>NC_140956.1:75668411-76240911 GCF_014529385.1 Adiantum capillus-veneris | reverse complement strand
ACCCTACAATGGAGGAGTGTCAAAAAGAATCACAACCATTTCATAAGAGCCACCAAGGGCAATAGAGCAACCATAGACAAAATCACAATCATCAGACCCACTAGCTAACAAAGGAGCCACCCCATTTCGAATCTGACAAAAAGAAACACGTACAATTGCAAGATTGGAGAGCCCAAAGTCTCCATCATGTTTTGCCCTAGCACATCCCCCCAATTAAGATGAGGACCCAAGAAACCTAGCCAAGATGACCTTTCCACATCCACGTATTGATCAAGATAGCAGCAGACTTACACCCTCATGCTAAAAATGCGAGCCAAGCACCATCACCCTAAACTCCAATGTCGAACGGTGCCACCAAGGAATCAACTCCCACACGAATCGGCACCTTGCCGCACAGCGTCCAAAAACCCACTGGCCTACTTTGCCTCCTCAAGGAGAGGTGGGAGGGAAGGCCTCTCCCATTTCCAAAAACATAGGTGGTGGGGGCGTGCAATGAGAAAGCCTATAGGGAAGAGACAGCTAGATGCCCCCTATAAGGGCAGACCTCTGTCCCCTAGGCAAGTTCCAACCATCGCAAGCCCCGATCGTGACCCCTTGTCGTAGGCATCTCCCATGAGCTTCACTGCTTAGAGCCCGGGGCAGTCACTTATCAAAAGATCCCTATATCACGTGCGTTCAAGAGGTAATTAATAATACCCCAATATACATACTATACTTACATTGTGAGCCTATTTAAAAAACACCCACCCCCCTCTAATGTATACATAAAAGTATACATTTTTATACATTTTGGTCATTTAATAATCCTCTCCGATTAACTCACGTGATATCATACACATTCTAAAAAGTGACTGCCCCGGGGCTTAGAGCTCCTCACCAGCAAGGCACAGAGCTACACTATCATGAGTTACCAATTTGATACAAATGTTTGCAACTAATGGTACCATAGCAAAATAAAATTTAGTATAGAGTTCTCCTTTTCATAAAGATTAATATGACATCTACAATTTTTGTATGGTTGCAATGAGAGCTCGTAGGTGGGTCACAATGTTTCATTACTAGGTATCTCAGAAGATACCACTTAGCAGTCAAGTGCAAAATGTTGGAAAGGGAAAGGAAGGCTTTCGAGTGAAAAAAGGGAGAGAAGGGCAGATGGAGAGAGAGAGAAAGAGAGAGAGAGAGATTCTTTTGGCAGTTGTAAAGGGTGGGTAGTTGAGATGGGGACGTATTTTTTCCTGTTGCATAGAGAGTCACAACCGCATGTAGTGCAACAAAACTTGTATGCAAAAAATAAGTTGTTTCTTTGTCTCTCTTTGCAGTTTCTCTCTCTCGCACGTTCATAGGGGGCAAAGCACGTTTGTGTAGCACCAAGAAAGCTTTGTCTGTTGCGCTCATCTAGGGGCACAAGAGCAAGACTCCAAAAGCCCTTAGTGCTAGCAGAGTTGCAACAATGTTGGCCATGAACCCTTCTCTCTCTCTCTCTCTCTCTCTCTCTCTCTCTCTCTCTCTCTCTCTCTCTATCTATCTAGCTATCTCAGTGCATGAGCGCAAGTTCAGTGGAAGCTTTGTTTCACCCGAGTGCCTACAGGCGGAGGGGCACAGAGTGCGTACAAATGGGCATAGAGGAGGTTTGTGTTGCTGATTACCAGGCATGACAAGAACCGTGATGAGGGAAGCATCCTAAATATTTGTGTGTGTTTGTGTGTGTATGTGTGTGTAGCTTTTTTTTACTTAAATAATAAGACATAAAAGAACTTTAACATTCAAAAGAGAGTTGGCTTTAGAAAAAAGGCAATGATTAGTACAAAAACAACTCAATCTTAGAATCATCTGTGTACATGGCTTATAAGAATGAGGCCTCATTCTAGTATACAATGATGATGACTCATTAAAGAAGTACTTCCCAAGTAGTAGGAGCTAGTGTAATCATGCACAGACATTTGCTTCAAGCCAAAAAAATTTCAAGAAACGATAGAGTCCTCACGTACATCCATTCAATCAAGACAACAGATATGTTAGTCCTGAATGCATTTTACAGGTGTCAACGGACTATATCAGTTGTTATCCATGTCCAACTTACAACTTTTTTTACTTTAAACAAACGTCCAAAGTGTACATGTATTTCAATTTTGTTAAAAAAAAGTAAGCTTGTAAAAAAGGCCATTACTCCTTTGTTTTATGATATTTATTATACGTATGGTTTCTATATAACCGATTATATGCGGTACACTTCTTTCCACCTCCATCTTTACAACCATTAGTCAAAACTAATCAAGTATATGCGATCCAACTACCACCTCCATCTTTAAAACCATTAGTCAAAACATGTAACTTTGTCCTCAACATTAGATACACCCTTCAAAAACATCATTTATACTTCAAATAGTTTGTATGTTGCTTAGCTTAGGCAAAAAGAACTCAGCTAAGCATATCAAATCCCCTAATTCCTAAACATCAACAAGATGGCCAAAAAATCCCAGTTTTTTTCATGAAAGCCAACCAAAGCATTGGTGTAGAAATATCTACACATGTGCAGTCATGAAGCACACGGCATGTGAAAAAGCCCTTCATAAATCCTTGCAATCCTCATTTATCTACTTAGGCCAAGTGCCCTTTATGCCTAAAGTCAAAACAAAGCAAAAGAAATTATGTCAACTACTGTAAAAAACCCTACGTCAAAAAACCAGAGAAAGCACGGACAAATTTTGCTTTTAATGCTCATGGCCACTAAATCTCAAGCCACGGCATTTCCCTGTATACCATAAAACCAGAACGTCTGGTGCGAAAAAAACCATTAAAAAAATATTTGTACAGAATGCGGACGTGAGAAGCGCCCTCTTTTTTCACAAGCTCCATGGTTAGATAGTAGGCAAGCTTCCAAAAAAAACCCTCAATCTCTCTTTATACCAACACAAACACCACGCGAAGAGACTAAGTGAGGGGCTCAGGGCCATCCTCACCTTTACATAGTGCTTTGATTATGATGTAGATCTACGTCTTTGAACTCTGCTAAGTTTCCAAAGCGTATGGATACAAGCGACAGCCGCCATGGCCCCATAGGGGAATTGAGTGGGAGAGAAGAGAGAAAGAACATCATCATGCAACGTGCGGGTGCACAGAACTCATATGATAGTAAGGTCGTGAGGTAGATACTGTAAGCAATAGGTGTGAACAACTCAAAATGCACAAGGTCATTTAACTCAATACCCAGAACTGCCCGCTAATTACCATTATTATGGGGTAACGTCCCATATTCCATGAGAGGCTTAACAAAGTTATGTTTCAAGGGGCCACTCCCAGAGAAGGGGGGGTTGTGTGTGTGTGTGTGTGGGGGGGGGGGGGGGGGGTAAAGAAATCCTAAACCCAACCTGGTAAAGAGTTGGTTTTTGTACTGGGTTTAAATACTAGCTATAAAAGTACTTAGGTGTGTGTGTGTTTTTTTTTTAACTTTTTTTTTAGTATGAAAATCCCCTCATAATTGAACCATACTTAGACAATTGTATTAAATCATATATTAAATAACAATAGTATAAAACAAAATGTCATAAAACTCAATTAACATTTCATATATACCAATACAACATTCTGTATCTAGTGGATAATACAATCATTTAGATCAAAAATTTGATCTTTGATCATTACAAATTGATATCTTAATGTTGTATCTCTATGTGTCCACCCTTTTGGATGAGCTTCCACTACATCTACATGGAGAAGGATCTAGCTGTTACCTGCATCCATACAAAAACATTCAGTTAGAAGTGGCTATGTTTGTGCGTATTGCAGGTGTCAACACTCGATACAATTGTTATCCATGTCACACCTGTAGACCTAGTTTACATCCTACCCTTAAGATTGTTTCTTTTAAGTAAGATAACCTTTGACTGTCGAATCATGTGTGTCCCAATTGATTTTCCCCAAAGAAATGATGCTAATGATTACTACCATATATGATGCAAATACCAGTGTATTTTTTGTATTTTTGGTTCAAAGATCATTGTAGACCTCCTGACGAAAACCGAGCAACGTCTCCCTTGTAATTTGATTAGTATTTCAAATACTTGGTTTATGCCATCTCTCAACGAGACCCTCATAGGAGGTTTACGGCTTCATAAATGAAAAAAACCATGTATGTGTCAAAACCTAGCAATACATCACATGTTACTAGCACATTTAACCATCTTTATAAAAATCTGGTAGCATCTTGTTTGTATCTCAAAAAGTATTCCAATAAACATATCCTCATATATGTCTATATGTTATGCAATGAGAACCAATCCCAAGAAAAGAACAAAATCTATAGTATCATAAACACCCTCTAAGAGTATGAATAAAATATCTATACCACAAGGATAATTACTATCCCTTACCTTAGATAAAATTACAGTATTCTCAAGGCTATCATTGATGAGTAGATCATCAACTACATTATTCACGAAGTAGAAGCTTGTCAAACAATAATAATGCGATGAATGAAGTATCAATATGTCAGGTATACCCAATTTGAGCAGTCTCCTAAAATATATTTGCCGTCAATCTCTACTCACATGTTAGCCAGACCTATGTCCTAGTAGCTGACACTCTTGCAAGTTCATATTTTACTTAGATTTATGAAATTTCAGCAGCATCTCCCCTATATTTTGAATAAAGTTTCAAAAAATCTCCAAAAACATATGCCATCTCACCAAGAGGCCCTCACAGGAGGATTAAGGTCCAAGTCACCTTATCATAATGTTGCCCTTACGATGGTTTGAAATCCTGAAAGAATTATACTTCTAACGCATGCAGCATAAAAAAGGTTCAAAGTAATGACTTAACACAGCCTCTCTAAGTAGGTGAAAAGCACCTACCTGCTATGTCTTCCTTTATGTGAGGAGTGTTTGGGTATTTTCTCCCATTGTGTGTCGAATTTGCATGCCAGTTTGTTTGATGGTGTGGTTTCTTAAAGGAAAGTTGCTACACAAGACTGGTGTGTTGCTGCTGAATGTAACCTTCATTTGGTTTCGAGCATGAAAGCCATATTATTCCATCTGTCACAAGGCCAATAGGTGGCAAAGGCAAGAAAAATCAACTATGCATTTGTAGACAAACTGTGCCAATATCCGTGCTGCTAAGCTAACATGATACAAGCTTGATACAAGTGTGTGGGTGCTAAGCTAACATGGTACAAGCTCGATACAAATGTGTGGGTGTGTGTGCATGTGCGTATGTATGCATTGGTAAAAGATCACCTGATTGAGTAGAGAATACATCACTTGGGGTGAGCGCATCGGAGATTAGCTTGGCATGCGAATAGGGAACGCACCAAGTAGGGGTATTACTACTGAAAACGCAAAGAGAGGAGAGGAAGAGTGCAGAGAAAAGAAATATGTGAGCGTAATTACTAAGAACGCTGCACACACACACACACACACACACACACACACACACACACACACAGAGAGAGAGAGAGAGAGAGAGAGAGAGAGAGAGAGAGAGAGAGAGAGAGAGAGAGAGAAGGTACTCGTATATAGCTCAAGAAGGTGGGATCACCCAAATTCAAGATAGGTAGATGAGTAGGTATGGCACGTTACTTAGGTATAATTAGTCCATTTTTTTATTTGAAGATGGGGCAGATCCACAACAACTCGGATTCCTTACATAGTTGGGTATCTTCAAACAAACAGGTCGTATAGACCTACCCACATAATCACGTGCATGTGTCTATATTCCAGGTGGATAAATATGTGATCGTAAGTGAATGGGTCATCCTGCATGGGTCACAATGGGCTAAAAGAGAGAGAGAGAGAGAGAGAGAGAGATAAGGCCTTGCCCGAATGAGAACAAGAAGTTTCAAAGGACATGATTTTTGTTAATTGGCGAGTGACCATGGCTGTAGTGTGTATAACTTTATATTGGCTTGGTAAGCAGCTTACAAGCAAGGGAACTCCTGTAAAACCTTATAATATCAGGAAAGTGTACGATTCAACCTCGCCAGATGATAGCTACTATGTGTGTGTGTGTGTGTGTGATAATCCAGCCACTACCTGTCATCTAGATAATGTGTGTGTGTGTGTGTGTGTGTGTGTGTGTGTGTGTGTGTGTGTGTGTGAGAGAGAGAGAGAGAGAGAGAGAGATGTCCTCTTTGACAGGAGCTAGAGAATCTGCATGGATGTCTAGTCTCTCTCTCATACTCTATTGGGATTATGTAGGTGCCAAGAAACACTCGCAAAGCTAACAACGAGCGAGAGGGTGGAGGGTCGGTCGGGCTCAAAGGGGGCAATGCTAATGTGAAAGTCAGGGTTTACCTTGCACCTCCTTCTCTGTCTCACTTGGTGGGGGGGTTGAGAACAACTTGTAGGTAGAGTAGCTCGTTCCAAGGCTCTATGTCTCTCTCTCTCTCTCTCTCCATTGCAAACTCGCGAGCAAAAAGGGACTCGGGTGCAGCTCACAAGCAAAAAGGGTGGGCGCACGTTGTGGGGCATGCATGGAGGGCAGCAAGCCTTATGACCCAAGGAAATCCAGAAGTTGTTAAGTTTGATACATTATGCACATTGCTGTTGCAAGAGTCACTTTGCAGGAAAAAATAAGGCTAAACAGTGGGCAATTGAGCAGGCCTTTATTGCTGCTCAAAGAAAAAGTGGTAACAGCAATGTAGCCACTTCTCATGGTTCTTCTGTGAGTGATAAATCACCTGTTCCTAATGCTTTTGCTCACAGCAATGTGTGTGGGAATTCTAGTGAAAAGGGAAAAAAGAAAATGTGTTTCCATTATTGTAAAGCTAATGATCACTTGATCAAGTAGTGTCCTAAGTTGAAGGCAAAAGAGGCTATGAAGAAAGAGGCCAATTCCACTACAAATGCAGCTTTGAGCCTTTTGTCTGTATCTGCACTAGCTAAAGTTGGTCTTGTTGTCATTTTGTGGATGATAGATGTACAGGTCATGATCTCAGTTTTGGTGATGAGATTGTTGCATCAGGGATTTTTTGTTGTGGACTGTATAGCTCACTTTGTATGACAAGTGTGGGCAAAATTTTGCAAATGTAGTTATGGATCCTAAGGCTATTTCAGATGCAAAACTTTGGCATGCATGTTTTTGGGCATCTGAATTTTGCCAGTTTGCTGTGTTTGCAAAAATTTGATATGGTTGCTTCCTGTGCCGCCTCTTGAAGCACCTATGAAGCATGTTTGTGAAGGCTTTATTTTGGGTAAGATGCAGCATTTAAAGTTTCCAAAGGATGGTTTAGTTAGGGATACATGAAGGTTGGAGCTTGTGCATAGTGATGTTTGTGGGCCCATGCAAACTCCTTCCTTGGACAATTACCTTTATTTCGTGAATTTCATTGATGATTACTCTAGGCATGCACGGGTGTGTTGGCTTAAAGCGAAGTCCGAAGTGTTTATGTGCTTCAAACAATTTATGGCTATGGCTGAAAATGTCTCAAAATGTACTATGGGCACCCTCCATTCAGATCGAGGGGGAGAGTATATGTCTCAAGAGTTTAATGCATTTTTGGCTAGTCATGGGATAAAACACCAATGTACAGTGCCGTATACACCTCAACAAAATGGTGTTGCTGAGAGGAAAAACATGTCAACTTTGCTGCCTCTTTTTAGTGGTGGAAGTTCGAATGTAAATTCCAATGAGGCAAATGTACAGCCTATGGGGGTTTTAGAAAATGTTACAGATCAACCTATTACTGATGTAGATGTACATTATGTACTTGATGAGGAAAGGCCTGAGAATGAGCAGGCTAGAGGTATGCCAAAATGGCTAGTGCATACTTTGCGTGATAGTAAATTGGATTCATCTTTGTCTAGTTGTACTCGTTCAGGTTCTCACCATGCATCTTATGCATCAGATTGTTATGCTTTGGTTGTGTCTAATTTATGTGATGTTGAGGAACCTCTTTCTTTTAATGAAGCAAAAAACTCAAAAAATCGGATGGTTGCCATTGCGATCAAAATATGATGCACTTATAGGCAAAGACACATGGACTTCATGTGATTTTCCTCCTAGCAAAAAGGCCATTTGTGCGAAGTGGGTTTACAAGTTGAAACACAAGCCAGATGGTGAGATTGATCGTTAAAAGGCTTGACTTGTTGCAAAGGGTTATGCACAACAAAAAGGCATAGACCATGAAGAAACTTTTGCTCCGACTTGTCGTATGACTAATGTGTGTTTTCTATGTGCATTGGCATCTCATTTTGGTTGGGATGTACATCAGTTAGACATTGTTACTCCTTTCTTGAATGGTGACATATTTGAGGAAGTTTATGTAACGCAGCCTCGCGGTTTTGTCAAGAAAGGAAAAGAGGATAGAGTGTGTAGATGGTGTAAGAAAGCTTTGAATGGGTTGAAGAAATATCCTCATGCTTGGTATGAGAAGGTTGACACTCATTTGGTCAAACAAGGCTTTCATAACAATCCATTAGAAAGCACATTTGTATGTAAAGCCTGAGGGTGATGTACTTCTCATTGTCGTTCTCTATATGGATGAATTGTTGATCACTGGACCAAATGAAAGACATATTGCTGAATTTCAGCTTGGTTTGAATGCTACTTTCAAGATGAAAGATTTTGGATTGTTGCATCATTACTTGGGCATACAATTTAACCAGTGTGATTGTTGTATTGCCTTGTGTCATACAAGTTACATAGAGACATTGCTATGTAAGTTTGGACTTGAGGATTGCAAACCTATTGCCACTCCCATTGAAACATGTTTCAAATTGAGTCTTCATGATGCTGGTGATCCTGCCAATGTCACTCTTTACCAAACTGTTGTTGGCTGCCTTATTTATATATGCAACACGAGGTCGGACATTCAGTTTGCAATCATAGGTCATCAAGCTTATGCATAGCCCAAGGTCTAAGCATTGGCAAGGTGTCAAGAGGATTTTTTGCTACTTGAGCAGCACTTTATATATTAGCTTGTTTTATCCCTAGGGGGGATCATTGTCGCCATATTTACATGTTTTTTCGGACTCAGATTGGGCTCATTGTTTTGACACGAGAGTGTCCACGAGTGGTTTTTGTTTCATGCTTGGTAGTTGTAATGGAAATGGACTATGAACATTGAGAATGTTGGATGAAAGCCAATAATTTGTCAGTAGCACCAAAGGTGCCATCATAGGTAAGAAAGATACTCATTTCTCCCTCTTTGAACTTCTTATGCTTTTGGGACCTTTTCCAAGCAGGGTAGGATTTGCGATGTCCTCTCTCTTGTATTCTCTAGGAGAATAATCGTTGCTTTCGTTGGAAGAGGAGGAAGGTGAAGAAGAAGGAGAAGAGGGTGACCTCTTTCTTGCCTCTTCCTTCATTTATTTCCTCTATTCACTTTTAGAGTGACAAGGAGAAGGACTATAGGATGATCTCTTCCTCTTGGGAGTTTTGTTGGGTAACGTTGGCTTGCGAGGCAGGGTTGCCCACAACTTGTTGCAACCTAGTAACAAGATAGTTCACAAACATTGGGGCATCATCAGTAGCACCTTCATGTGCAAAATCAAAGTTTTCAATATTCATTCTACTCTCTTGATTATTGTCATCCATGCTAATTTAACTTATGTGTATGCTACTTTGTGCTTTGATACCCTCAAAAACCGTAGCTGCTACTCTTCTTTACCTTTGAAAATTAGCTCTCAAGCAGCCACACCCATGTTTTACAGACTGTTGATTGCAAAGAATAGTGGAGAGGATCTAACAGTGCTCGGTTGATTACGGTTCATGTTGATCTTGCTAGTAGCTCAATAATGGTTAAGCCAAAGGCAAGCCCTGAGAGACTCCATTATTAAGTCTATAGTTCCCAACGGGGTACCTCGAACTAAGCCCTTTTTGACCAAGATAAGAGATCCCTGTCCCACTTACCCTCTTGCAATGAACAGGTCCAACCTTTCATGGACAACTTAAGGACCTCTCTTCTTAAGCAAGAAAAGAGAAACCAATAGTTGTGATACCAATGTAATGGAAATGGACTATGGACATTGAGAATAGCAGAATTAAGAAAACCATTGTGAGAATTTTTATGAGAATACTTTGAGAAAATAGAGGGTGAACTTCAATGAAGATTGAGAGCTTCATGCACCATAATTATGCCCATAACTTAGCTAAATGAAAGCATTAACTTGTCCCCAGCCTCAGTCCCAAGACCTCAAACACCTTCAAAGATGGAGAGAGCTAGCAGGGAATGAGGGTAGGGAAGAGGAAGAAGAAGTATTCTTACAAGAAACAAATAGTGTCCTCTCATACCATTACTTATAGAGCTTAGCATAGCATAGTTGCACAGTAGTGGAGATGAAAGTTGTCAATATTCATTCTACTCTCTTGATTATTGTTAGCCATGCTAATTTAACTTATGTGTATGCTACTTTGTGCTTTGGTACCCTCAAAAACCTTAGTTGCTACTCTTCTTTACCTTTGAAAATTAGCTCTCAAGCAGCCACACCCATGGTTTAGAGACCGTTGATTGCAAAGAATAGTGGAGACGGTCTAACATTGCTCGGTTGATTATGGTTCTTGTTGAGCTTGCTAGTAGCTCAATAATGGTTAAGCCAAAGGCAAGCCCGAAAAGACTCCATTATTAAGTTTATAGTTCCCAAGGGTGTACCTCGAACTAAGTCCTTTTCAACCAAGATAATAGATCCTTGTCCCACTTACCCTCTTGCAATGAACAGGTCCATCCTTTCATGGATAACTTAAGGACCTCTCTTCCTAAGCAAGAAAAGAGAATCCATTAGCTATGATACCAATGTAATGGAAATGGACTATGAACATTGAGAATAGCGGAATTAAGAAAACCTTTGTGAGCATTTTTATGAGAATCCTTTGAGAAAATAGAGGGTGAACTTCATTAGATGCAGAAACATAACCATTATACTTAATCAACTTGGCATGAACAATACTTTGCAAGAGAGAGAACTAGAGAACTTGACAACAGTTGAGGGTGGAGTCGGTCCCCCCTTCAAAAGGCTTTTGTATTATAGCTTCTCCCATAAAGAGAGACTTGGTACAATACAAGATTTGTGTTCCTTGAGACCTTGATGCTGCAACAATGAAGATAGAGAGCTTCATGCGCCACGATTATGCCCGTGACTTAGCTAAGTGAAAGCATTAACTTGTCCCCGACCTCAGTCCCAAGACCTCAAACACCTTCAAAGGTGGAGATGAAACACTAGCTTACAAAAATATTTCCAAATCTATTGCCCTAACGCTCTCTCCCATTTTGGATAGGCCTATCACTCCTTGCCAACACGGATTCATCAAAGGAAGATCTATATACAATAATATCCTGGTAGCCATGGTCAAAATAGAATACACTTCATGCACTAGGCAAGATTGTGCCTTACTATAGCTTAATCTTGACAAAGCTTATGATAGAATTACATGGTCGTTCATTAAGGAGGTTATGAAGGCTTTGGGCTTTGGGCCATGGATGTGTTGGTTAGCTATCACCCTCAGTGCTGGAAGCCACTCTAAGCTACTATTTAATAATAGAATTGTGGGAACTTTCTAGGTCAAGAGATTGACCAAGCAAGGATGTCCACTTGCCCCTCTCCTATTTTCCATTGGCTCACATCCACTCGTTGCAATGCTGGAAAACAATGCTATGAGAAGGGAGATCCAAAGGCTTGTCCCTGCCTAGCAATGAACAACTCATAGAAAAATTATTTGTAGATGACTCCCTGCTCTTCCTCAAAGCCTGCCCCAAGATGGTTAGCAAGGCTCTAGAGATTTTGCAAACGTTCGTGGTGGCCTCAAAATGCAATGCTGAAAAATCCATATTGATTTCTTTGTCAAAATGACTCTTTCAATCCTTCAGTGTGGACCGGAGAGGTAGTGTCAAAAGGTAAGATCTTTTAACACCTGGTGCTCCATTAAGGGTTGGGGTAATGCACAAGCTAAGATTCCAATGGGTTTTGGACAAGTTTAAGAGCAAGATACAAAGATGGGAGTATGTGTTGCTCCCCTTCCAGAGCAAAGTGAAAGTGATTAATTCGTTTATGATCTCTTTCATAGACTTCACCGGCCCGATTCTCAAAATAGCTAAGTGCCATTGAAAGGAGTTCCTGAAACCAATGAATGGTTCTTGTGGAAAAACAACATGAAAGATACGATGTCTTGCGAATGGGCACGATGGGAACCCGTTGCAAGACCTGTGGAGCAAGGAGGGTTGGGGATTCTCAATTCAGTTACCCATGCAAAGGCCCAGTATGCCAAATTTCTTGCGAAAATCTTTGAGCAGGACCAGGCTTGGACTAGAATAATAAGGGTCATGATTGGAAAGGCAAAACTCTGCTCTCAGGTGGCAAGTGGAAAGGCTTGGAATTGAATGATAGGCCGATCGCCCCTTCGTGTTCCTACCTTGAATTGGGAGGAATAACGGGGGAGAGTATGGAAGTGCAATAGAGTTGTGGAGGTACTAGAATGGGGAGAATTAACAAGATACCTCAAGAACTCCATCTCTCACTAGGCCCCTTGGCTCTCTAAAGCCGGTAATATACCATTGAACCCTCTCTAGAGCGACACTGCCAGAAAGATGAATAACAAAGGTCTAAGTCAAATGGCCCATTTTTGGGACTACAACACTAGGAAATGAAAATATATCGATCAATTGTCTTCTCAGGTTAGTTTGCTGGAAATCAGAGTTCTATCAAGGTTGGACAATTGTTGTATGCTAATATGTGGATCCAAGCTCAAGTGGAAAGCCTGGTGGTGCCCTAAGTGCGGGCATTTTGGGAGATTAAAAGCCAAAGACGTTTATCTATCTCTTATGGCCTCGACAGATTGGTTATCTTCCCTCAACAAGCAATGGGGTATACATTGACTGAAGGCAAGATGGGGGGGCGATAGTGAAGAACCTTTGGACCCACAATGGCCCTTGGCAATGAAGGGCTTTAGTTGGAAGATATTAATGGGGGCACTACCAACATGTGTGGAAATTCACTCTAGAGGGATTGGTGCAAATAGATGTAGTGGCTGCAAAATAGCTTGTGAGGATCTTCCTCACCTATTCAAAGATTGCTCGGTTATCAATGGTCTAGCAAGTAAAATATGCAAGTGGGTCCAAAGGACATGGAGAATAGGTTTTTTCAATAATGCCATGTTCCTTGGAGGGTCGAGGATGGAAAGCCAAGCACTCTTGATTTGCACACAAATCGTCAGGTTTTGCTACTTCAAGAAATTTGGAAGGCCATGAATCGTAAGGTTTTTGAGAAGACTCTGGTAACTGCTAGCTTCTCTGAAATAGTATTAGAAAGCAAGGAACTGATTATCTCCATTGGTAAGAAGAATTCCTTGGATGATTGGTACTAGGCCATTAACTCACTGTTGTCGGGGTAGAACATACCTATTGAGGGATGGTTGACTGCCTCTTTGAGGAGCCTGGTTGTTGCTATCTTATGTAATCAGTTTTCCCTCAAGGCTCGATAGGAGCTTGAGGTGCCTTTGCAAATTATTTTGATGAATATAATACATACACTCACAATTGTGAGTTTGGGAAAAAAAAAGATGGTGCATGCTTTGTGTATAATGCCGTCACTTTGATCAAGCCTCAACACATGGTTGTATCTCTTGGCTAGATTTGTCATTTTTAAAGCTTGAGTGATAGAAGCTAGCTTCAAAATTCTATGTTATTTTCTCTTTGAAACATGGTCATGCTTTTGGCTAGGTCCCTAGGGAGGTCACTTTTCAAACTGTGTATCTTTTAACATGAGTTACTAGAGAGGACTATTCATAGTCCAAAATGTATTCTTTTATGTGTACATTAGATGGGGGTATGGGGTTTTTAAAATAGGCCCGCATTGTAAATATAATATGTATATTGGTGTATAATTAATAATCTTTTGAATGCACATCATATAGCGAGATTTTAATGAGTGACCACCTTGGGCTAGGTCTGTTGATGGTGGAATGACAAAAGCATGTGTTTGCTAGCTTGTAATCATTTCCCACACTCATCATATGTAAGTATTATCTAACTAAATGTGTTGTCCAATGAGAGAAGATGCATGTTTTGGTTAATAATAGATAGGCTTATGATTTGGCAAAGCCTCACACACACGATTGTGTTTTTGGCTAGGTTTTTCATTGGAAACTGATAGAGGAATTTTGCTTGCTTGACATGCTTTGCGCTAACGTGATCTTTGTGTGCATGGCTTGCCTTTAACCCCCATTGGCATCCAAACAATGCCACTCTTTGGATAGAATGTAGCCTTTGATTGGTAGGTTTAAATGACATTTTCACCTTGTCACATGGTTGTATTATTTGACAAACATCATTATATGTCTTGTTTATCTTATTATTTGCATATTTATGAATTGTGTGAAATGGAACTATATGTTTGTGCTTTTCCTTAATATTGTTTACGTAAATAAGTATGAAATTGGCAACCAAGGTTAAGAAGTATGTGTGTACCTAGCTGCAGCTACTGTAATTGGTATACTCTTTTGACATGGATGCCATTTGATATGTCTAACAACAAATGTTCCACAAAGTAGATCAGAAGGAAACAAAACATCTTATTTGACAATCTCATCAACATGTACGAATGCACTTAAGGCTTCCAAGATGTTTTCCAAATTGGAGTAAAGATGGCACATTGGAACATTGACACTCGTGGAGTAAGAAAAGCCAAAAATCATGCCAATCATAGTGATACTCAATTTTCCTTAGACAAAAGACATGCAAAGAGGTTTTTAGAGTTGCAAACAAAGACACCTTTGATGTCCCAAGTGAGGTATAAATGGAGGAGCCACAACACCTGCAATTTATAGTCCCCCTACAACAAAAAATACATAAGAACTTTGAAGTTTTCATGTCACTAAGGTTTAATCATTTGTGAGCCTTGTTGATATTACCTCGCCACAGTGAGCCGGCCTCTCGTCACCTCCAATATAGCTCCTCATGTTGTTCAAAGAAAACTTCACTAGCATACATGCGAAGAGCTTTTTGGGTGCACATATATATATATATATATATATATATATATATATATATATATATAAGAGAGAGAGAGAGAGAGAGAGAGAGAGAGAGAGAGAGAGAGCGCTCTATTGACCCTCGACCATGAGTCCACTGGGCCCCAATCATTTTGTGGAGAGAGGAGGGAGGATTGGGGATTATTGATCTAAAGATGCAGAGCAAGGAATTGCTTGTGAATATCATAGTACACGGATCATTTCCAGGGGGTAGAGCCTTGGAAATAGTCTCTACATCATGCTTTGTCACATACCCCTCCTCATTTTGGGTCTCTAGTGTTGTCGGTGTCTTGCGCCCGACCATCAAATTCATCTTCACAGATGCATCCTTAGAGAGATTGAAGAGGCCATTCCACCCGATTGGCATGCCTCGATCGAGAGACAGACTACTTTATCGTGTACTTTGATCCGATCTTAGGAGAACCAATTGTTGCTCGGTAGGGGACTCTAGTCTTTAGTATCGCCAAGACTAGCCTTCGTTGAGCGATGATGGTGTCCCTCTATCATTTTTTGAGTATATAGTCTCCAATGCACTCTCTCTCTCTCTCTCTCTCTCTCTCTCTCTCTCTCTCTCTCTCTCTCTCTCTCGGTCCAAAAGCTTTTTGAAGCAAGCTTTTTGGAGAGAGCTTTTTTTAAAAATCCTCTCTCTCTCTCTCCCTCTCTCTGCTTCTCACTTGAAGATTTGGAAAAGCTAGATGAGCAAAGGCTAACTGCTGTAGCTCATATCTATGCACAAAAGAGAAAACAAAAACACTTTTTTGATTCCCACTTAATCACCAAAATTTTCAAGAAAGGGGACTTAGTTCTAGTCTATTCCCTTAAGCAACACATTCCCAAGTTTAAGAAAAAGGAAAATGGACCATTTATCATTGAAGATGTATCTCCAAGTGGAGCAGTAAAATTGTCAACCAATGGCTAATTGGATTAGTGGATGTAGTTTAAAGAAATACAATTTTCCACTAACCAATGAATCGCTAGAGAGAATGCATGCAGCCAAACAAAGAAAGATGAAGCGACAACAGGTTATTGATGAAGCCCAGGAGGAAGCTAGACTTCGGGTGCTCAAGCATAAAGCTGCTCTCAAGAATCAACAGATACTGATTCCCATCAACACTTTGGAACTAGATGATCGACAAGGGAAATTACCTAAAGACGCGGTTTCAACAGATGACGACTGGTTTTATAGAATGGATCTCTGCATCAAAGTACAACTCAACAATCATAGCACCAATGCTTTGGTAGACACAGGAGCTAGAGTGAATGCAGTCAGTTATTCCACATACAAGAAGACAAAAAGTCAAGCATTGACTCAGGAATAACGACAATCAAAGGATGCAACAAGAACCCAACTCCAAGATTGGGAGTAGTAAACTTGAACGTGGTAGTACATGGATGCTCATGCCCGCATCAGTTTGTATGCTTGCCAGATGAACACATGAATGAAACGATGATTCTTGGCATTCCTTGGATGCGTACATACAAAGTAGTACCAGATTGGGATACGAATCAGCTAAAGCTATCACTTAAAGGAGGGCAAACTCATTGTTTGCACCAAGCAAAGAAGAATGGAAAAGATGCAATCAGAGACCAATCTACGAAGTAAATCTTCTCCATCCCCTCGACAAACGAATGCTACAAGTAGCATGCAAGGAGTCAGAAAATTTGGGTACCAAAGGTACACAACTTGTGGATAAACCAAATCAGATATGGGTGCCTAAAGTTTCACCAAAGAAACAGAAGATGGTTCCAAGGATTCGAGCATAGAATCGAGCATCTATGACAAGGAACCTAACATGAAAAAGGTTTGGAAGAAAAAGGAGCACTTATCTTCTCCACACAATGCGAAACCAATCAAACAGTGGCGAGTTAAGTCTCAACAGACTCTCAAAAACCATGCACCAAGCAGAGCGAGCTACCAATGGCGAGAAAAATCTCAACAACCGTCTAAAGTGCTCCCAATAGCTCAAGCAATCAGCGTGCTTAAACACCCTGATGGTACTATCAAACAGAGAGCACAAAGGCTACAAGATTTGTTCTTTGGAAGACATCAACAGCAAACCTTGACATCGGAAACCCTTGAGTTATTTACTCAAGACCTAGCTCTTGCACATATTGAGTTGAATTGCATTGACCTTCATAACATGGTAGGGCTATGCAAAATTGTTCGACCCATGCACGCAGTCGTCCCGGAGAACGCCATCTAGTAGGGGTGGAAGGGTACTACTAAATACTAAGTAATTAAGGGCAATGTTTCGAAGAGGGAGAAACAAGTTTCATGTTAACGTGTGATTTTTTGCAAAATTACCTAATAATGCCCTTATAATTTATCAAAAGGGAAAATTCACTGATAATATCTTCCCGATGAGTGTAAATAGTGTATGTACTATTAGAAAATCATAAAAAATAGTCTTTTTTTGGATATTTTTCATCATTTTTGTTGAAAAGGAGATTTAAAAATGGAAAAATTCAACAAAAAAACAATAAAGCTGTGTTTCAAGGGATTTTCTTAATTATTGGATTCTCACTTGGTTTTTTTAGAGCATTTTTTTTTTCTTTGATTTTCAAATAAAAAGGTCAAAAATTAATAATAAATAGCAGGGAAGCTCAAGATGGAAAAACGGAAGACACGATGGTGATCAGAAAGACAGGCGGACAAGCACAAAAATTTTCAACGAAATTAGAAGATGGGAGCGGGAGGGCCAAATTAGGCGGCCAAGCCTACTTTTGCAAAATTCTTGCAAAATGAGCTACAGGAATCCGATTTTGGAAATTTTTGAGCCTAACATAGATTTCACGGCCTAATAGGACTAACGGGGGAATCTGGGGAAAATTGGTTCGGGAAGTCCAGGTATAGATATCCAGCCTAGGCTAAAACCACCTCATTTCCACTTGGAGCCTTTGCAGAGAGAGCATTTCGGCTTCTTTCGCACGTCATTTCCGGAGCCCACAGTTGACCTTTTTCAGCGCCGTCTCACACAAGACATGAGAGGTAAGTTCCTTACTAATCAATGATCCATTTTACCCTAAAAGCCGAGCAGTGCATGAAGACCTACAACCTAAAAGTGACCATAGCGGCTTGCCAGCTTGACCAAATCGGATGGGATTTGAACCATAGCATGCCCTAACATAATAGAACCATTCCATACCATCAGATGATCATTCGGATGGGGTCAAGGGGGTCCCCAGTAGAGAATTAAGGTTTTTTGAAAAAGGCCAAAATTCCAACCTGACCCCATAGATGGCTTGCCAATGAGGCTCATATACAATGTATATGATTGGTTTAAAGAAATCCATCAAGTAAAGCCGTCGAAAAGCGAAAAATGGCTCGAAGGTTACAAAGCGTCAAATTCGACATACGAGGCCAAACTAACTCCAAATGAGCCAAGATTGGACAGGTAGCTTCATGATGATGTTACGGACAAGTCCAAAGCCTCAAAGTTGACCGACCAACCTAACAGACAGAGTAATCACAAAAAAACGGTGAATTTAGAGTCGACAGAGCACAAAGTGATGCCGTCATGACCAAACTTGACCAAATTCAATTTAGGACTTGTATTAGGTGTATGAAACATGTTTAGGTCAAAATTTATGTGAAATGCGAAGTTTTTGTCACTGTTGTAAATAATCACGATTATTTACTTTTGTAACATTTTTGCTTGGAAATTGTCAATTCACCTCACCTATCATGTGTACACACCTATTACATGCCAAAAATCAAGTATAAGCCAAAATGACCACCCATTACTTGCAAAACTGCCAAAAAACGCAAAGAAGTCTGTGTAAGCCAAAATTTGGGTTATGAACAGCTTTTATTGATCCAAATCACCTCATAATTCATACCCAAGGTCTATACCATGCTTAGAACCAGTCTATGCCAAACAATGTCAATTTTGGAAGAAAAGTTAATAATCGCGATTATTTACTTTTTGGCCAAAATGGGGCAATTTGGAAAATTTGTCATCATACATCCAAAGAGCATGTTGAGATAAGCCCACTAGCCAATTTTGAGTCAATTTGGATTTCTAAATCTCAAATTTCCTTTATATCTACTGTTTCAGAGATCAAAGCCAAAATCTGGTACCATTTTCACCCTGTACATTCAAACGATCCCATATTTCCCTCAGAGCATGTAATTGGCACATACTTCAAGCCTATAAAGCCAAATTTGCAAAAAAAATGAAAATTTTTCGAGCTGTAAATAATCTCGATTATTTACTTTGGTTGCAAACTTTTGTTTTGACCATACAGTTTTGTTCCTTGCATGATTTTATGCATCTTTGCTTGTTCAAAAATTGATTTGAAGCAATTTGGACCAGATTATCAGCATTTCAGTCTAAAAGGACATTCCAGAAAAAATTCGACAAATCTGCTAACTTTGCACTCTATTCACTAAACAGGAGCAATGCAAGCCGCGGAGAAGGCCAAGAAGAAGTTAAACCAAAAGGAGAAACTACAAGAACTGTCCCCATATCAATTGGACCCGAGTCGATAAAAGCTGCAAAAGTATCTTACCTTTCTAAAGAGCAGTTAGAAGAACACCACACCACAATCTTCACTGGCAGGTTTAAGAGCAAAGAAGGGCATCCGGTAGAGTTGCCGCTCTTCCTAAAAAGGTCTACGATATAGCTGCAAAGCTAGAAACCAAAGAGGCTAACCGCAGCTTGGGACTCCGACACTTCTATGGACAAGAACCCTGCGGAGTAGACTTTTAGAAAGCTTACGAGCTTCTGTCCACCATCAAGAAAGAAGGAACTGCCCAAATCTCAGACAACCAAGGAAATAAGGTAGAGGTTGTAATTACAAAGGAAATAGTGGCCGAGGCACTCAGATTGCCCACTGAAGGGATGACTATGAGGGCAAGAGATAGGAAAACAATGGGCACGTTTACAAAGGAAACAGTTGTGGCTACATTTTTCGATCTCATCCACAAGCAGGTGGAAGATCCAGCCCGTCTGTACCATCAACATTTCCATTTCCTGGCAAAAAGGCCACCAAGGTACACAACACCAAATCATGCCGTGGCCACCACTTTTACACAAGTTCTGAAGTCAACCACCAGACAACATGTACACCACGCGCAATATGTGTTGACAACATTGAAGGCCACCAAGAAGGAGGGAAGATAACATACTTGGGCACGCCGAAAGTATTGACACATAGATAGTCATCATCATGCCATCGGCATGCATTGAAAACCTACCGCTTGCCCAGGATCAGAACACATGGATCTTGGCAGCTCAACCCTCTCCAAGATCTACAAGATCTGGTAAGCGATCATTTAAATTAGATGATGAATCCGATGATAGTTCATCAGAGCAGCATAACAGTGAAAGCTCTGACAACGAAGAAAAAAGAGCTAGGAGGGAAATGAAAAAATAAAGCTATCCACCAAGAGGAGACCAGAGTGCCAGGCAGAAGCAAGCAAGATTTGAAAGAGAAAAACAGGCGTATCCTCGCACTAGGGAAGCGCAGGGAAAAGACCCATAAAAGTGGGTACCCATCGGCTTGAAGGGACCTCGAACGAAACATCATTCAAGGACAGAGGCCGAGGATCCCAAGGATCATTTAGAAAGAATGTACCAAGAGGCAGAGGCCTTGAAGCTGAAAGAGGTGGAAGAAGCGGCCAAGAAAGTTGAGGAAGCAGCAACTCAAGATCAAGGCCAGGCATCCCCCCGGCCCACCTCACCGTCGCTGGAACAACAGGACCAATCCATACCCACTCCACCATCATCGCCGCCAGGCCAAGAGACCACTGAAGAAGCCGAGACCGACAAGACAAAAGATTATGATCTCACCCACCAAACGGAAGCTACACAACAAACTGACCACGCCGAACAACGTGAAGAAAAGGAAGCTAAACCAGCACCAGAGCAGACAACCGAGGATACTCACAAGGAGTGTAAAGAATGAGGATGCAAGAGAGCTACAGAAGACAAGCACAAAGCACACATAGATGGAAAGCTTCTTCTTCTCCTTTACAGAAAAGAGAGTACAAAATGACTAAGTGCTAAAGCTGAAAAGTAGCACATATGTACATGCGGTCACTAAGTGTGAACTCTCTAGAAGCGTACTAGGCTGGCACTATAAGTGTAGTCCAGCTGTAGAATCACTGGCAGAGATCCTTCGTGTCGGTCACCTAACACGCCAGTGAGTAAATGCCGTAAGCGGCCAAGACCCGTAGTGGATGCCAGCTCAAGGTGTAGAGCTCGACATCTCAGCACTCCCCCTCGAGCTCTGCATGTCGTAGAGTCCAAGCATAGTCCGGAAACGTCAAAGCTTCTCAGGTCCGAGGGCCTTGGTAAAGATATCCGCTATCTGCTCCTCTGTGCTGACGTAGACCAAGTCGATGACGCCCGCCAACACTCGCTCTCGAGCGTAGTGGTAATGGACCTCTATGTGTTTGGTCCTGGCATGGAACACTGGGTTCCTAGCCAACTGCATGCTGCTGAGGTTGTCACAATGAATGACAATCTGCTGGTCCACCTGCACTCCCAAGTCCTCAAGTAATGTGCGTAGCAAAGCTACCTCGCACGCCGCAACTGCTGCACCTCTGTACTCGGCCTCTGTGCTCGATAAAGCAATCGTAGGCTGCTTTTTGCTGCTCCAAGTAACAGCAGCACTCCCAAAAGAGAACATGAAGCCACTCATAGATCTCCTATCAACAATGCTACCTGCCCAATCTGCATCTGTATACCCATACAATGCTAATGGTGCATCTGCTGCATAGAACAATGCGTAGTCAAGAGTCCCTTGCACATTCGAAGTGTGCGTCGTACTCCATCCAAATGTGGCTTCCTCGGAAGCTGCATGAACTGACTCTCCAAGCCTACTGTGTAGCTCAAGTCTGGCCTCGTGATAGTCAAGTAGATTAGACTACCCACAATCTTCCTGTACATGTTGACATCCTCAACAACATCACCCTTCTCTGCACTCAGCTTTGCATTCACATCCAAGGGAATAGAAATTGGCTTACAATCAGCCATACCATATTTTGACAACATGTCCAAAGCATACTGTCTCTGTGACAGCCATACACCCTCTGGAGTCCTGATCACCTCAATGCCAAGAAAGTAGTGCAACTCGCCCAAATCTTTCATTTCAAACTCCTGTTTGAGAAGACCCTTCACATGGTCAATCTCCATAGCATTGTCACCAACAATAATAAGGTCATCTACATATATGGTAATGACCACAATCCCCACATCACTCTCACGTACATAGAGTGAATGATCAGAATGAGCTCTCCTAAAACCAATACTGACAAGATACTTGGCAATCGTGTCATACCATGCTCTAGAGCCCTGCTTCAAACCATACAAAGATTTGAGAAGTCTGCATACATAATCTGGGTAACCTGGATCGACATAACCAGGTGGCTGATCCATATATACTTCCTCTTGCAACTCACCATTCAAGAAGGCATTCTTTACATCCATTTGATGCATAATCCATCCTCTAGATGCAGCCACTGCTATGACAGCTCTCACAGTCGTCATCTTTGCCACTGGAGCAAAGGTCTCCTCATAGTCTATGCCATACGTTTGTGCATAACCCTTTGCAACCAGCCTTGCCTTGTGACGCTCAATGTTACCATCAGCCTCATGCGTGGTTTTATACACCCATTTACAGCCAAAAGCTTTCTTGCCACTTGGCAATGGCACCAACTCCCATGTGTCGTTTGCTTCCAATGCAGCCATCTCTTCATTCATTGCATCATCCCAATGCACATTTCCAACTGCATCCTCAAAACATGTGGGCTCCACATCCTGTATCACCTTAGCCATGTAGGCTTGGTGATGCGCTAGATACCCATCATAAGTCAATTTTTGAATTGGATTTCTGACTCTATTAGATCTGCGAGGTCCTGGGTCACTCCTTTGCCCTCTAGCATCTTCTTGTACTTTCCTTACACCAGGTGTCCTGATAGCCGGAATTCCAAATTCCTCATCAAGACTTTGTTCAGAACCATCTGAATCCATGTCTACATGTGAAAAACCTGATGATGCATCAGCCATAAAGGGAGGTTCATCAACCTTTTCCTTTCCTTTTCGTGATACATTCCCTGTACCTGTTGGTGGAGTAACCTGCGTACGTAGTCTACCATTCCATGGTTTCTCAACAGAGCCACGAGAAGAGGACTCTTGTGGTCCACTCAAAACCTGTGACTGTGGCCTCACATTTTGTACAAACCACATCATCTTTTACATTAGCCCCAATAGTGCCATGTGCATTACTGTACCAGTTGCTCATCTCATCAAAGAATACATCTCTGCTCACTCGTAATTCTTGTGTAGTAGGATTGTAGCACCTTTACCCCTTTTGTTCAAGGGAATATCCCACAAGAATACATTTCTCTGCTTTAGGATCCAATTTCCTACACAACTCATCTGGTACATGCACGTAAGCTATGCAGCCAAACACTTTCAAGTGTGCCAAATCAGGCTTTGTACCTGTAAACTTTTTCCTCAGGTGTTACATCATGCACCACAGCTGTAGGTGTCCTGTTCATAATGTACACAGCTGTATTTACGGCTTCATCCCAGAAATGATGAGGCATGTTCTTCTCATTCATCAATGCACGTGCAACCTCTGCAATGTGCCTGTTTTTCCTTTCTGCGACCCCATTCTGTTGTGGAGTATATCTGCATGTAAACTGTCTGCGTATACCATGCATTCGCAAAAAATCTGAAAAATCATTGGAGAAGTACTCTCCCCCTCCATCTGACCTCAATGTTCTTGATTTGCATATCTGTCTCCTTCTCTATCATGACTTTGCGAAGTCTTGAAAGTGACCAAAACACTTCACTTTTGTTTACGCATGGAAAGTAGACCCATAATTTCCTTGTATGGTCATCAATGAAGCAGACATATACCTGCAACCATGTAGGGGGGGACACATGTCGGGGTTGCGGCGACACGAGGAGTAGGGGTGGGGGGTCGAGGGGCAAGTAGAGAGCAGCGCGAGAGGGAGAGCGAGTCAGTAGCGCGCGGGCAGGAGCAGGCGCGAGGGGGGCAGCGAGCAGGGTGAGGGGGGAGCGAGGGGGGACAACGAGCAAAGAGAGAGAGGAGAGAGAGGAGAGAGAGAGAGAGAGAGAGAGAGGAGAGGAGAGATGAGAGAGAGAGAGAGAGAGAGAGAGAGAGAGAGAGAGAGAGAGAGAGAGAGAGAGAGAGAGAGAGAGAGAGAGAGAGAGAGAGAGAGGACGTTACCTAAGAAAATTAGGGAGAGAGATGGACATGGATAAATAGAGATGGAGCTACCTAACACACACACACACACACACACACACACACACACAGGGAGGGAAAAGACTCCAAGAGAGATTGTGGGAGAGATGGAGAGGGAGAAAGGGAGAGAGAAAGAGGGCCGTTGAAGGTTGAGAGAGGAGGGAGTTGGAAGTTGGTGGTGCAACGAAGAGGAGCAAGAGGGGTTGCGGTGGCACAAAGGAAGAGCCACTTGCCACCGATGGTAGAGGCGGCAATGCTATGAGATCTGGTGGTAAGTGAGTGACAAGGGTGGGGAAAAAAAAAGGTTGCTCCAAAGCTCACTTCACCAAGCTCACTCCAAATGCATCGCCAATTCGATGAAGCTATCTAGAGTTCATTGAAGACAATTACGTTGATATACCTACTATAGACCTAGTTGCTATGATTTTTTCGTGGAGTGAGGACTCATAGAACTCAAAAGTCCAAGAATAAGAAACAAGAAACACACTAGTTTAACCTCGACTGGACTATGCAGTTATCTTAACAGGTGATGTGTCATGCTGATGCTATACAAGTTACCTCTTCGGCAATATTAGAAAGGAAACTCTAATAATTGCCCTTTCCTATCCATCTGTCCTCATAGGTTTTTTCACACTAAGCTTCAAGCTAGAGCTCCATGATCTTCCCCTTTGCTGTACATAGACGGTCAAAGGCTTGTAAGATCAAACTTTGCACTAATACAATTCTAGTTTCTAACTCCAAGAAATATGCAAGTGGAATATTTTTGAAGAAGATAAACAATTATTTGATGAGAGTAGTTTTCTTTTCATAATCACTAATTCATGTTGTTGACTAATTTGTGTTTGTGCCTTTGTTGTGTGGTTTTGAAGTGGGTTTAGCTTGATATTGTGCAATGATGGAGCTTTGCTAGTAAGGGCTTCCAATTCTAAGCCAACCATTGACAATGCTCCATATTTTAGCACCTCAGCAGTGTATTGCAGTTAAAGGGCGGTGCCATTGCCCACAAGTGCTACTTGTTTTATCACATGACTATGTGTGCTTTACCTTAGCACTATCACAGGAGCACTCTCTTTATGAGAGGGAACAAGTGGATATGGAAAAATGCTAAACTAGGAGGATAATTGATCATAATTTTGAGTTTGTGATGCCTCATCCCATTCCCATGCCTTGTAGTCACATTATCCATGCCCACAAGTCAAATAGAGTCAAAGGATGTCTATGTGAAGTGTAGCAAGCCCTTCTTGTTCGAGCATAATTTTTGTCCACTTAGAGTGTGCGACAACATTTCTGACGGGTCAAAGAGAGCGCATGCTGCGAATTCTTTTGTCTTCTTAGTGTGTAAAATAGTCATCAAGCATGTTTTAGTGTAAACTTGTAAAGGAGCAGAGAGGACATTACGCTTTAAGGCTTTCTGGGGTGTGGACCCATTTTGTATTTGAACAAAACAGAGCTGGTGCTCCCCCACTAAGTATGCAAAGCAGAGAGAAGGAAAAGGAGAGAAGTGACGGACTGCACCATCTCCGGCACTACGAGGAAAGCCCCACCCGCACATCACTTACTAAAGCGAGACGCAAAGGCCACACTATGTCGACGCAGAAGGGCACCTTTTCGTCTCCCTTGCCCCTCTATCACCTGCATTCTGCTGTTCCTTGCTTTCCCCTCTCACCCAACACAGAGATCGCTCCTCCCCTCATCATTCTACCTTGTTCCTTGCGGAAATCCAGGTTTTTCTTGCGTCTTTCAAACGTTGGAGTTCATGCAGAGACAGGCTTCCCTTTTGCTGTGCGAAAATGGAGCAGACCAGGTTTATGGTTCTTGTTTCAAGACCCTCACGTTGAATGGAGTTCTTCTGAGACAATAATCACATGATGTGGGGTTAACCACTTTGATAGAGAGAAAATGCAGTTGGCAGAAGTCCCGTTGATACCTCCCTCATCAAATGCAGTTGTGATGGCATTCTGTTTCGACCCCTTTTCGAGGCGTACAATGATGACATTTCCTTGCTGTTGTGTCTGATGCATGTCGAGTCAATGGCAGACTCATCTCGTACGGGCCCTGTGGAGCGTGATGTTGAACAGGTACTTTGTAAGCCTTACACATTGGGCAGTGTTATGGTGATTGTCAGAGCATTATGTTATATCCATGGCCTATGCCAATTTTATCACTTGTAACTGTGACAAGTTTACATAGAATTGCCATCTTTCTCCTTGTGTGCATTCAGATATTTGGCAGGCCAATGTTTTTCTTTGCCACTCACCCGAACTTTCAATTTGCTCCATATTGTGGCTGGTAAATGCTGCCATTCTTTGTCCGTAGAATCCCCTTTACAGGCCAATGTTGAAAAGAAACCCAAGCATCTCTGGACATTGTATTTAATGCTCTGTACTAAATGGTTGAGTTCCCTTATTAAATTGACATTAGTATTTTTGGTACAAGCATTGGAGCCTTTGTCCATTAGATGTGGATCCCAGGGGCTTCGTCACACATATTTGCCCTTTCTTCCAAGATTGCCTTTCTCCCCTTCTCTCACTCACAAGCATTTATGCAGTTTTTTGAGGACTTTGCATGCTCAGTAGCCTTTGTGTGAACTATACATATGATGCCATATTGTCTGAGGCAAGATTTTCACCTGTCCTTGCCAACTGGTCAGCTAGCAACTTTTATGCTAGACAGATGAATGTGGTGACTATTCAAGGCAGCAGAACTGACTCTTTATGGCCTTTTAGTGCCTCCATAGGACATACACACAAAAGTATGAATATATGCAAAAGTATGATTACCCCTTGAAAATACCATACGCCGGTATGTATGAAACAAAGGGGGAGGGACATGACAAGATGCATGGAATTTCCACTATGTTAAAACTTACAAAATGCAGAAAGGATAAAATTTAGAACTAAGAGTCCTAGTACTCCCGATTTTCTGATTTCCGTTGCCCACAGGTTACACCCAGCTGGTTTATTGCAAGAGCTACAAAGTTTACAGAGCATTCGTTTATCCTCTCTTATCTATACACACACACACACACACACACACACACACACACACACACACACACACACACACACACAAAGAGAGAGAGAGAGAGAGAGAGAGAGAGAGAGAGAGAGAGAGAGAGAGAGAGAGAGAGAGAGAGAGAGAGAAATGAAATGTTATATTAACGTCTTCAAAAGGCCATAATGACCTATGAGACCCGAAAGTTACAAAGTGGTGGATCTGATACAAAGTCGGAGTAACAAAATAACCTAACAATAGTACAAAACAAAGATATCTACTATGGGGGCCTAAGCTGGTCGATGTGAGCCAAGCATAAAACTAAGTGGGAAAATTTGCGTGGCTTGTTGGGATGGCTGAATCACAAGAGATCTAGCATCGGTCGTTGGCGAATCTCATCAATTTCCTCCATGGTTAGTAGTCTGACTGGGCGTCGTGCATGCCTGGCCAGCGTGCTCCGAATTTTCTGTCGTAGAACCCGTCGATGTTGTGTAGTTCTTCGCAGTCGTGGGCGCCTGGATTTCCCTAGTTCAATTGCTCGGTCAATCAGTGTACCTCTGGTGTGAGACGAGGGGGAGCTCTCTTGTGGGAGTGGCTCTTGCGGCTGTCCCGTGTTTGCTTTGAAGAAGTCTGTGATCCGTCTTTGAGACTGGCTAGCCTCGCCATTCATTAGGCTATCTCTGTGTCTGCGCAGCTCGAGTAAGAACAAACCCAGACATCTCTGATCTTCGTATCCCATGACTATTGAGAGTGGTCCAAAACCCTCTCTGAACAGGCAGTGGAAGCGACCTTGTATCTCGTAGTAGACGGGGCAGCAGCACGTATAGTGTAGCTCTGTCTCGTTCCGTGTTAGACAAGGGGCATGTCCTGTCCTCTGCTCGTACTCCGCTGTACCTCCCAGTCTCAATCCGCAACTTGTGAGAAGATGTGCGTAACTGGCGAATAGCACAGCGTATCCCATGAGACAAGTGGGTATCCATGTATCTGGGTCTCGCCACAAAACCATCTTCCGTAAGCTGGAGAAGGTGGTCTCTGTAGAAAGCCATCTTCGTGCCCAATTCCTGTGCTGGTTGTATCCATGTCCTCCTGGTGTCTAGCTGGGTTAGGTCTTGGCGGATGAGCTTGGTGATCTCTGACTGTGTAAGAGTGAGAGATGGTGCATCCAGTGAGTAATGGAATGGTGGCAGCCTGTCTATGCTGAACCCATGTGCCCGAAACCATGATGTCATCTCCCCATACCAGCATGTTGTATCTCCTTGTATGGCTAACTGTCGAGAGGATTCAAGTGCTATGTGAGCATATCTGTCTCTAGGAAGTTCCCATGTGCGGTTTATGAAGGAGACTGATCTGGTGAGCGCCTCCACCACAAGTGGGGGGGCCGCTAGCTCTGCTCGGATAATGGCACGTGGTACTGATGCCTTGGCTCTAATGAGCCGCGAGATCATAGAGACGAGAGGTTTCTCCATGTTCCCCCATCCGTCTGAGCGACCCGGCCTCCTGTGGTGATCCAGTGAAGGTCCCCATATCTCGGTTCCATAGAGCAGTGCTGAAGCCACCAAGGTGTCAAAGAGCCAGAGCTTCGTCCGGGGCTCCAGAAACTGAACTTGCGAACACATCCTCTCCAATCTACCCAATGCTGCGTGGGCTCTAGTAAGTCTGGTCTCTGCTACTCTTCTGAGTGAGAATGTAGGTCCGCTAAAAACCACTCCAAGGTAAGTGTAAGCGTCTGTGTACTCCACAGTCTCCTGGCCGTATGTGAATGTAGGTGCTGACCTCCTGATCCACTGTGGGGTGGTGTTAAACACCATAACCTTGGTTTTACCCAGGTTGACAGACAAACCACTTTCGTGTGTAAACGTGTGCAAAGCATCCAATTGACGTTGCATTCACACACAATCCTTTCCTTCTTTCCTGGCATTAGCGATTGCTTTGTGCTTGAATGATGGTTCTTTTTACTTTTCCTTGAAGAGAGGGGCTGAGAGAATGCAATAGAGATGTGTAGAGGGAGAGAGGAAGAGAGAGAAGAGTGACACTCGATGGGGTTCCAACCAACCCTCTCAAGGGCCCTTACATCGTTGCCGATCTGGTATTTGCTTTAGATTGCGTAAAGGGAATGTACACACAATGCAATACCTCAATGCAGACTCTGTTAACTCGGATGACCGCAATCGCCATGGCAACTCCTCAAAAAGAGGCACCTCCGGGGCTGATCTGATCCACCTTTGATCCTTCTCGATGTGGGATTGCGCATGGCTACCAAGGGGTTGATTTGCACTCCCGATGCTAGAGGAATGAAGGGCTGAAAACGCAGATCTCGACGATGCCGATGATGGACAGCAATGGAGCACTTGATGCCGGCGAGGGAATGGCTGAGGGGAGGCTCAATGGGTTGTCGAAGTACCGGACCACAACGGGATGGCGGCGGAGTGCAAGATCTCGCTGGTTTTCGTGACGGGTGTTAGACTTACACCACTCTGCTACTTCATAGGTCTAGGGCATACTTGTGCGGCTAGTATGTCTCCGGGCTGGCCACCCATAGTCTAGGTTGTACCTGGTCTGGTCGCCTGAGTTTGGGGCTGGCCGCCCACTTTTGTCGAGGCGCCCACATATATTTCCATATATCATTTTTCTGTTGGGTTGTGGGGATTTTCATCAGGCCTTGCCCTACCTCCCCTTGGGCACCTATTTGTACCCCTTCCATCATATTGGTTGTACTGAGGTTCTTTTGCTCATGGTAGTCATGGGAGGCTGATCGCCCCCTCTTCATCATCTCTAGTGTTCTCTCTCTCTCTCTCTCTCTCTCTCTCTCTCTCTCTCTCTCTCTCTTCTCTCTCACGCTTCCGCACACGCGCACTCTCACATGGTATCAGCAGCTTCAGGCTCTCGATGATCCAAGGGCGCATCATCGCATCAGGTTCTTGTCACAAAGTGATGACGTGGCTACCGATAGCAAAAACCCTAATTTATGCCAGAAACCCTAAAAATCCTGCAAACCCTAATTTCTGCCAGAAACCCTAATTTCTGGAAACCCTAACCCTAACTGCTGGCTGAAACCCTAAAAGCTGGCGCCAGTGCCACGTGGCAACAGGTACGGATTTCCGGGATTTGCGGAGAAGAAAACCATCAGCATGGGTGACGCTTTTGCAGCTTTTTGGTTACGCAAATGGCCAAGGAGAAAGAGAGAGAACGATCTCCTTTATTTTTAAAACCCTGAAGAGGGTTCGAGAGAGAAACATAGATTCTGCTTTTGTTCTAAAGCTTTTGGGGCTCTGCTTTTGGGCATTCCTTGTAACCTTTAATTTAGTGGTTAAGGGCTCACTTCTCAGAGCATCTGGACACAGAGTCTGAGAGTGAAACCTAACCGCTCTCTTGTACATTGATGATTGATTAATACATAAAGAAATACCGAAAGGGGCGCCAGTCTTTGGGGCCAATATCTCTAGGCACGGAACCCCGCCGGGCCAGTGCAAATCTATTGTGATCCGTGAATTGTTTTGAAGTGGTTATTTGGTGCTGTCGCGATTGATTCTTGACTTGGAGTGTCCAAGTCTATTACAGTGGTATCAGAGCACGACCAATTTCTCTTCTACGGGAAATCCGATCCCAATTTTTTTCCGCGGCATCTATGGCTTCATGCAAGGATCAATCGACTCCCTCTGCATCTGGAGATGCGGGCAGGGATCACAACGAAGATTCCGGCAGAGAGTATGGCCCGCCTCGGCCTACTTAGGGGGAGCAAAGAGAGATGAAGTGTCGTCAATTGATCGGCGATGCAACAAAGATGATGCTCAGTTTTGTGAAGGATCGGAAATTGGCAAAATATATGAGCGAGACTTCTTTTCAGGAAGTGCATGCACAGTGGCAGAAAACCACTACGCCACCCTTTGAAACCTGCTCTCAAGAAACCTTCTGATCACAAACAATATACAGAGAAGGAACTAGAAGAGGTGGTTGATGCACGGATTGCTCAGCTTTTTGACGCGCAAAAGAAAGCCAAAAAGCACGGCAAAAAGCAGAAGAAAGGCACTGACTTCCCGGGATATTTGGGTCGTCAGTCGACATTTGACAAGGCAAAGAAACAGAAGAAGCGTGTCCTATTTGAAGGAGTACCCAGTTCTTCTTCTTATTCTTCTTCTGACAGTTCTTCTAGCTCTTCAGATTCGAGCGAAGAAGACAGAAAAGGTAAAAAGCGAAGCAAGAAACAAAGCTTCGGAAACGGCAAGAAAAAGGCAAAGAAGGCTAAATCTCGCCTAGAGACTGACAGTTCTACTGAGGACTCGTCTACAGATAGCTCAGATTCCGATGACGGAAACTTTTATGCGAACAAGAAGAATTTTTACGAAGCCAACCAATATGACTTTCTCGAAGATAAAAGCAAGAAAGTAAGAGAGCTTAAGGAAGGTGGCCACTTGATCAAGTTTGATACTTTTTCAGGATACTCAGATGCTTCGAAGGCTTTGTCTTTTATACAACAGTTTGACATCGCTTTCGCGGGAGGACGCTATTCAGAGCACTCTAAGATTCGGAGAGTTGCCTCTTACTTAAGGGGGAATGCTCGTACTTGGTGGTCCACGCTTCTTTTAAACAAGACTGCGCCAGTTAAATGGCTGAAATTTAAGAAGCTTTTTATTTCTTCTTGGTTGACGCAAGAATATGAACGAGATGTACGAGCTGCTTGGAACCATCTTCGGATGACCAAGAAAGATACCATCAATGCTTACTGTGAAAGAATCTGGAGCTCTTTTCTACCCCTTCTTCATTCAAGAAGATCTCGTTCAGAGAACAGATTGAGCGGTTCACCTTGGGTCTACCTACAGAGATCCGAGATTACTGCTTGAAACATAAGTCAGCTTCTATTCGGGAGTTGATGAGTCATGTGAAGCAGCGATTTGCCATTCACTCTGGCAGTCTGACCTACCCCACAGATGAGGCCATGACACAACGAGCCGAACAGACTTGTGGGAATGAAAGTAGAAAGAAAAAGGGCAATCTAGAGAAAAAGGATGCATGACCCAAGCTTACTCTTGAGGAGAGAGCTCGCTTCATCAGAAAGGGGAAGTGCTTTGGATGCGGGGAACATGGACATCTCTCTGCGAAGTCGTGCCCTAAAAAGGCACAGAAAGAACATGATGATAACGACAACGACAGGCTTGAGAGTTTGAGAGCAGCTGAGGAACGTGGCAGAAAAGACAGATAGAAAAGCAGAACTGGTACCACATGGCGTGGGACCTGCACCGAATCTAATGAATGAAAGTACAAACTTTGCCGCTTTTGGGGCAAAGTGGAGGATCAGGAATCTCTTTTGAAGGAGCCAAGGCCAACTTTTTTTCACTTGGAATTGGCGGCTCGATTTGGAATTACGCCCGACAGACTGACGCCACAGGCGGACGTAGTTCGACTGGCACCCAAATGGGATGTTGCCATTACACCAAACATTGGCAAACTTCGTTTGCAATGACAGGGTGTTCAGGGCACGCGAGTGACGTTCTACTCAGGATCCCTTGGTACCACAAGAACTACGCCGTGGTTGACTACCGGGCCGAGAAAGCGACTTTGACAAATGAAGGGTTCCGAGATTGTACTTGATGAACTTCAATTTCTTTACTCATTCTTTTGGGAGAGAACTGAACGATGGATAAAGGTTGAATATGTTTTGACCTGAACAAAAGAATGCCAAGATTTTTCTCCACACTCATGCCGATTGCTTTTTAGAGGGCCTGAAGATCAGACCATTGACCTAATACTTGGAAGCACGTCACCGAACCGGCCACCTTACCGCGTGAGCCGAGTACAGAATGAAAAGATTATGAACCAAGTGAAAGACCTCTTGGAAAAGGGTCTTGTCCAGCCTAGTACTTCACCGTATTGCTCTCCACTGTTGTTAGATTTGAAGAAAGACGGATCTTGGAGAATGTGCATCGATTATAGAGCTCTCAACAAAATCACCATCAAGAACAGATTTCCGATTCATCAGATCCGAATCGCGACGGGAGACGTCTACAAGACAGCCTTTCGGACTACTTTTGGGTTATTTGAGTTTTTGGTGATGCCTTTTGGCTTAACCAATGCTCCTGCGACATTTAACCGGATGATGGACATGATTTTTCGAGAGTACAGGCTATTTGTTGGCACTTTCTTTGATGATATCATTGTTTTCTCCAAGAATGAGGCAGAACATAGAGATCGTCAACTTCAGAGATACACTTTTTGGGACACTTTGTCTCAGCAGCAGGAGTGCAAATGGATTCGGCCAAGATAGAGACTATACGTGATTGGCCCGATTTGAAGAATGTCCATGAAGTTGGAAGCTTCTTGGGACTGTGTTCGTACTACAGGCGGTTCATACGAAAGTTTGTAGAGGTTGCTTCCCCTTTGCATATCGTGACACAGAAAGGAGTCCCTTTCTCGTGGGGCCACAGAGGTGACTGCCTTTCAGACATTGAAAGAGAAATTGACTACAGGACCAGTTTTGACTTTGCCGGACTTGCAAAAGTCGTTTGAAGTATATTGTGATGCTTGTGGTCGTAGTCTGGGTGCGGTCTTGATGTAAGAAGGCCATGTCATTGCTTATGAGAGCCGATTGTTCTCTAGGCCTAGGATGACAGCACAGATATATGAGAAAGAGCTTCTGGTGGTTATCCACGCTCTTACTCAGTGGCGGCATTACCTACTCGGAGCGGATTTTACTGTCTTTACAGACCATCAGAGTTTGCACTACTTCTTGTCACAGAAGCAGCTTTCAGAAAAGTAGATGCGGTGGATGAACATCTTGTCATAGTTTCACTTCCAGATTGTCCATGTGTAGGGACAAAAGAATGTGGTGGCAGATGCTTTCTCTCGGAAGCCGTGGGTTCTGGCTATTTCCGTGATACATCATAGGAGCTTCGAGGATATGGTCGATCAGTATGCCACAGATACAGATTTTGCAGATATTTTCACACGGATACGGGATGGGGAGACAGTAGCTGGATACTCCCTTCGGGAAGGCTACTTGGTGAGAAAAACTATGTTGTGCGTTACACAGCCGTTGAGGGAAAAGGTTATGACTGAATGCAACTGTCCACTTTTTACGGGTCACCACGGCATTGCTACCACCATTAAGGGGGTAGAGAGATATTTCTTTTGGCCGAGACTCAAAAAGGATATGGAAGAGTTTGTGCGCAGTTGCTTAGTATGCCAGAAGGTCAAGTTTGACAAGCATAAGGCACAGGGATTGTTACAGCCTTTACCCATACCCACCCGACCCTGGGAAAGTATTGAAATGGATTTCATTTTTGATCTCCCGAGAACACAGAATGATCACGATGATTTTCCGATGTAACCTTTAATTTAGTGGTTTAGGGCTCACTTTTGAGAGCATCTGGACGCAGAGTCTGAGAGTGAAACCCTAATCGGTCTCTTGTACATTGATGATTGATTAATACATAAAGAAATACCGAAAGGGCCGCGAGTCTTTGGGGCCAATATCTCTAGGCACAAAACTCCGCCGGGCTAGTGCAAATCTATTGTGATCTGTGAATTGTAGTGAAGTGGTTATTTGGTGCTGTCGCGATTGATTCTTGACTTGGAGTGTCCAAGTCTGTTACAGTTCTCCTCCCAAGATTAGCATAACCAACGTTTTCATGCAAATTCTGCGAGCGTTTTGCAAACAACCAGGCACGCGTTGAGATCTACGTTTTTCGTCGCAGAGGATCCCCCTCTACCTGCGGTTTTGCAGATCAGGTCAGTGTTGTTGGATCAAGCTGCTAGTGCTTCACTTTTGGGATCATTTCATTGTCGGAAACCTCCTCTGCTCCATCTGCTTTTTTGAGCCAGATCTGCGTTTTTGGGTTTTTAGCCCATTTTCGGCAGTTTTATTGGTCACTTTGTGTTGTTGACACCTTCCACAAGTTCTGGGCACCTAGGGTACCCATCAAGCCTTTGTGTTTTTAGGAAACAGAAGGTTTTTGGTGCCAAAAAGTGCAGCAAAAGTGGGCTGCAAATTGACTTGCGTTTTTGCAGCAGGAGGGCAGCGCTCAGCTTCTGGACCCCGGATCTCGCCACCACCTACCCGGATTTGCATCAAGTGCATTGCCGCCGAGTATCCTCTCCGTCTTCATCAGATTTCAGCTATTACCCCTTGCTGTTTTCTCTGTTTTCAGCCCATCTGGGCAGTGATAGTGCTTCACCACCCCTATCTACACCCTCTGCACCGCTCTGGACCCTGCCGGGAGCGTACGAGCACGCTAAAAATTGCTGGACAGCAGCGTTTTCATCACCTCACAGTTGTGTTTTTGGGTGGACAGCAACCACATGGCTTGTGTTTTCCATAGAGGATGAAGTTACCTCCTGCCAGGACACCATCCGGTGGTCATCCATGCGGTCTCTCAGTGACTGTTGCAGTACACGATATCTTCGACATCGGCTTGATCATCTACGAGTGTACGATCCTTGGGAGATCCATTCATTTCAGCCATCATTCGGCGGTTGCATACTCCAGAGGGGGTGGTGACTTGTGGTTTGCTATGGACACACCTATGCACTCATCAGAGGAGTTCACACGAGATATGGCCATGCTCATGGCATATGGGATCACAACTTTCCCAAAGAAGACACCACCATCTTGGATGGACAGACACTTACCACTTGACCTCGACACGTCGGATCACTTGCTTATACAGGAGCATCTACATGGACTTGGGGAGAGGATCTTGGATCTCTTCTTGGACAGGTTCATTGCTTGGATCTACAGATTGGAGTGGGACTTCAGTGCTTTGGACTCTCTTGGAGAGTTTACCCGCGAGATGTGGGAGATCAAGCATCCCGCGACTACATCCGGAGTCACCGGGAGCTTGGCTTGGATGGTAGTGCAGTTGCTCTTCTACACTCGTGATCATTTGGATTGCTACCTTAGAGTTGCTTACACTCACCCTCGGTAACCTTACAACAGACTTATCCCCCGACGTGGGCAATAGGCCACTCCCAGCTCATTCACATTGAGAGCCACACCGAGTTGCGGTTTTGTGGCAAGAGATAGAGGCAAGACGGATTCTGTTTTGGTTGACACCGGAGGATTGGAGGCAAGAGATACAGGCAAGACGGCATAGACAGATTGGTCTGGCCTTTTCTCTTCTCAGAGGATCTTCACGGTGCAGACTGCTCAGTCTGGCTTCCCTACTTCTACAGGATGATTACGGTGCAGACAACTTGGTCTAACCACACCTCTTCTCAGAGGCTCTTCACATCGCAGACTGTTGAGTCTGGCTTTCCCCTCATCTACGATTACCCTACCTACTGACAGAACACCATCCGGTGGTGGTCCGTGTAGTCTCTTGCTGACTACTGCAGCTTACGGTAGCTTCTACAATGGAGACTGTTTAGTCTGGCTTTCCTTGATTCGGAGAATGTTTACGATGCAGATTTCTACATTTGGCCTTCCTGGAGTTTTACACAGCTTAGCCACGTGGCCACACTGGATTGCAGGTTCATGCATTGACAGCTTCTGGTCATTCTCATGACGGTTCCTGGGCTTCTCCATTTTCTCCAGACGGTTTGACTACAGACACCACAGATCCTATTGGGCAGGACACTTGCATGTCTACTTGCACTTCTTTCACGACAAGGGACACTTAGTTCGGGACCTTCATGCAGTATCTTCACCCTGTATCGGCGGAGTACAACAATTTACTACACTGCTCGTGACGGTACTTTACCATGGAGATTTCTTGGTGGTTGTGACACCCCATACTGCTGCTACACTCACGGAGCTCGCCGGAGTATTGTCATTCAGTGAACATCGCAGCGAACATCTTCATCATTTGCCTCACATCTTCGGCTTCATGCGGTTTGCTCAGCATTAGGTGCTGAGAGGGGGTGTTAGACTTACACCACTCTGTTGCTTCATAGGTCTAGGGCATACTTGTACGGCTAGTATGTGTCCGGGCTGTCCACCCATAGTCTAGGTTGTACCTGGTCCGATTACCCGAGTTTGGGGCCGGCCGCCCACTTTTGTCCGGGCGCCCACATATATTTCCATATATCATTTTTGTGTTGGGTTGTGGGGATTTTCATCAGGCCTTGCCCTACCTCCCCTTGGGCACCTATTTATAGGGGCAGGGGGGTATCCACTTCCATCATAATGATTGTACTGAGGGTCTTCTGCTCATGGTAGTCATGGGGGGCTGATCGCCTCCTCTTCACCATCTCTGGGCGGATGTGCGACAGTTTCACCCAAACGGACATCCCTTGACTCGATATTAATAAATCAATTTATTGATTTATTTGTTGGAAAACCTGGTGGACAATTGCCCTACCTAAGCCTTAATAAATTTATAAGGCTAATTTCTCACCTATAAAGGGGCCCAAGGAGCTAGCGCCAGAGGATCATTGAGGAAGCGCTAAGTGAAGGGAGCGGAGTAGAAGCAGCCAGCGTAGTCTGCAATCAGCTCTCAGTCCCAGCATTTTCTGCAATCAGCCCTCAGCCCCAACGTTTTCAGCAATCAGCCATAGCTCCATCAGCCAACAGCAGATCAGGCAAGCGTTTTCAGTTTTCAGCCCCTTCCCATTGTGAGAGTGCACGTGTGCGGAAGTGAGAGAGGAGAGAGAGATAGAGAGACAGTAGACACAAACGCTTGCACGTTATGCCAGATGCCCACTGTAGTGTATTAACATGTGTTAAAACAAGTGTACAAACCATTTATGCAAGAGGGTTCCAAAACTGGAAAACCTAATCTAATGGACTTGTCTGGCCATGCAAGTCTTGCGAACATGCTCACAAAATTGCCGGTACTAATCCTCCTAGAATTCTAGACACTCCTATCTAGGAAGAAGGGGAAAACTGGCTCTGGAAGTCGATGAAGCATGCCCACATGGCACACAGAGCCATGTGCACGTGACACAGAGTGAATCAGAAACAAATATCAACAAAAAGGAACACACATTGATAGTGAGACTGCAACTAATAAGCGAAGATCAAGAGACCCTGCACCCAAGCTCTGCAAGAGAAGAATTAGGTGCTATAGAAAGCCACCAAATAGATTGTCAATCTTGTCCTCTACACGTGGAACCAATGGTGCTGAAAGGAAGTAGTTTGCGGAAACTGACTCCCAAACTGGCTCCCACATTCCCCTTTGAAGAGATAGAACACCCGAATAATGGATAGCTGTCATAACTCTACAACAATCTCTACCTATGTAACTGGATCACCCAAGGTAGGTGAAACCGAAAGAAAATATACTTGTGGAACTTGGAACCAACCGTCTCCCCACTGTAAAGGATGCCGTGGCTAATTGTAACTCGTTCCTAGTCTGAGAAGGACCACTATCCACTTGTACGAAGCATGCCTGTCTAAGGAAAAGGAAAGTAAGTGTGTTTGTATGGTATAGTCTCCAGGGATCAATCTGGAAGACAAGGCATAGGAAATACTGCTCGGATGCACTGGGAAGAGCAACCGTCACACCACAAAATTGAAAGATGAAGCAACTACCGAAATGGCTAAAGAAGAACATTGGCCAAGATACTAACTGCACTGTGGGCTGAAACACACTATCCAAAGCCATAAGAAATGGGCAAGGAATCCAAGGACTAGAAGACACTGTTCATGGCATGGTGGGAATAAAGGCGTAGCTAAGTAGAGACTAGAGTGGTTTACTTAATGGAGAGAGAATTTTCACACACAAGAGAGAGAGAGAGAGAGAGAGAGAGAGAGAGAGAGAGAGAACGATTTACGTGGTTCACCCAATGTGGGCTACGTCCACGTGAAAGCAACCACTCAATGGCTTTGCACTTCAAACTAAAAGTTGTTACCATATACATGTGGTAGTGATGTGTGTGAACACACTAGGACCGCCGGGGCATTTTTTCCCTCTTTAGGAGGTTTTTCCCCCCGTGCATTGTATATACGCCCATAACTCTAGGGTTATCTATCTTTCCATTGCACACTAAGTAATACACTCTCTATTGTGTGCCTTGAGCTTCCTTCGTCTTCTCCAAGCTGTGTGCGTTTCTCTGCAACCCTAATTCCAACAATTGGTATTAGAGCAGGTTGCGTCCTCCCGGGCTTAGTCGCCAGTTGCTTCAGTACACGCCTGCTCACTTTCTCCGATTTCAGTGAGCTTTGGCGAGCGTTCGCAGGTCGACAAATGCTTCGGGAAGGCTTGTAGAGCTCGGTCTGCTCAGATTTTTGATTTGGGCTCATTTCGGCCTCCGTTTCCACTACAGGCAGTACTGCATAGGCTATTTCGTCATTTTGTGCAGAATTTCTGTCTGTGCCGTTTTCTGCATAACAGGTGCCTTATAGTCTTCTACGGTTTGTGCTATATAGCACATGTTGTTCCCGCTTCGTTTCTCCTATTTTCGGGCAGTTTTCACATCAGGTGCAGCATTTACCATGGTTGACAACAACAACACAGATGTGTTCAAGATGTTTGCTGTTGAGGATAGGTTGGATGGGGACAACTACCCTATGTGGGCTTATATGATGCAACATGTTCTTGTGTCAAAGGGCGTCTGGAACATTGTGCACGTCCTGGTTCTGAGGATGTAGGCGATGTTGAGGATGTTGCAGGTCTTGCTGCAAGGATTGCTGCTGTTAGAGTTGTTTTGCCTACGGCGGAACAAGCTCATTGGGATATTAAGGATGCGCAGGCTCATGCATTGATTGCGTTGTCTGTGAAACGCACCATTGTTCCTCACATCCGTTCAGCAAAATCTGCAAAACAAGCTTGGGATATTCTAGCAGGTCTTTATGCAAGCCGCAATAAGGCTAAAATTGCTTTGCTGCGTAAAGAGCTGGAGTCGAAGATTATGCATGAGGAAGATGATATGGACACTTTCCTTGCTATTGTCAAGGATATCAATGACCAACTTATTTCTGCAGGTGAAGTCATTTCAGACAGTTCCCTTGTGCAGACTGTTCTTGATGCCTTACCAAATTCCTACCAAACTTTTGCTAGTGCTTGGAGACTGATGACCCAAGGAAATCCTGAAGTTGTCAAGTTTGATGCATTATGCACATTGCTGTTGCAAGAGTCACTTTCTAGGAAAAACAGGACTAGGCAGCGTGCAGTTGAATAGGCTTTTATTGCTTCTCAAAGAAAGGGTGGTAACAGTAATGCAGCCACTTCTTATGGTTCTGCTGCGAGTGGCAAAAATTCTGTTTCTAATGCTTCTGTTGGCAGCAATTCGTCTGGAGATTCTGGTGATAAGGGCAAAAAGAAGATGCGTTGCCATTATTGTAAAGCTAATGATCACTTGATCAAGTCGTGTCCTAAGTTGAAGGCCAAAGAGGCTAAGAAGAAAGAGGGTGGTTCCACTGCAAATGCTGGTTCCACTACAAATGCAGCCATTGTTGAGTCTTCTGTGAAAGGAGATTGTGATGCTGATGTTGATGCAGAATGGGCTTTTAGCGCAGAGTGCACTTACAATCCTGCTGTCCATGATGCATGCTTGTCAGTTGGTGCAGATTCACATGTGTGGTATTTTGACAGTGGTGCTACAAAGCACATTACCTCACATCGTGAATTGTTTACCTCTCTCGAGTCTGTCCCTCATGCGAATTCAGTCACTTGTGCCAACAATGCCTCTTATCCAGTTCAGGGAGTTGGAATGATTGTGCTTACTGTTGCTAATGGCAGTTCTTTCACACTTGTTTATGCACTTTATGTACCTGGGATCAAGAAGAATCTCTTGTATGTATCCGCACTTGCTAGACTTGGATTTGTAGTCAAATTTGTAGATGACAGATGTACAGTTCATGATCTCAGTTTTGGTGATGAAATTGTTGCATCTGGCCTTTTGTGCCGTGGGTTGTATAAGCTCACTTTGTATGACAAGTGTGGACAAAATTTTGCAAATGCTGTTGCAGATTCAAGGGCTATTTCAGATGCAAAACTTTGGCATGCACGTTTTGGTCATCTGAATTTTGCCAGTTTGCTGCGTTTGCAGAAATCTGATATGGTTGCTTCTTTGCCACCTCTTGAAGCACCTGTCAAACATGTTTGTGAAGGCTGTATTTTGGGTAAGATGCAGCGTTCTAAGTTTCCAAAGGATGGTTCAGTTCGGGCCACATGCAGGTTGCAGCTTGTGCATAGTGATGTTTGTGGGTCCATGCAAACTCCATCCTTGAGCAATTACCTGTACTTCGTGACTTTCATTGATGATTACTCCAGGCATGCATGGGTATTTCCGCTTAAAGCGAAGTCCGAAGTTTTTATGTGCTTCAAACAATGTCTGGCTATGGCTGAGAATGTCTCGAAATGTACTACGGGCACCCTCCATTCCGATCGAGGGGGAAGTATATGTCTCATGAATTTAATGCATTTCTGGCTAGTCGTGGGATAAAACACCAATGTACAGTGCCTTATACACCTCAGCAAAATGGTGTTGCTGAGAGGAAAAACAGGTCACTTACGGAAATGGTACTATGTATGGTCAAAAGTCAAGCTTTACCGCATTCTTTTTGGCTTGAGGCCATCATGTGTGCCACTTATGTACTTAATAGGTGTCCTACGAAAGCTTTGTAGTCTATTACTCCATATGAAGCATGGCATGATAGAAAGCCTTCTATTGAGCACATGCGAGTTTTAGGCTGTTTGGCATATGCTTTGGTGCCACAAACACAGTGCAGAAAATTGGATGATAAGGCTGTCAAATGTATTTTTGTTGGTTATAGTGCTGAAAGCAAAGGTTATAGGTTGTATCATCCGCAAACAAAACGTATTTTGGTTTCACGGGATGTAGTGTTTGTGGAAGATTCTGTTCAGCCCTTGCTGTCATGTATTAGAGACAATAATATAAGCTCACAGGACATTTATGACACTTTGTTGCCTCTTTTCAGTGGTGGAAATACGAATGTAATTTCCAATGAGGCAAATGTACAGCCTATGGGGTTTTTTGAAAATGTTACAGATCAGCCTATTACTGATGCAGATGTCCATGATGTACTTCATGAGGAAAGGGCTGAAAATGAGCAGGCTAGAGGTATGCCAAAATGGCTGGCGCACACTTTGCGTGACACTAGATTGGATGCACCTTTGTCTAGTCGTACTCGTTCAGGCTCTCGCCATGCATCTTATGCATCAAATTGTTATGCTTTGGCTGTGTCTAGTTTACATGATGTTGAGGAGCCTCTGTCTTTTGATGAAGCACAGAATTCAGAAAATTGGATTGCTGCCATGCAATCAGAATATGATGCACTTATAGAAAATGGCACATGGACTTTATGTGATTTGCCTCCTGGCAAAAAGGCCATTGGTACGAAGTGGGTTTACAAGTTGAAACGCAAACTGGATGGTGAGATCGATCGCCATAAGGCTCGACTTGTTGCAAAGGGTTATGCACAACAAAAAGGCATAGATTATGAAGAAACCTTTGCTCCCACTTGTCGTATGACTACTGTGCGTTTTTTATGTGCATTGGCAGCTCATTTTGGTTGGAATGTACATCAATCAGACATTGTTACTGCTTTCTTGAATGGTGGCATATTTGAGGAAGTTTATGTAACGCAGCCTCGCGGTTTTGTCATAAAAGGACAAGAGGACAAAGTGTGTAAATGTAACAAGGCTTTTTATGGGTTGAAGCAATCTCCTTGTGCTTGGTTTGAGAAAGCTGACACGCATTTGGTCAAACAAAGCTTTCGTAATAGTCCAACAGAAAGCACATTGTATGTAAAGCGTGAGGGTGATGTACTTCTCATAGTGGTTCTTTATGTTGATGATTTGCTGATCACTGGACCAAATGAGAGACATATTGCTGAATTTAAGGCTGATTTGAATGCTACTTTCAAGATGAAAGATTTGAGGCTGTTGCATCATTACTTGGGTATACAGTTTAAGCAGTGTGATGGTGGTATTGCCTTGTGTCAGAAAAGTTACATAGAGACATTGCTATATAAGTTTGGACTTGAGGATTGCAAACCTATTGCCACTCCCATGGAAACAGGTTTGAAGTTGAGTCTACATGATGCTGGCGATCTTGCTGATGTCACTCTTTATCAAACTGCTGTTGGTTGCCTCATTTATGTATGCAACACGAGGCCAGATATTCAGTTTGCAGTCTCACAGGTCAGCAGATTTATGCATAGCCCAAGGTCTAAGCATTGGCAGGCTGTCAAGAGGATTTTCTGCTACCTTAGTGGCACTTTACATCTTGGCTTGTTTTATCCCAAGGGGGGATCATTGCCGCCAGACTTACATGCTTTTTTGGACTCAGATTGGACTGGTTGTTTTGACACGAGAGTGTCCACAAGTGGTTTTTGTTTCATGCTTGACAGTTTATGTATATCATGGTTGAGCAAGAAGCAACCTACTGTGGCCACTTCGAGTTGTGAGGCTGAGTACAGGGCAGTCTTCACAGCTACGGTTGAGTGTGTATGGCTCAGACGCCTTATGGCTGATTTGGGTGTTGGACAGGACACTGCCAACACTATCTACATTGACAGTCAGAGCGCATTGGCAGTTGCGAGGAACCCAGTTTTTCATGCTCGCACAAAGCACATTGAGGTGCATTACCACTATGTCAGGGAGAGGCTCTCAGTAGGAGAGATCAGCTCGGCTTATGTGCCAACAGAGGACAACCTTGCAGATCTTTTCACAAAGGCATTATCTCGTGAGAAGCTTGAAGCTTTCCGCAAAGCTTTGGGCTTACTCCCCTTTGTGGACTGATCATGTCCTTTGGGCATGGCACTTCCCTTTACTCATGTGCCAGCTCTCGTTCACCGCATCACTCCAGGGGGGATTTGTTACCATACACATGTGGTAGTGATGTGTGTGAACACACTAGGACCGCCGGGGCATTTTTTCCCTCTTTAGGAGGTTTTTTCCCCGTGCCTTGTATATACATCCATCAGTCTAGGGCTATCTATCTTTCCATTGCACACTAAGTAATACACTGTCTATTGTGTGCCTTGAGCTTCCTTCGTCTTCTCCAAGCTGTGTGCGTTTCTCTGCAACCCTAATTCCAACAGAAGTAGGTTACAAAGGGATTATACCCTTAATGTAGCTCCTGCCTTTCTTCACTCTCACCACCTCACACATACCTTGCGTCACTAACTCCACAATCTGTTTTGTGTGTAGAAGAGGCCTCCTTTTATAGGCCAAAATAGGCTGCTCTCTCTCATGAGAGAGTCATGTGTAGCCGCCCTTGTGTAGAGAAATCCAAGTAGAGCTCGTCCATGCGTCCATGTGTAGCCGTCCTTGAGTAGACAAGTCCGCCTAGATATCGGCCATTCGCCCATGTGTAGCCATAGACAAGTCCGCCTTAAACTTGGCCATCGGCCATTGAATTCGGTCACCGGTCAAAGACTTCCGACCATCGGCCACCAGCCATTGACGACTGGCCAATCAGCCGTTTTCCCTCACTTTCCAACTGCTGTTCGGCCACAATATTCTGGCGAACCCGGTCTCGAGCAAAGCTCTCGATTGGGTGTGAATTTTCGGTTTTCCGGTGAGTCATTTTTCTCACTCACGCACATTGGCTTCTCCTCATAACGGGGGCCTTACAAATGTGCGTTTTTGAGAATAAAAATTACAAGGGGTGAATCAGGCTCCATACTTAACAATCTCTCACTTGGAGACTGATCTCCATACCAAACTTTTGACTCCTTTCCATCTTGGCTTCTTATTCTTGAATGCCGATTGAAGATGAGCAAAAGCTCAACTTCTCCTTGTTAACCACCTTTGTTAACATGTCCGCAGGATTCTCAATTGTGTGCACCTTTCCAAGCTTTAGGTGTCCCTCTTCCAAAAGAGTACGTATGAAGTGATATCTCACCTCTATATGCTTTGTCCTTGAGTGAAAGGCTGAATTCTTCGCAAGATAAATGGCACTTTGATTGTCGTTGTACAAGACACAATTGTCTTGTTTGTATCCAAGCTCCTCCAAGAATTTGTGAAGCCACAAAATTCCTTTGCTTGCCTCCATGAGAGCTACATATTCTGCTTCCATGGTAGAAAGTGATACCACTTTCTGCAACTTTGAAGCCCAACTTATTACTGTGCTTCCAATCGTAGCTAGTAGTGCTCCTTTGAGTATCTTTGTCACCTGCTATATCTGTATCAGTATACCCTTGCAAGAAATGTTAGTACCTCCAAAACACAAAGCATTCGTTGTTGTCCCTTTTAGATACCTTAGTATCCACTTCACAACTTGCCAATGCTCTTTACCTAGATTATCCATGAATCTACTCACAACTCCAGTGTATGTGCAATATCTGGTCTTGTCTAGACCAAAGAACCTACCGTTGCAGCATATGGAACTTTAGACATGTAGGCTATCTTCTCTTTTGTCTTTGGACACATATCCTTGGTTAGTTTAAAGTGACTAGCCAAAGGTATAGAAACCCGTTTTACATCTTGCATTGCAAACCTCTCTAGTATTTTCTTAATCAGCGCCAGTTACATGGCTGAAATTTAAAAGGCTTTTTATTTCTTCTTGGTTGACTCAGGAGTACGAACGTGACATACGAACTGCTTGGAACCATCTTCGAATGACCAAGAAGGATACATTGGACGCATATTGCGAGAGATTCTGGAGATGCTTTATTTGTGGTAGTTTGGTCTCGACTCTCAATGTCATGGGGCCAAACGAATTCGGCACTAACGTGCTGTATGTCATTGTGGGGTGTCCTTATCTCTGGAGTCATGACAGAAACTCAGTATGCTGAACTTTGTGTTGATGATGTTCATGTATGTGTGCGTGTGTTGTGTTGGGGAGCATATGCTAGTACCTAGTTCTACACCCACTATGCTAGTACCTAGTTCTACATCCACTATTGGGCACTAACGACGTTAGTGGGGTTGTCGTGGTATTTAGTCAATACTATGCATGATGGAGCTGATGGTCATATTGTCTTGTGGGTGACTACCATGGGTCTATACCTTGCACTTTCCTTTATGGGTGAATTTGGGCTTATCCTGGATTCATCTAGGTGTATATATATTTGTTCTATTGTGGTATCATGGACTTACATGTGATCAGTGGGAATGCTAATGGCTCTTATTATATAAGCGACAATGTCCCTAGGAAGCTTTTGTTTAGACAAGATTTGCATAGAGGTTCAATCGGTTTTACTTGGGCTCTTTGGGAGGCTCTGCGACAATTTGGCATGAAACCATTTTTTTTGGTCATGCCATCCCATCGGCCTTGAGGAAAGGGGTTCGTATTCTTGATTTATTTATGTTGTCACGTGCGCATTGCACTTGAGCCACGTGGACAAGCGATTGCTACAGGTCAACATGAGTCTTAGTTGGTATAGCTTAGGGATCTAGCGTGGCACTTTGTGAGCCTCTAGAAGGATGTGCATGATCATGCATGTCACTAGTTGTATACCCTCGCTTGCACAGTGCATTGATGAAGTCATACAGGCATGTAAACAACCTCTAAAGTCACTTAGGCTATTTTATTAATGAATTATAAAACCTCATTAAAACTGAGTCGTGGGCTTATAATAACTGCTCGACCCACTTCTTTTTCCCTATATATGAGAGTTTGGGGCTCTCCCTATCGAATCAAAACTTAGTACTCGTAGAGGGCAGCCAGAGTCCTAGCACCAGCACCATCTCCAACGTTTTCAGCCAGAGTACCTGGAGCATCATCAGATCAGCCCTAGCGTTGTGCAGCTTCTCAGCATCCTCTTAGCATTTTCATCATCTACATCCTCAGCATCAGATTCAGCCCAATGTTTTGCATGAGATTAGTCCTCAACATCAGATTCAACCTAGCGTTTTTTTGCATCAGATCAGCCCTAGTGTCTTTGCAAGACATCAGTATCATGAAGCATTCAATATTCAACATTTAGCGGTTGTATTAACATTTGTGCAAGTAATCTAAAGCAAGTACTTGCTCTAGCAATAGAGCAAGGGGGCCCTTGAGGGTGGTTGGGACCCCGACATGCGGTGTCATCTCTCTCGTCTCTCTCTATCTCTCTCTCTTTGCCTCCTTTTCTCATTGTGTTCAGCTCAGTTTTTCTCAAGTGAAGTAACACAACCTTGTGTTTGTGCGAAGTACTAGATTTGAATTTAAATCCTTAAACCGTTCAGCTGCTCTTAACATTCGTATTAGAGCTCTTGATGTAAGGATTCTAGTTACTAATCCTTAATTAAGTACTGATACTCATGATTAAGACTTAAGAAACTTGAACTTGTCTGAGAGGTAAGACTAAGTGTTTGATTGATTGATTGAATAAATGCTTGAAAACTGAGTACAATAGGCTCCTTATATAGGAGACGAAGAGACACAAATGAAAAGACGTCTCATAGTGAAGAGACGCGACTTTAGACGTAAAGACACATCCTTTCGGCGAAGAGTTGCAACCCATTGGACGAAGAGTCGCAATCGTAGAGTGAAGGGGTGTGACTAGTCGTCGAAGGAGTGTGGCTTTTGGCGAAGAGGCATGTCTCTTGAGCGAAAGGTCGTGACCATTCGAGAACAGGAGTCATGTTGGGTTAGTCACACTTCGCATCTGCATGTGCATCTGTAATGAATCAAGAAGAGTGTATAATGTAATAACAAAGATAAAGAATACGTCACAATCGTGACATTCCCTCCCATTTAAAATAAAACCTAGGGTAGTTGTAGAAACTCCGGGAGAAGGAAATGTATTGTTGTAGTGCTTCTGCATCCAAAGCTCTTTTTGTTAAGGCCCACGTCATGGCACTGTTATTGACTTTAACTATTTTGCCAAACTGAAAACGGATCATATTTGCAACTTGTCTCATCTTTGTCAAAAGTATTAGTATCACATCTGCACCTTGATTAGTGCTTTTGTCAAATTCATTTGTAACTTCGAGCTTTGTCTAAGAAAAGATTGAATCTTTATCTGCTTTGAGTGAAACTGTTGGTAAATTGACTTGAGTTTTCTGTTGAGTGATTACCACTGGTTGGAAATCTGCAAGGTATTCCATTGGTTTCTGGAACAGTAAAATTCTCCTGAAGGGATGTCGTAGATTGAGACAGAGTAGTGTTTGAAGGTATATCCATCTGTAAGGGTTTATCAATAGAACAAGTTGTGTCTAAAGATTCAATTGCAGCAACTGAAGTCGTGCTGGAAGAGTCTGCATCTGATTTATCCTTTGCATCGTTGAAGGTAAGGATTGGAATCTTCGAGTTTGAAAAATTATCATTGACCACTACATTTGGTATCTGTTCAGAGACAAAGACTTTATTTTGCAAGGGCGGTGATGAGGCGAATTTCACGGCCAAAGAAAGGGTTATGTGCTTGTTGGTTGTCACACAAGAACCAAAATCTTCTGAATCTTCAACTGTTTAAGTGGGTATTAAGGCTCCCAATTGAGAAGGGGGAGGTCTAGTGAGCTGTTGCCTCTTAGACCTCTGAAGGATTCTTTTGCACAAGGAAAGGATCAATAAATCTTCAACTTTACCACCATCAGATAAGAAAGACTTAATGGTAGGGCATGGCTCGCGAGGGGGAACATGTCCAACGTCGCTACGTTCACGACCGAGTACTTCACTAGGGTCGAATATATGTGCCACTAAGTAAGCCCATTTTGATATTTCTAATGATCCTTTGGAAGCTTCATGTTGCTGCTTCTGTTGCATGATTTCAATAAGAAGTTGGTTGCTTAGATTGTAACATTATTAAGAATATTCATGCTAAGACTTTTGCTGCCCGCACGAAGGTACTTTGTGTCTAGTTGTCTTTGAGAAACCATGCTTTGGGTGAGAAAAGTTGGGTTGGAAAATTTTTGGTTTAAGTGGTTCTTTCTGGTCGACCACTGAAGCTTCAAAAGAAGATGGCGGAGAAGTAGCATGGGTCCTTCGAAAAGCAATAGGGTGACTTCGGGAAGAGGTTTGCGTCTGCATTTGCTCCAAGCGAGTGTGAAGTGATGCAAGGCTCGTGGAAAGTGCTGTCATCTGCTCCTTGATAAGAGCGAGGGCGTCTTCAGATTGTCCTCCTTCCTGAGAATTTGGCATGGTCATGCCTCAAAGGGAACTCGAACAGGTGCAGTAGCAAGCTCTAGGACGGGAGCGCTCTAGGGAATTGGAGCGCCTTTGGAACTGGTTTTGGCTCCGGCGAAACAAGAATAATGATAATTTCGGGTTTTGGAGTATCCTGAACAATTGTGACTTCGGTGTAGTAGGAATTTCCGCGAGAACACTGTCCGGAATCTCCTCTAAGTATGAAAGATAAGGGATGGCCACTTTGAATTCAACGTCTGCTATATGTGCGGTGCCGATGGCGCTCGGAGGAGAGGACCAGTGCGAGAGGAGGAGCAAGTGGAGGCAGGGTGGTAAATCTGAAAACTCTTGCTGGCTTTCTTTTTTTTTTTTGTATGGTGACTAAATAAGGGTGTTCACATGGGGTTTATTATGTGAGGGCTGACCGGCCACTTGAAAAATAAAACCTTATGATTGATTTTTTAATTAATACGCTGTTGGTGGCTAGCGTAAAAAAAAAGAAACTCCGGCGATCGTTTATTGCTGACGAAGGGGCAGCCAGGGATGTGAAAAGGCGTATGCAGCCCAGCGCAATGGTTCAGCCCAGGGAACGGCAGCCCAACAGTACAACGCTTTGGAAAGAGGGTGCGTGAAGGTACATGCTGCCGGGTAGGTTCTTGTTCGCGGGAAGGATTGCGAGGGCCTTCACAAAGCTACTACCCGAGGGATGGGGTACGCACTGTGAAGGGGCATCAAGCAGTGAAGGGGTGCAAGTGAAAAGGTGCCGGGTTAAAAGGCTGCGAGTAAAGAGGCACGAGATATACACCGATGCCAAGAGGCACGAACCAAGGGTGATGCCTGTTCACATGAAGGGACATGGGCCAGTTACAAAAGGACACATCCTAATGAAGAGGTTCGCGAATCAGACTCCAGCAAAGGGAGCGCCACACCTGCAAAGAGGTACTCCTTTATGCGAAAGGGTGCCAGCAAGGTGAAGAGGTGCTACCCTTTCATATGAATAGGGGTGAGCGCAATCCTGAAGGGACACCACCCGATGAAGAGGCACACGAAAGGTCACCAGCAGAGGTTTGCTCGAAATTCACCGGGTACGTGGCATGTCGCACATTATTTATGTGATTGAAGCAGAAGGATTTATGTTACCTTATACGTGTTGTCAGGAGTTTTTTCGAGCAAGGGATTGCGCATATGTACATACACATGCATGGTGCATCGAATAAAGGATTGCCCATTTTCTTTAGCCAGGTGGTTACGTGGGGCCCACATGTGTACAGGTAGGACAGCATGTACATAGTGCATCGATTTTCACTATTACCAGTACCGGTGTGTTTTTTCTACAATAATGAGGAGTTGGTAGCGCTTAAAACTTCTCGAGGAAGCTATCCGCGGGCCGACGACATGAGGTAAGCATGTGCGTCAGATGGCATCTAGTGGCGTCAGGAGGCCGAACGGGGTCAATACTTGCACGTGGATGAGTACGGACACAACGTGGGTGTTTCCTTGTGATAATTATGCAGAAAGGTCATCATGAGGATCACTTTTTGGGGCCACTTCACGTGGTGGCGAGATGCATTATTGGAAAAAAGCTGAGTGCCAGGTGTGCGAATGATGCAAAAAAGTGACAACTATGCACTGCGAGGTCAGTTTTTGGCCTGTTCGGGGTCCGTTTGAGGTCATCTAAAAGGCCAAGGGTGCCCAACTAATAAATCTAAGTGTGGGAACTGAAAAAACAGAGAGAAGACCAGAAAAAACGTGGAGAAGAGAGGAGGAACAGCCGTAGGTGTGTTTTTGCTCATTTTGGCCGTAAACTGCTCATCCGAGGTCGGATTTGAGCACTTTGACATTGCAGACTGGGTTTTGAGCCGTTCCGGACGTGATGGTGCTGTCCATTTTGCCAAATTCCTCACTCTTTTCCTGCTGTTTTTCTGTGTAAGTTTCTCCTATGAGCGAAGTTTCTGCTCTAGTTTGTGATTGTATGTGGCTTATTTTACCCATATTGTGTGAGCTATTTGCCCCATTGGTGTTGGCCCAAGCTCAATTGTATCTAAACATCAGAAATTATCTTCTTTTGAGCTGAGTTTTTTTTTGTGTGTGTGTGTGTGTGTCTGTGTGGAGTGGGCAAGTGGATAGTCTCTCTCCTCTCACTCCAGAGGTGTGTTCCCTGTCTCGGCCAGGTGTGTTGTCTAAGCCGAGTGGTGCCCCATAGTGTGTGTGTGTATCTTTCCAAGAGCGTGTGTCGGGTCGTTATAGAGGCGTTGTGTGTGTTTTCATCCCGCTCACAGCGTATGCATGTGTGCACCACCTTTCTTTTGCTTCCATGCAACTCCGGGAAGGGGGGGAGAGGGTAGCGGCGAGGGTGAGAGGCTCACAACCTTCGAGTCCCAAGAAAAAAATTTGCTCTGATACCACTGTAAGGATTCTAGTTACTAATCTATAATCAAGTACTTAAACTCATGATCAAGACTTAAGAAACTTGAACTTGACTGAGGTAAGACTCAAAAGACTCTATGTTTGATTGATTGATTGAATGAATGCTTGAAAATTGAGTACAATAGGCTCCTTATATAGGAGACAAAGAGACACAAATAAAAAGACACGTCTCATGGTGAAGAGACGCGACTTTAGACGTAAAGACACATTCTTTGGGCGAAGAGCTGCAACCATTGGACGAAGAGTTGCAATCGTAGAGTGAAGGGGTGTGACAAGTCGTGGAAGGACTGTGGCTTTGGTGAAGAGGCATGTCTCTTGAGCGAAAGGTCGTGACCATTCGAGAATAGGAGTCCTCTTGGGTTAGTCACACTTCGCATCTGCATCTGTAATGAATCAAGAAGAGTGTATAATGTAATAACAAAGATAAAGAATACGTCACAATCGTGACACTTGATGAGCTTCGTCTTCGGGAACTCAAGGAAAGAATCAAGAACCCAAGGAACCTCACCAAGGCTTTTTTTTTCCCCCCTCTATATCAAAGAAGTGTTGTGCCCTTGCTGTGAACTAATACATGTTGCCTACAAAGTTAGCCACTTCCACCCTTAGTCCATCATGCATCGAGCGTACTCTAGTCTTCATTGCTATGTCTTACGAAGATTGGCATCGGATTCACGAAGATCTAGATCTCGAGTATCGAGATGTGCTTGCCTTGTATGCGGATATGGAAGGAGTTGGAGACAGGATCCCTAACCCTCTTCTGGATTCACATTGGCATTTAGTGTGCATCCACTTCCATTGACATGGAACCATTGGAAATTCACCCGCAATGTTTTCATGACAGGATGCAATACTTACTCGCAAGGCAAAGTCAACATCAAGGGAAGGCAAAGTCAACATCAAGGTTGATATCTTGTGACAGTAGTAAGATTGCCTATTAACTCGGCTGGTCAATGTTTACATCGCAACAATACCTACATCCGTTGTCCGGTAAGTTCGAAGGAGTTTTCATCGGTTTATGCATCCACAAGCATCAGAAACATTGGGCATCACAAGTCTTGAAAGGATCCACAAGAAGTTCGGTAGTTGTATCTCACCTTTACCAGGGGGGGATGCTACGTGTGCATTGCACTTGACAAGCTACTGCTACAGGTGAGCATTAGTCTTAGTTAGTATAGCTTAGGGATCTACCTTGGCACTTTGTGAGCCTCTAGAAGGACTTGCATGCTCAGGGTGGTCATTAGTTGCATACCCTCACTTGCATATTACATTCATAAAGTCATGTAGGCATGTGAACAGCCTCGGAAGTCACTTAGGCCATTTTATTAATAAGCATAAAACCTCATTAAAAACCCAGCGTCGGGTGATTATAACTGCTCGACCCACTCCTTTTTCCCTATATATGAGAGCATGGGGCTCTCCCTATCAGATCAGAACCCTGTACCCGCAAAGGGCAGTGAGCGTCCTAGCAGCAGCACCATCTCCAACATTTTCAGCCACAGTACCCGCAGCATCATCAGATCAGCCCTAGCGTTGTGCAGCTCCTCATCATCCTCTCATCATTTTCATCATCTACATCCTCAGTATCAGATTCAGCCCAACGTTTTGCATCAGATTTGTCCTCAGCATCAGATTCAACCTAGCATTTTTGCATCGGATCAGCCTTAGTGTTTTTGCAAGACATCAGCATCAACATGAAGCATTCAATATTCAACATTTAGCCATATCAGCATTTGTGCAAGTAATCTAAAGCAACTGCTTACTTTGGCAATTGAGCCAGGGGGCCCTTGAGGGTGGTTGGGACCCGACATGCGGTGTCATCTCTCTTAGTCTCTTTCTCTGCCTCCTTTTTAGATTGTGCTCAATTGAGTTTCTCTCAAGTGAAGTAAAGTAACCTTGTGTTTGTGCGAAGTACTAGATTTGAGTTTAAATCCTCAAACCTTCCGCTGCACCTGACATCTGTCACATGGGATTGTGACTTGTACAATCAGCTATGCAAAGAGAATGTTATGGTCAACATGTGGTCTTGATTTGTTTTGGAACTATGTTCAATATGAGGTCATGATTTGTTTTTCGGGAGAACTTTTTGCATAGCTCAACTTTTTGTGTGTTTTGATTTTGGCTAATAATGAGGTGTTTGGTGCAAGGAAAGGCTATCACTGCCTTGAAGAAAGGGGCATGTTTACTGAAATATGGACGAAGAGGGAAGCCAAAGTTTTGTCCTTTCAGGATTTCAAATGTAAGTGATTCAGCCAATGCCTAGGCTTCTTGCTCAAAATATTGTGAAAGATAGTTTTGATTTCAAAAGACCTCTGATGTTTTTGATGAGCTGTCTGAATTTTGCAGGATGGTTTGTTCCTTGTTTGGTTTTCTGGAAGAGAAGAAAAACGTCTCAGGCTGAGCTCAGTATCAAAAATTGTTCCAGGGCAACGTACGGTGAGTTGGGCAGTTAGTGTTAGGGTGTTCACTTTTGGAGTTGACATTGTTACTTCACCAATAGACAAACATGCACATATTTATTGAGCAAGTGTATGCAGGCCATTTTCCATCGCTATCCTCGTCCGGAGAAAGAGTATCAGTCTTTCTCTTTGATCTTTGACAATGACTCCAACTCCCTTGATCTGGTACACTGACCATTTAAAGCTCTATGGTTTGGACTCGTTGGTAGTGAGCTTCAGATGGCCTATTTTTTGAGAAGATAGTGTTTGTGCTTTCCAAACAGATATGCAAAGACAGGGAAGAGGCTGAAGTATGGTTTACTGGGCTCAGGTCACTTATTTCTGGAGGACAGATCAGAAAATCCAAAAGCGATTCCTCTGATGCAAACAGCCCTGTAGGACATGCCAGAAAGAGCTCCCCTCTAATGAGCTCTTTTGGTAGCACAGAGAGTTTGAGTCAGGTTTGCCCACTTGTATCACCTATTTGTGTGCGTGCACACATGCACATGTATACATGTGTGCATGCACGTTTGCATTTGGCTTTCTTTAACAGCTTGAATTAGGTTGACTAGTTGTATGCCATGTGAAGTGTGAGCATGTGTGTCTCTGTTACTGTAGCGTTACTGGTAAAACATGGTGTGTTAATGTGTAGTATAAGATTATGTTGTCTGTTTGAATTATTGTGTGTGACCTGTGTATCTGAGCATGAATCAGTGCACATCATGTGTGCATGAGTTTGTGCCTATAGAGCGTGTGCATGCCGTGCATGCGTGTACATATCACCAAGAATTTAACGCAGTAAAATAGGTTGTCTGTAGACTTTACAGTTCTTGTTTGACATGGAGAGGTTAATGTGGGCTTTCATGAGTTGTTCTTTGCCTGTTTCTGGAACTCTGCTATGGCATGCATCAGCTTCATGTATGATTGGCTTCCAATTGACTACACTTTTTTGTGGGTTTTGCCTCTCTCTGAAGTTTTCCCCACGCAATCACATTAGTATGTGTAGTGTGTATGCTTGTGACTGAAAAGGTAACTGAGCTTATATATGGTACCGTTTCAAGGTCTGAATAAGGGTAGCTGCTATTTTTTTTCAGGTAGGTGATGGAGCTTACTGCAACAGGAGCTCGTTTGGTAGCCCATCGGGAAATGGATCAAGAAAAAGTGCATTGGAAGATGATTTACGGCCTATAAAGTCTAAGGATTTCTTAGAGGAAGATTCACGGCCCATCCAATTAAAGAATTATTTTGAACCGAACTTTGTTGGTCGCTCCATGCACTCAATCGGTTCTGAATCAGGCTCCATTAGTGTTCATTCTCAATTTCGTGTACCTTCACTTGAAGCTTTCAGAGTTAGCATGTCAAGTGCATTAAGCACCTCCAGTCATGGCTCCGGGCAAGATGATGCTGATGCATTGGGTGATGTGTACATGTGGGGTGAGGGTGCTGGTGATGGAATTCTGGGGGGTGGTGTCTATAGGGTGGGTCAAATGCCGAGTGAAAAATTGGATGCCATGGTACCCAAGGCTTTGGAGTCTGCTCTGGTACTTGATGTGCAGCATGTCACTGTTGGTAGTCGACATGCTGCTCTTGTAACAAAACAAGGTGAAGTCTTCTGCTGGGGTGAAGAAGCTGGTGGGCGCCTTGGCCATGGAGTTGATGCTGATGTGCCGCACCCTAATCTGATTGAAACCTTATCTAACATCAACGTGGACTTTATCGATTGTGGTGAATATCACTCTTGTGCAATAACTTGTTCTGGAGAAATTTACACATGGGGAAATGGGACCTTTGGACTTTTAGGCCATGGGAGTGATGTAAGCCACTGGATGCCTAAACGAGTAAGCGGCCCTTTAGAAGGGCTGCACATTTCTTCGGTTTCTTGCGGCACATGGCACACCGCATTGGTTACCTCTTCAGGGCAGCTTTTTACATTTGGTGATGGCACCTTTGGGGTTCTTGGTCATGGGGACAGGTGCAGTGCATTTTCTCCCAAGGAGGTTGATGCTTTGAAAGGGTTGAAAACTATCAGGGTGGCTTGTGGTGTCTGGCACACTGCGGCAATTGTGGAAGTGATGGTGGGTGCCTCTGGTTCTAGCATCTGTTCATCTGGAAAGCTTTTCACCTGGGGTGATGGTGACAAAGGCCGCCTTGGTCATGGAGACAGAGAGCAGAGGCTGGTTCCAACTTGTGTAGGGGCTCTTGTTGACCATAGTCTATGCCGGGTAGTTTGTGGACACAGTCTTACTGTAGCACTCACTGATTCGGGTCATGTTTATACAGTCGGTAGTACTGTTTATGGACAATTAGGGGATCCCAAAGCAGATGGGAAGTTTCCTGGCCGTGTTGAAGGCGAACTTTGCGATGCATTTGTTGAGGAGATAGCTGCTGGTGCATTTCATGTGGCAGTGCTGACCTCTAAGTCTGATGTGTACACTTGGGGAAAAGGATCTAATGGACGGCTTGGGCATGGAGATGTATTGGATCGAAAAACACCAACATTAGTTGAGGCATTGAAAGATAAGCAAGTGAAGGGTATTGCATGTGGTACAAATTTCACAATGGCCATTTGTCTTCACAAATGGGTATCAGGAGCTGATCATTCAGCATGCTCGGGTTGTCGACAGCCCTTTGGCTTTACCAGAAAGCGCCACAACTGCTATAATTGTGGGTTAGTTTTTTGTCATTCATGCACTCCAAAGAAGGCATTAAAGGCATGTTTGGCTCCAAATCCAAAGAAACCTTACCGTATATGTGATTCTTGCGCGGTAAAATTGAAGAAAGCAGCTGAATCTAGTCCCACAGCGTCAATGCTTGGAAATAAGAGAGTAAGTACTTCAAATTGGCAAGATAATAACAGGGAGAGTCAGGACAAGTATTCTCATCATTATCAACCATCCCTTGCTAAATCCTCTACATATGAAAACCTCAAGCCTAATGAGTTGAAATCTCACTCAAAGCGTAACAAGAGGTCAGAGATATCAAGTAACCGAGGTTCGCCTGTCCGCGGTGGTACCTTGTCATATCCAGCTTTTGAAGTGTCAAGAAGATTGGTTTCTGCTTCAGTTCCTCACTCGAGGATAGTTTCTAGAGCCTCCTCCCCAGCCCCTTCAAGAAGGTCTAGTCCCCCACGCTCGTTAACGCCAATTTCAAGTCTGATGGGGAAAAACACATCGAAGTTAGTTGAGGAAGATCTTAAGAAAACAAATGAAGGTCTTGTAAAGGAGATCATGAAGTTAAAAGCACAGGTATTATCATGGTTTCTTCTGGCATACTCCACGCACCCCACAAGCAGGCATTCGTGCACACTCTCTATACATCTTTACGTCCACGAGCTTCTCTGTTTGTGTCTATACAGAAAGCACGTGCACGTGCACATGCACCTCAGTGTATGTTCATATTCAGCACGCACTTGCTGTAGACGTTTTCACACCTATGAGCTGCTTGTTTTTATAACAGCAGTTGATCTAAATTCCAAAATTGAAGGACCAGTAGCAGATTTCTCTCATTAAATTGCTGTTTGGTAATTTTAGGTGGACAGTCTCTCACGCCGCTGCCAACTTCAAGATGCAGAGCTCAAGCATTCAGCACGCCAATTACATGGAGCCATAGCCATAGCTGGAGAGGAGACAGCAAAATGCAAAGCTGCAAAGGATGTGATCAAGTCACTTACAGCTCAGGTCTCAGGACTAGACATTACTTACTGCTGCATTAAACTTTCAGCAATTTTGTTGTTGTTGCATATATATTGCTAGTTTGAGCTGCAAAATTTCAATGTCAAGGTCTTAGTTGAGTAGAAACATTCTGTGCTCTTGTTCTTTGTGTGGCTGACTTAGTGAGCAGTTTAGAGGTTCTCTTTTCTAGAAACAAGTCAAGCTGTGAGTAGCATGGACATAGTGTTTGTCATTCTGAAGGTCTTTCGAATAAGCATTTGACCCTCATTGGGTAGCCAGACTTTCTAATACTCTTTCATTCTTTTTCCGATTCAATGCTTCTTGCCTCATTATGGCTGAGTCTGCCCTTGATCTCCGGAGTCATGACAGAAACTCAGTACATTGAACTTTGTGTTGATGTATGCTCGTGTGTGTGTTTGTGCACGCATGTGGTGTGTGTTGTGTTTGGGAGCATATGTTAGTACCTAATTCTACACCGACAATTGGGCACTGATGACGTTGGTGGGGATGTCGTGGTATTTAGTCAATACTATGCATGATGAAGTTGATGGTTATTTTGTCTTGTGGGTGACTACCATGGGTCTATACCTTGCACTTTCCTTTTAAGGGTGAATCTGAGCTTATCTTGGATTCATCTAGGTATAATCTTTCATTCTTGATCACAAAGAGAATAGGCCTTGCTGATTGTAAAATGGCTCTTCCCTCGGATGTTAGTGTGCATTGCGTGTTTCATGTTAGCTTCCTTAAAGAAAAACTAGGTGAAGCTGACACTATTGTGCCTATCAAGGAAAATGTTTGGAAAGATATCGAAACCAAGTATATGCCGCTTTAGTTCACCGTACCTGTCATTGTTTCCGATGTGCTTATGATGAGTATTTAATGAAATGGAAGGGTCAGTTTGAAATGTTCGCTACGTCGGAATCAATTAGAGCTCAGTATCTCCACTTCATTGATGAGGATTAGAAATGGTTTTTAAGGGGGGAAGTACACCAACCCAACAACAGTTTTATTGGTTTTTGCACCCTTCTTTGTAGAAGTCTCTCTTTTCGTTAAGATGCATGCTTTAATAGATTGATGCTCATTGAGTAGCCTGACTATGTAGTAGTCTTAATGGCTTTTCTACAGGAAAATCTGTCAGCAACAGTTCTATAAAAGAATATGCATGCTTCTTTTGATTTTTACTGCAGTAAAAAACTCGCACATAAACGAAATTCCTGGTTTGTCCATTGTTTGTAGATCAAAGTAATGACAGAGCATTTGACAGGAGACTTCAATCAGTTTGACAGACTGGCAGCGGTACCTCTTTTTGCTGCTGCAAGTAATGCTAAGATGCATTCCACGGATGGAGTCGTGATGCCATTTGCAAATGGAAAGAGTCATCTGAAGGGGCCCAATACAGCTAGCAACGGAGCTTCACATTCAGTTAGTGATGGACCAATTGTTGACCATGTCAGAGCTCAAGTGCCGTGCAGGCCATCCGAAGAACGGCTGGATGCTCATTTACATAGTGAAGATGGGCCTAGAACCACAAACATGAAGCCGACCCAAAATGGGCATCAAGTAGGAATGGAGTGGGTGGAGCAGGATGAGCAGGGCGTTTTCATCACCTTTGTTTCTTTGCCAGATGGAGCTCGAGACCTCAAACGAGTACGGTTCAGGTAAGAAATTCTTAACATTTGTGGTTTCTTTTCCCCAAAAAAATAGGGCATTTTTGGCCTCCCGTGGCTTTGCACAGTTCTCATTCCTTGTTTACTCTCGATTTGGATGCAAATTTTATTAGTCGGAAGCGCTTCAGCGAAAAGCAGGCCGAGCTATGGTGGCAGGAAAATAAGGCAAGGGTTCATGAGCAGTATAACGTCCGACTGGCAGAGAGATGATACATGAAAAGCTCTATGTAACATCACATATTCTTATGTAGCTAAGAGATTTACATTTATAGCCTATACTTCAAACCACACATTCTGGATGTTGAGGAGTGCCACAATTTTGATATGGAAGTACAGCAAAGTAAGCATATTTGGAGGGCAAGGTTCCCTTCTAGTTTTACTGAATAGAGCTTATTTTAGGCGTTGTATACTCGAATCAATAGAAGTGTACATAACAGAAGATTATTCTTTTGTACAATTCAGCACATTTACCATGTCTGGCCTCCCATTAAGCTTGTTTAGCCTTTCTGTCTTTGATCATTGACACCCAAACTTGCTATATGAAATGCCCTTTAGACTTTAAAATTTGCATGTAATCCTGATGTAAATTGAAAGACTTCGATAGTTCCGAAACTTCGCTAGTTGCTATGTTATTAATCTCCAAGTCGTAACTTCTCAAAAATAGCAGTTAAAATCATATAAAGAAACTTGTGTGTGTGTGTGTGTGTGTGTGTGTGTGTGTGTGTGAGAGAGAGAGAGAGAGAGAGAGAGAGAGAGAGAGAGAGAGAGAGAGAGCATTAAAAATAGTAGAAAAAGTTGTGACCACGTGGAGGCTTGAGAGCTCGAGAATTCAAAAGAGGCTGTTACGCTAACGAAGTAAAGAGAGACGCCCTTGAAGATAATGAAGTTTTTGAAACATTTCGTTCATTTTGTCGAAGTTGTCCCCAGCTGTCTTAGTGAGCCTGCTCGAGGTCTCTTGCTATTCTTAACGTACAGAGGGGTGCGCTGGATTTCATCTTTGTAATCATGCCCTTCCTTTGCTTGGTTCCCCCACTAACAACATCTTAACATTAGGGCCAACCTTTCCAGTAGAGCACTAGATCAAAGAGTTTGCTCTTCTTTCTTGCGTTTAACTTCGGTTACTTTGTGAAGGAGACCCGCCTCCAAATCCTCCAATACCCCTGGTGCTTAGACTTCTTGCGCTTCTTATCTTTGTCCATCTACCTTTTGCAACTTTAAATGCTCTCCTATCTCAATGAAGCTTGTTGCAATCTCAAATCTCTCTACATGCTCCCATGTTACCTTCACGTCTCCCATTCGCACAACTCATCACTTCAACATAATCCAAAGCCTTGTCCCTTCTTCCTTCTACCGAAATTTGCAAGCAGATACTTGTAGGGCATCCCACTTGCTTCTACAAGGGTTTTGTTTTAGAACATGACTCTAGGTGGCTTCATGTACAACTTTACAACCAATTTTTTTTGCTACATAGCTTAAAAGTGCTTAAAGTATATATAAGCACTTTGGTAAATACCAAAAACTCATTATGATAAAACCACTTGAGAAAGTGGTTAGAGGTAGTTTTTGAAAAGTGTTTGAAAGCTTGTGACCACTTTCAAGTCCTTTTTGAATCCCAACCCTAAGGTAGAGGTGTAGGAGCTGAACTAGGTCTAATACAACAATGCACACAAGTGAGTGTGTTACCTACCTAGCAACACTCAGTTACATAGATAACACTATGTTTCATAGCCTCTTTGTAGCCTTTGAAGCATCCCCTACTATAGACATGTAGTCCAACCATCTTTATATAGTTGCTATTCCCAAGGCTGAGTGAAGCTTGCAAACTTGTTGGGTAGGACAAATTTGCATAATGCAAAGAAAACTTATTCTTCTGGTTTTATCATAGATAACCGTCATATCTCCTAATAGGGTTCAAATTTAGTTGTGGCCAATTGCAGTTCAAATTCGTAGCATGTAGATAGCCAACTTTGCGGTTTGAACAAACTATGCGGGTGTCAAAATCGAAGACTCATGGGCCAACTATTGGAAATCTTCTTCTCCACAAAATTCTGGCTACACGGAGAGATTTAACTCTTGAATGTCACATGTCCAAAACGGGCTATCAACTATAATTACTTCTTCAATCTAGGAACAATTTTCACCAACCAAGAAGATACTTGCAGTAGGCTTCTCTCACGTGTAAATATGATTGTATACATGACCTTAGGCATGCAATGTCAAGGAATATCAACTTCATGAGGGCAATTTAACATGGTTCCATCACATTATCATCCTAAGAGTTTTTTCACGCCTTAATAATTAGGAAAGATGGTGTGGCGTGTATTCTTTTGACATATTTCTTCAATTCAACTAGCATGAGAAGACCAAAAGAGTAGCCTATAACCGAAAGAGACAGGTGCGGATACCTAAATAAGATAAGAAGACTTTCAACATGGGCCTTCCTTTAAGCATAGATGAGCCCTTCTTTACTTCTCAAAATCCTTCCCTTATGTGAGTCTCCATCATACCAAGTTCAACTCTATGCTTGAAGGAGAGCAGTTTCTCTAGAGATTTGGGATTATAATAGCTACATCCTTGTTTTTAATAGATTAACTTTTTGATTACAACAAATTGGTGTAGGAGCTACCATAAAGAAAAAACCAAGTTCAAAAGATTGCTCTAGTACCAAGAAAGAATACATAACCAATCATTCTTTTCCTATCAATCAAATCATTTGCATAATGTGAGTCACTAAAGTCTCTAAGTATTCTCTAAGTTCGGCCTTGTAATAGTCTAATAAATGAGTGAAGCAATGAGTTCCCTCACAATACAACATTGCATGCTTATCCTTCGTGAGCTTGAGATGAGATTCCATGGGTGTGGGATTGCTTGGCATCTCATCATTCAAAACTTCTCCAAATGGGAATGAGGGTACATTTGTTTTTTTTTGGGGGGGGGGGGGGGTACCCACCATGTCATCATTGCTTCTTGAAACAATCACATCATCCACGTAAAATAGAACATGAACAATTTCATTTTACCTTCATCTTCCAAATAGAGAGTATGGCCGTCATTATTTTTAAGAAAGCCTTAAGATTGACAAAAAAGAAAGCCTTGTTAAGGTGATCAGCAATCCTACCATATAAAGCCCTTGGAGTTTGCTTTAGTCCACACAAATTTTCTCACCTTGCATGCCAAATTGATTTTGAATTGGACAACACATCCTTCATATAGAATTCCTCCTAAAGGTTCCCATTTTGGAAAGCATCAGTGACATCTATTTGCCACAACTATTTCTTTCGAATAGAAGCCAATGAGAGCAACAATTTTGTGAAGATCATATTAGAAATAGGAGCATAAGCCCCACCATAATCAAGTTGATCCACTCCTGGGACGGAAACAACAAGTGCTAGAAATCCTCTGACCAATTGGCTACCCAGTTTCAACTCAATGGCACTCAGAAGCTACTTGTCAACAGAGTTGTAGAAGGCCTGGACAATATTCTGATGCCGATCTCCGAATCTACTTTTGAGTGAAAAGCTAGGAAATGGCCCATGAGTAGCTAATTCATTAAACCTCATATCAAGGGTATCTACAAAGCGTTAATACATGAGGCTGATTGGTTCACCACTGTGAACAAAGTGGAAGAAATAATGGTCGAAAGCTCGATGGATTGGGGTTACGAAGAACATTTGGAAACCACAGTGGCCTCATTTTATGAAGATATTTCTATAGAAGGTGTTGTGGGGGGCTCTACCGATAGGAGTCAAGATTTAGGCACATGGTATCGGGTTCGATAGACGTTCAAGGTGCAGATTGGCTAGTGAGGACCTTGTCCACCTTTTCATGGAATGCCCGACAATTAGAGGCCTGGGAGGGAAGGTGTGCAAAGGGATACAAAGGACGTGGTTTTTCAAGAAAGACCTATGCCTTGGTGGCAAACAGTTTAGAAGTCCTGCACTCCTAATCCGTACCCAAATTGTCAGATGTTGTTTCTTCAGTAATATTTGAAAGGTTAGGAACTACTGTAGCGACCTCTCTGTGGCTAGCTTCTCAGAGACTGCATAGAAAGTAAAAAGTTAATATATGGGGTAGGTAAAACACAAAACTCGGATGATTGGCTTAGGACATCCCTCGCCATCTGGTCGAGCCTTTCTGTGTAAGGACTAGCTTTTGGTAATAATACGTTACTGATGTTATTATCTGGCCCTCAAGGCTCGACATGAGCTTGAGATTGATTTGTATTTTTCTTGGTGGCATTTTAATACAATCAATCACAATTGTGAGTTTGCAAAAAAGAAAAGAAGCCTCACCATAATCAATTTCATAGTATTGAGCACTTTGGTAGCCAACCCTTGTCACTATCTTATACGGGGTCAAGAATAGGGATCTAGGGTCCAAATTCGGCTCAAGGAGCGGCTTTGATCTCAGTATCCGATCGCACAGTGAACTAGGGGTGAACTCGAGGTGAACTAGCACTGAACTTGGGTCACCTTTGGTTCACCCGTCTCGTGGGGTGTGGGTCGAACCCAAGACCTCGTGGTTGCCACACGGATGTCCTACCATCACATTAGCGCGTAGTATCGCTGTCCACGTTGGCATGCCGCATGCTCACACCCTAGTTCACCTGCCTCTAGTTCACCCTTAGTTCACCCCCAATTCACCCACCCTTAGTTCACCCTAGTTCATTGCATGATCCGACGACTGAGATTAAAGTCGCCCCCCCAAATTTGGGCCCTAAATCCCTATGAGCCATATAACCGTGCCATATAGTAAAGAGGCGGTAGCCAACCTTAGTTTATACCTACCACTTTTTTCTTCTTTGTTGAACGCTGCGAGTTCTAGATCCATTTGTAACCTATTGCATTCTTGTTGGGTGGAAGTTGATAAAGATCTTAAGTGTGCAAGGCTTGTCCTTATTGTTAGGGAATTGCTAGGTAAACTACATGCAAAGCATTTGAGGCATTGAAATTTTTGCCTTCGGTAGGATGGAGAGGATCTTAGAAATTATAGATGACACAATCGCTTAGTAATTATGAGTAGATATCTAGCAAGTACGTTGTCGAGAAATTTGCGGTCTTGCCAGGAAAGCACCGGGCTTTTGCTTGTGAGAGTTTGTGAGAGAACTCCAAAAACTATATGAAGGAGTTATACCATCGATGCCATGAAGTCTAGGGTTTGGAAGGAAGTGCAATCAAAGAAGCCCCACTCTTTCTCTCTTGCACTCACTGACACACAAAGAAAGAACACAAAAGAGCATATCAAAACAACTCAAAGATGAAAACATCAAGACTATGGTCGTATCATATCATGGGTAATATGAAAGGGTTAATAGATGAATTAATGGCGTTCAATCTTTGCCGACCAAACAGGCTACGAATTGTTCTTTGGAATTGTAATTATGTGATTACCATAATATATATGTTTTGTCTAGTGATTGGGATTAATTGTGTGTACAAATCCTCTTGGTTCATAACAAGATAACTACACTTATGTCAAAAGAAAAGTTATAGTCTATAAGGGGTAGTATGATGGGATCTGGTGAAAGAAGTATTTCATTGAGATTTTCTGGGCCAAAGAGAAACACTATACGTTGTTGAAAGTGTATTTTACGGCTATTCCATATGTTAATTGCAATAGATCGCACAAAGTGGAAGCGATAGAAATTTTGAACCCTTCTTCACATCCCTTGATCGGCAAATCATCGATGAAAGGCATAGTAATATGAGGAATAAAATCCCTTAGCACCTTATTTATACCATTCATAATATGAGCTACAGAGTTAGTAGCACCCTGTGGTAGAGTTCACATCCTTGCCAAACTGAGAGGTGTACACATTGTAGTAAGATCCCTGCTCTCCAAAGCAAGCTAAAACTGATCATATCTTGAGTAAAGATCACCCATAGAGTAGATAGATCTTCTTGCAAAGGCTTCAGCAAACTTGTCCACTATTGGACTTGTACCCACATTGCGGATTGTTACCTTGTTGACTGGTTGCATGTGAGCCTTAGGGTACCAATCTTCTTTGGAACAGTAAACCACCGATTAGAGTATGGAGCACATGATGGTTCCAATATGCCCATCCTTATCTTCTCGTTTAACAAATCAATGAGATTTGGCAAGTGAGGTTTGGGTACTCTCTCTGTATCTCTCTTTCTCTCTCTCAAGCTCAATTGGATACTATGTATATATAAAAAGAACTCTCTCTCTCTCTCTCTCTCTCTCTCTCTCACACACACACACACACACACACACACACACACACACACACACACACACACACACACACACACACACACACACACACACACACACACACACAATCAAGTGAAAGATCGGAATGAGATAAAAATAAAAGTCATGAGCAACTAAGCTAATTGATGCATAGTAATAATAAAGCCTAGTCGAAGCTACACTTGAGGGGAACTAGGTGATGAAGGTGTGTAGCTGCTAAACAGGCGCTTTCTCGTCGATAGTATTGCAAGAGAGATCAACACAATCACAGCCAGAAAGGTAAGGACAAGGGAGACTCCCACTAGCTTACAAAAGTGCTCGATGTTGTTGCACACCTCTCCCCAATATCCCGCCTTCGACTCTCCTCTCCTCACAATATATGATGCCTTCGTGGGTGCTGCTGCAACAACCATCAATAAATAAGCCAATCTGGTCCATTAAGAAAAGAAACCCAGCTATAAGACGCCGCCTTGCAAGGAATCATAGCAACAATGTTATCAAACTGTAAATTGCAAAAACATACAGAAATATCTCGCATCCTCCTCTCCAATCTTCAACTGCTTCAATGTCTCTTCAGTGAACTTATGCCCAATGTTCTTTGGATCTCTTAGTATAGGTGGGCGAGAAGCTTTCTCCATTACTCCATCACTTCCTTCTGGAAAATGTCTAGCCACTGGCCTCACCTTCTTTGCAACAAATTTATATTTTGTCTCTACGTGGACTTCAACTGCTTCACCCAAATCCTCCTTTATATGTGTAAGTGCCTCATATAAATCCAATTATTTACATGTCCATTGAATGCACTTTAACTATGTCAGTTCCACTTTGTAACCTGTATTGGATGATCTCTTCTAGCTCTGACATAGTATCCACATAAGAGACCTCTTCAAAGATCCCTGAAATCACATCATCTGGTTCAAGCACATCGCATCCCTGCAATTCACTTTGAATACCTGACACATATTGTTTTTCCCATTTAGGTAGCTCATTAAACTTCATGTATGACACCAAATCCTCAGATGTTAATTCCAAAAACCTCGAATAGAAAGTCTTTCTTTACGAGAGTTTTCCCACCTCCATACCAACATAGTCCCGCTTTATAGTGGCACCCCAAGAAAATCCTGTCAAAACCTGTGTTCTTTGAACTCTTTGCGTATCTTTGGCAACGGATGATTATGTAGACTATCTTTGTTTCTGGCATGTTCTACACACACAGTCAAAAACTAAAAATCCCTTTTACTATCCTTGGTCTGGATCCTTGCATAGGCTGAGTCACCATCTAACACCTTTGTTTCCATGTGCACATTCGTAATGTAGGGTTGTCCCAGTATGAGTGGATAGGACGAGTGCTCTTGTATTAAGAAATTTTGTGCATCACAAACATCCCCAAAAGTTACCTTAACATTTGCACATGCACCATAAAGATCCCTTGTAAGCATATTGGTAGCCTGAATCTGCCAATCGTGATCAACATCAATAGGCAATTTTCCTTTCTTGTGCAAGCTCTTTGCCATAAGATTGATTTCTGACCCATGGTCCAGAAGTGCTAAAACTGGCTCTTCAATGTCCCCAAGCTTCACAATGGTTTCTATCGTTGCTCTGGCCCAGTGAGTCCTAGAAAAGTGACTCCTAGGCACAATTTCCTCATCTCCATCATCATTAGAATGAACACGCCTTACATCATATATAATTGGATTTGAAACCACCACTTCCTTTGACTTTTCATCTTCAAATACCTCTTCATAAGCATCCAAAATTGACACAATGTGATCGATCATTTGGCTTTTAACTGCATCAGGTTCCTGCTCACTTGGTAGTTGGCGTTTCCTTTTGATAAGGTCTATAATATCCTCATGAAACTCACACTTGGAAATTCCCAAGATGTCACCCAATGTGAGCTCCACCTTGCTATTGAGAACGCACTCTTCAAAAACCTTCTTTAGATTTGTAGCCAACTCAATATCAAATTTTAGCTTATAGGTAGGTCCCTTGGGCTTACCCTGCTTCTTATCTTTCAATGCATCTTCCATAACCACCTTAGGAGAAGGTTTGGGAACATGCCCCTCATCTTGCTTACTGCTAGATTTGGTTGCTCTTTTTGATGTTCCTGCAATATATTCATCTCTTTTGCGCTTCTCTTTTACTATGGATTCATTAGCTTGAGACCTTGCAATAAATGCATATACTGAAAGTGAATCTACCGGATCTGCCCATCCTATAGTTTTCCTAACGCAATTCCCAACTTGACATAATTTTCCATGAGTCACCTTGCCTGCTTCCGCAGTATTCAAAGCATAAGGCCACGGATCACCTTTAGTTCTTGCACCTTCATCATCTGCATTATTGTATACCTGCAACCCATATGTAGCTGCTTCTATCATAGCAACTTTATGTTGTATTTCCTCCGTTAACTTCTTCATACCACCCCTCCCAAAATTCAAGCGGAGTGGATCACCTGTTGCTTTGAGATGAATCTTCTTGTCTTTCCAAAAGACCACATTTTTCTTGTAAGCTTTATCAAAATCTTCACAGTATAGAGCACTGGTGATCTAATTGTTTATACACTTCAAATATGACATTTATTCATTGTTGCATCATGCATGGTTTTATTCCGAGAGAGAGAGAGAGAGAGAGAGAGAGAGAGAGAGAGAGAGAGAGAGAGAGAGAGAGAGAGAGAGAGCTTTGGTGCCTACCCCTTCAAGATTAATTTCTTTCAAATTCAAATTTAATTCTTGTATACCTTTGATCAGCTCGTCAAGAATAGGATCCTCTAATTTTTGTTTCCTAGAGGCCGACTTCTCCTTAATTTCCTCATCTGTTGTCTCCATAGGATCAAACACAATCAGCTTATCCATCCTCATCTTTACAATCATGTTGAATGCTTCAGAAACCATCTTTCAATCGGATGTTAAGCCCAATTCACCCGTTGAATCCTCAAGTAGCTGCACCAAGCTCTTTTGAACCCACAGGTTAGCAGCTTGGACAAATAAGTCTACCCATTCTGGTTTCAATGATCGCTGCTCTCCTATAGATAGCTGCTCAAATTTCTTTTCAAATTTTCATAGCAATTCTTGTGCGGATAAGTCCTTTTTTTGCTAGATCCACTTCATAAAGCTCTGCTTAGTTACGCTTTGAGAATCTTCAAGGAAATACTCCTCCTGTAATGCCTTTTTAGAATTCTGCGAGCTTGGTCCTTGTGCAGTCTGTATCTCCCCAATTTGAACCCTAAGCTCTGGCACGACAATCAAGTGAAAACCTTCAACAGCTTCATGATCATCAATCCCATTATCCTCCATGTATTGCTCATAAACTTGGCAACAATTTGAAACATCTCGACCTTCAAACCGTTGCAATTTTTTTGTTACTGCTTGTCGAGCTTTTCGTATCCGCTCATGCAAATTAAATTGCTGCTGTGCAGTTTGCTACTGTTGCATGTAGGCAGCAAATTGTTGCATCATCTGCTGCATCACCGCCTCTTGCGGTGTATTCATCTTTTTCTGCAAAATTTTCCCACCCTCGCTCAGTTTCACGTTGGGTTCACCAAAGATGTTGGGGATAATGGGTTTGCGAGGTGAGCCGCTTTAGCACCGGGCTGCTTGCTGTGGAAAATATAATAGACCAGATACACTACACCAAACAAACATATCGAATAACACTTAAATAACTTAAAATTGGCACACTGAAGCCTCAAGATAGTTATGGTTAGCCCAAAGTGGAGTTTGATTAAAAAAGTCGTCGTTTACGGCACTGCTCAACAATTTTCGAGTTGGTGAGAGCTTAATCCTCCCAAAATCCACCCAAGAAGATAAAATCCACCCAAGAAGATAAAATTCATCCCTGGTTACACCATGAAGCTTAGCTGCTTAGAATGGCTAATTATTAGCACTTAAAAATGCTCCTCTGCTTAGGTCAAATGGGAAGAAGCCGAGAATTCCATTGCCCAAAGTCTACTTGGTAGAGAGTAAGAGAAATCTACCAATCCCCTTCTTCCCTTTCCTGTTCTTTATCTGTTTCCTACTCCCTTGCTTGCTTCCAAATTACAGTTCCTACCGTTAATAGCATTACTAGAAAAAATCTTGAGTTTATGGAGCTTAATCCTCACAAATTTGTCCAAGAGTGATAATCTCTTGCTTATGCCTGCAATCAGAGCTTCTATCTGGATATAAAGAGATATGCGGCTCAAAAGTATCTACTTGTTGCCCTCAGAGATATGCGGCTCAAAAGTATCTACTTGTTGCCCTCGACTCTCCTAATCTCCTTCCCTTGCCAAACTTCTTCTTCCGCTTTAATCTCCTCCCTTTGCCAAAGCCGATTCCAAGAGAGATAGCTTTAGTGGTGCTTTACTTAATCGGACGAGCCTCATTATCTTGCTTCATGCCATTCATGATAATGTCGGGAGAGAAGAGAGAGAGAGAGAGAGAGAGAGAGAGAGAGAGAGAGAGAGAGAGAGAGAGAGAGAGAGAGAGAGAGAGAGAGAGAGAGAGAGAGAGAGAGAGAGAGAGAGAGAGAGAGAGAGAGAGAGCATTGAGCTCCTCTTTCCCGAGCTCCTTCGCTTGCTTGCTTCTTTGTTGAGAAAAAGGAGAGCACGAACTTGATTTTCCTTGCAAATGAGCTTCCCTCCCTTCTAGCCTTCACTCTTGTAGAGAGAGAGAGAGAGAGAGAGAGAGAGAGAGAGAGAGAGAGAGAGAGAGAGAGAGAGAGAGAGAGAGAGAGAGAGAGAGAGAGAGAGAGAGAGAGAGAGAGAAGAGCTCCTTCTTGCCTTGCCTCCTAAGACGAGAGAACGGCTTCCTTTTTCTTCCTCCTCCGAGCTCCGACTCCCCTCCTGTTATCCCTTGCGATTCCCTTCTTTCTTATCTTTCCCTTGCACGCCTTATCATCCCCTGCTTACCCCTTTGTTTCCCTTTTTATTAACCCCCCCCTTTCCCTAAGCAATGACGGCACCGTCGTTGCTAGGTGGGAACGCTTAATGATGACATGGCAGTGAGTCAGATACAGCAGCGTGAAAATCGCCGGCAATGGTACCGAATGTGGGTGCCCGAACCTGCTGATGATTCCTCGCTTCTACGCGGTGCTCATCCAAGATCCATAGCCTGTGCTACAAGCTCCTCCTCACCTTCTCTTCCTCTGCTCACTGCCATCACGCCTGCTTTCCTTCCTTCTTCCCCCCTTCACACACATTGGGTGGCCGGTTCAATTGGCCCTTGGGAGGCCATTTGACTTTGGCCTTACCTTGGGCGGCCTTTTGGCCCTTCAATTCATAAGAGCACCATATTTGGCATGCAAATTAGCCAAGGCATTGCTCCCAACAGCTCTTGACTGACAATATCATCGTGAATTCCATTGCCCATTTAATCTTGCATGGTGCTGCTTGCTTTCAAGATACAAGCGTACGTGATTGCATTTGGAGAGTTGACCTCTCTTTGCAATTGCTGAAAATAGCCAGCTTCCTAGCCCTGCCTCTTTTGGGTATATCCTACGATCATTGCATTCCAAGAGACGACATTCCAAAAAATCCACTCAAGCACTTACTGTGCTCTTTGAAGTGCATCACATTCGGCATACATATCAACTAAGGCATTGCTGGGCATATTCCGCACTCAAGGCGTTTTGAGTGATGACATTTTGGATGTGAATTCCATCAAGAACTTATCGCTGAGCATAAATCTAACAACATACCCCGCTTTTGATGCGCTCCATGAGATGGCATTCCGGACAAGATACCGCTTTGCAGAACCCGATTGATACCCAAAACTCCCAGTTGGCGCACTCTCTGAGGCGACCAAACTGGTACGAAACCGGCCCCCGGTTAAACTTAAACTGCTATTATCTTGGCAACCAAAGCTCCGATTGCCAATCTAAAAAGACTGACGAGCTCCACAAAGTGAGCACTTCAGGCCCATGCATTCACACCAACTTTAACCCTTCATCAGCAACTACCCAATTACGGTATAGATCTGCAATCAAGCCCAACTTCAAATTGCCATAACTTCCTCATCGTAGCTCCAATTGACGAGCCGTAAAGATAAGCTCGTAGAGCACTTTGAGCACCATAGTTCTAGTCCATAAACTCCCATTGCTTGTGAATTCAAATATATCCACTTTTAGCATAAAAACATAAGTTCCGGCCCCTTAAAGCCGCATTCCGGCATACATTAAGCATTAAATTTGACCTGCTAAAGCTTGCATTTCTATGCTCTTTTTTCCATCATGGAAGCGGAGTAGCACGACAATGCAAATACACACACACACACACACATACACTCACACACACACACTGCTAGGATAAAGTGTTAATATCACTATACTGATACTGGTACTATTGGTGCTCTGGTACTAGAGCTGGTACTGGTACTCGTGCTATCTATGAACCGGTGCTGGTAAGGGTACTTATTGTACTAGACTATCACAAATACTACTTATATACTTATACTGGTGTTATTTGGATACTAGTACTGGAATGAATAGATACTGGTATTTTATTGAAGAAAAATGGAGCTACTTGTGTCATGGTACTTTACTACGCTGAACCGATACTACTTGTGAACTGATATTACTTATGCACTGATACTGGGTTACTTGTGTACCGGTACTATGCCGTACTGGTATTGGTACTTTGTCATACGTTATTGTGATGAACTTATAATGCTGCCACTTGTGGGATATACGGGTCCTAGGACTAGTTGTATGATAGTATTATACTGAACTGGTACTGGGGCTGCTTGTGAGACTGGTACTAGTGTTAACTGTGTACTGGCACTATATTGTTAGTGAACTGTGGCGTCTTTTGTTCTTGGGCATAACTGATGAAATGCACTGAATGACATGTTGGTTATGATGGATGGTGGCCGAATATTGCTAGTCAAGATGGATGTGAAATATAGTTATTTTGGTTAAGCTGTTCATATAGCAGTATGAGGTTGCAAATTACGGTAAGGATATGGGCATTTGTAGCGATTCTTGAACAAATATTGAAATATGGAATATTGGATCTAACACTTTCCACCTTACATATGGTCTCCGACTCCGAATAAATGGTTTTTGGGCTTGGTCATTAATGACGTGTTGCTAATTGTGTACTGATACTGAACTGGTACTAATACTGTTTATGGACTATAAATACTGGACCAAAGCTACTTGTGTACTGGTACGGGTGCTACTGGTGTGCTAGTGCTGAATTGGTGCTGATGCTGGTGCTGATGCTGGTATTATAGTATACTAGACTAGCTCTGGTACTGGTACTGGTATTTTATTACTCTGAACTGATATTGCTACCACTTGTGTGATATACTGATTCTGGGACTTGTACTGGTTAAGTATTATACTGAACGGGTACTGGGGCTGCTTATGAGACGGGTACTAGTGCTAATTGTATACTTGTTCTGAACAGGTTTTGGTACTAAGAAAGTTTGTGTACTATTAAAGACTGGACCGACGCAACTTGTGTTATGGTACTGGTGACAGTGGTGTACTAATGTTGTACTGAAACTGGTATGGGTACTGTATTGTACTAAATTGGTACTGGTGCTACTTGTGTACTGGGATACTGGTACTGGTGTAAAAATGGGTGGACCTATTGCTCGACTAGGATAGTGTGTAAATATCCTTGGGCATAATTTATTGGGGGTAATTGACCTAGGGACTCCTTGGTGTAATATAGTAGGTAATTCAATTATTGATATTTTGAGGTGCATTAAATAACACCTTACTATGCAGTAATAGGTAAATGATAAGAAGAAACGCCGGCGGTATGGCTTTGGCATTATGCCCTTGTGTTAATATCCTTGTGATAATTTTTTAAACTTGGGACTATTTAACCTAAAGAGATTTGGGTAAATTTTGGAGTAAAATATAATATGGATGTTTTTAGAGGTGCCTTTAATGAAAACCTAACCGTCGATAGCTAACTAAAGAGAAATGAAGGATGGCGGGCGGCCTCGCTCTGTCATTTCTTTGCCCTCTTTTGTGACCTACTGTAGTCGGCAATATTGTGCTGTTGATTACCTTCCTGTTTCCCCTTCCCTCTTGCTCCTCTCTTATCTCCCTATCTCTCCCGTCCCTTGTTCTCTGACCAAGGTGAAGAGGCAAAAGAAACTGGGCCCGCATCAATAACTCAGAGGAATGCGGCCACTTAATGCAGTGGCACTGCTATATCATCTTCACCTTGAAGTTAGCCCGCCACTCTACTGTAAAGGGAAATGGCCTTGGCTCCCATCACTATAAAGGTGAGCGTTTTTTGCTCACTTAGCATTGGTACTGTATTGCTTCTGTGAGCGTGTGAAGTACTTGTGTGGTTTGAGAGTGTGAGGTTCCTTTCCCGCAAGGGTGTCGGATTTAATAATTGGCCATATGGCTAAAGGCAAGGATATGCATGCTATCATATAGTTGGCCGCTCCGACTCCATCTCAGGTGAGTTATGGACTACTGTCGGATTGGTGTGATTTGATTCACTTAAAGCTATCCCTCATACTTATATTGTAATATGACTTCTACTAAGCCACACACACACACACACACACACACACACACACACACACACACACACACACACACACACACACACACACACACACACACACACACACACACACACACACACACACACACACACACACACACACACACACACACATGTAAGTACACACAGAGTTACACAAGCACACACATATGGTATCAGTAACATACTGAGTACGAACCAACTAGTTAAAATATGTACCTTTGGATGGCAAGATGCGACTAATATTCACACACAAGTATTCAAATGCTATTTGAAGTGCGGTATAATTCGATTGAGAACCCTTGTCTGGGCACCAAGAGGACCATGGGTTCGGGCTTATGAAAACACTACGTAGATAAGCCCTACATTTATGCACAATAGTATTAACATGGATAGGCATAATATAACCATTTGTAATTGTATGCAATAGCAGATTTGGATAAGTATAGTCAACATTCTCTGATGAAGGCTGTAGGACTTACACAAATGTCCACGACAAGTACTAATCAGATACCAATTAATGGTAGTTTGATAGATTTGGGTGCAAGTGCATTATTTCATAAACTTTTCATCAAGTATATGTGAGGTAATAATTAATAGGGTAGAAAAATAGCTCTTTGTTATATAAATTGGCTTTTTTTGGAATGGTCAAACTCCAGGAAGGAAAAACAAGGAGATACTAGGTGGTTTTCTATTTTTTATATATGACGTGGAAAAGGCTCTTCATAATACAATTGGTTCTTTTTTTGGATGTCAACCTCCTGTGAGGATAAAATACGGTGATTATTTGTGACTTTTTTTGAAAAATTGGTAAGATACAAAGGAGATGATGTCAAAATTTACAAAATTTATAAATCCTATCTTTAACATAGAGGAGCAAAGAAAGGAGGTCACAAATAGGGACCACAATTTTTTCAAAAAAACACACAATTTTTATCAAGGTATCAATAGTCGCTTGGGTATATAGACCACAATATGTGTAACCTAGTAGACTGGAAATAAAAAGAAAGGTTGGAATCCTCATATGAGGTTGTCTTTTGGAGAAGAAAATAATGTCGGGTTTTTGGGAATGGCACCGAAGAAAAAATTTAAGATAAAGAATACATCTCTAAAATAAGCATCAAGATACATGATATTGGTAACCATATGTGCTGGCCGGAGAGAAATGGATAACCATAATACTTTGGAAAAGAAACCGTCATTATGGGTAACAAAGTAAGCTAGCTGGCTCATACATAGGAAGTTAACCAAATGTTTTTAACTATTATGCTAACAGGGATAAAGATAGATGACTCGAATGAGCATTACCCGGGACCCACTTAAACTGCAACAGATTTGGGACAAGCTTATGACTGCACATAGTAGGGAGAAGAAAACCAGACCATTAGCAATCAAAGACCATATCTCCAAACCCTACAAACTTCTCAAATTTTTCAGAGACCGTAATAGAACTTACTTGCATAGGCAAGCTAAAGAAAACATAATATATATAGGAGGGTAGTGGGGTTTTGGGATGTGAAAATGATAACAAGTAGTGGGGATTGCTTGGATACCTGTCACCCATTAAGTAAAAATTAGTTCTACTTAATTGTAATGGTGGTTGGTTGGTAGGTAAAGATCCTTGCTTTCATGTGGTAGGAGTTTCGGCGTAGCCTCCTACTTTGTCATGTATCAAGTTATGATGTAATGGCTTGTTGATGTATCAAGGAGTTTACCAAATTTTTTTAATAAATTGGAATATTGTTATTGGGTACACATTGTGTATTTCTCATAATTCATTTATGAAGTAGTATGTCAGTCTCTCAGTATATGATTGTGAATGATGGGATTTTAAATTCAAACACACACATTTTTTCCTAGGATACCTTGGTTGGGTATCTATCCTTAGTACTCTTAGGAGGATAATATAATAACGATAGGAGGAAAAATTAATACTACTATGAGAAGTTTTTTAAAAAAAATATTAATTGTGTGGTGTTGCTTTAGGCTTTTGGGATTCCATCCCTCACTCGTTTGGGGTATGGAGTAGACATCCTATTCCACCGATTGGTATGCAGTGTATAATTTCTTGTTTCAAAGTAGAGGAATTCCACAAAAAGCTTCTAGATTTTGAGAACAAGCTATAGTTATTCATTCTCTCTCAGTTTTGAACACGAATTCTATCAATGACTGGCTCTCCTTGCTTATTTTATCTAGGAAAGAGAAGGAGAAGATTTTAGAATCATTTAATTCCTTCCTCTCTAAATTACCCATTATTGATGCACAAGATAGTGCGGGCCTTGATTTCTATTTCACCTCTTTGCCCACCATTGTCAACAAGCTATATTTCATCAATAACATCCATGCTATTCCTATAGAGATTAAACACCCCGAATGGGTAATTAATCCACTTCTAGATCTAGACCTTCTCGAAGAAGAAGAAAAGGAAGCCCTCAACTTTTGTATGATTCTAATGATCTGCCCCCAGAAAGAGCAGTTTCTAAACTATTTTCAAAAGTGATCCCCCTTCTACCACCTAGACAAGTTGAATTAGACGCAATTCGACTTGAACATAAGCTCTCGAACTATGAAATTTTGAACCATTGTGCATCATTTAATATATCTTCACTTGGATTACTATGTAGCATCCCCACAGATATAGTGAAATAATGTAAAACCCTAGCCCTACATTCCAAGCATCTCTTATCCCAGAATATTCTCTTTGAGTTCAAGCAAATCAAATTGTCGGATGTGGACGGTAAAAAATGTCCCAGCTCTTCAATTATTTCTCGCACCAAGGGACTCTCTCTTATGGATAGAGCAAAAGATAAAAAGAGGTTTCTAAAGAATTACTAGAATTCTTATAGACCATTCCTTAAGTGCCAATGCAAAAGTGTGGATCCTAATTCGAGTTGTTCTTTGTCAATTATTTGGTTTGACCAATTTTTGTGGTACGAGCTCCAAAATTTACCAAGGTTCTTTCAATTTTCATTAGGGCCAACACAAGTCTATGCATTTATAGCTTGGATAGCATCGTTCCATACGGAATTGAGACACGTAGTGATTGTCTATTATCATTTTCATGAGCACATGTTAGAAGCAGCCAAGGGACTGGGCCTATACACACTTGGGACTCCACTCCTACAAAAACTGCATAATACACCAATTTCCAACACAATCGTGACCTTACTCAAACCCCAAAAGGAAAAGAACAACTAAAGAAGATTACACACACACCAAGCAGTATGACTTCTACAAGTAAGAAACCAAGGCCGTTCAGAGGATTTGAAGACTACGAGGATACTCCAAAAGCGCTGGAATACTCAAACTCTGAAGATCAGGTACGCTCACTTCCCATAAAAAATACATTTTGAACACAAGGTTAAAACACATGCGAGATTCATTCACATTCTTTTTTGCAACAAATTTATGGATTTTATTGATCCTAATTTTTTTTTGGTTAATCTACCAAAACAAATCACAAACATCCATTCCTTTGACATAACATCTTGTTATGAGGCCATTCCTCATAAAGCACACGTGGCCTCTTTAGCTATTATCTAACATTGTTAAGCTCGTAAAAACTATGGGATATCAGGGGTTTAAAAAATGCTGCAAAAAAATTGTGCTTACAAAGAAAAAAAGGGAGGTCATTTGTACGTTTCAGTACTTTCACAATATTAACGAGTTTGTGCTTGACAATTGTTTTAAAAAACTAGGGAAATTCATTTATCGCCAAGTAAAAGGCATACCAATGGGCTATAATTTTTCTCCATTATGGTGTAATTTGTATTTGGCATGGTTTGAGATTGAGTACATCAAGAAATTATCTTGACTTAAGAACTATGCTATAATGAAAGCCTTTTTTTATGCATGGCGATATATGAATGACTTATTGTTTGCGAATAATCCCTTTATTTTGCAATGTTTGGACCACCACAGACCCTTGTCCCATGAGGACCCCTTTACAATTTATCCAGTGACATCATTGGGATCAAAGCAACACACAAGAAACACAAGGCTACATATTTGAATACATGTATCCAATTATATGAACCCTTTGATGGTGAGTATGTTACAAGCACATCTTGGAAAAAAGACAAATTACCGTGTCCCAATGTCTCATTTATTCATGCAGCTAGTAATCGGCCAAAAAAGATGGCATATAATGTGTGCATATCACAAGTACTTCCTATTCTATATAATGCCTCGCAAGAAGCATACATTGTTATAGATTTAAATAAACTCTTTTATATGTTTGTAAAAAATTCTTTCACAAAGGAACGTATTGTTACATGTATTACCAAATTCATTGAAACAAACAATTTTCTTGGTATAAATTTAACATCAATACTCTAAAACACAGAATTGGTAGAGGATAGGTCCACTTGGTGGCCTATCCTCCATAAAGTGTACCTTTCCTCAAGGATGGGGGAGGGCCACACACACACAAAATAGTATGGCGTGTACACATACCATTGGCATATACACCTTCATCCACACAAGAAAAAACCTCGGATACGCACATAGGTCAGTAATTTCTTTAATGATAAACCGGCATCCGGTCGGAAATTACCCATTAGCTATCCTCACAATTAACATATATAATGATACAATGATTGGCTGGAGCGAGTGGGGACCCACTCACAGTATTCTATTGCAGCATACACTCATTTTCATAAACCAAAAACTTAGGCCAAAAGTTACAAAAATTGGTTATAATACCTTAGCCAAGGTTTAAGAAATGGATCCCCAGCTAATTTGGCTTAGTAATAATGCTTAGAAAACTAAAATTAATTACAACTTTGGAAGCCCTTGGCCCCTTTACACTCTTTGACAATCAATTGTGATACAACAGATTTGGACTTTGACAAGATTTCTCAGTAATAAATGAGTTTTTGTTACAATAAGTGGAACTAAAAAGTGATGATGGCATTCTTCTCTTAATTGAGCAGCTAACACAAAGGGCTACAACGATTGGGCTAGTTTTGGGATAGTAGCAACAGAAGCTGGAAAGGTACATAACAACTAGCCTCCCAATTCCACATTAGTGGGACTAAAAGATTACTGGACAATAGAGTTTTAAATAGGCTAGACAATTGTTGACTACTTGATTGCAAATCTAGATTCAAGTGGGAAGTGTGATGGTGGCCCACGAATAGATATTTGCTAAAATTGCAAACCAAGGACACTTATAACACCATAATGGCATCGCCGCAGCCTTTGGTTTCTTCCCTTGAACAAATAGGGGGGCAAGAAATGGCCTAAATCAAGATGGAGGACAATTCTAAGGAACATCTGGCACCCCCAATAGCCTCTTGGGATGAAGTTTTTTATGTGGAAGGTCATGTGGGGAGACTTACCTACCGGAGTGAAGATCCTATCTAGAGGTATTGGACCAGATAGGTGCTTGCAATGTAAATCGGCCAATGAGGACCTCCCTTACTCACTCAAGGAGTGCGCGACTATCTATGGATTGGCTTGGAAGATTTGCAAGTGGGCTCAAAGGACCTGGAAGATAGGGTTCTTTAAGAACGATCTATTTCTACATGTGATGAATGGAATAGGATAGTTGGTGCCGCAACAACCTGTTAGCTTATGAATCCCTGTTCATGCCGAGGTGTGGTCAGCTACTAAGAATCCTTCTTAAGCCCTTTCCAGTGTCCTAGGGTGGCCCCCCTGTTAGCCGATGTATTAGGGGTTGCTAGGAGACATCATGGCTCATCACGAGCATGACTTGAATTTGTAAATACTACATTTGCTAATATAATTCACTCTTCATTGTGAATTTTGCAAAAAGAGAAGACTGAAATTCTACTTGTAATGATTTAACACAACATATTAGCTGCTAATCAAGCTCACGAAGATCAAGTCTAGACAAAATCAATCGGCTTAAACCGCTACAGTATGAGACAAAATTGACCTACACATTGTGTAATGGGAGTTTGGATGGTGCCATTGGATTCAAGATTTGAGCGATTAGGTCTTGGAGCATCTACAAAATCTCCCTACACATTGTGTAATCAGTGGGCTTCGATGCGGAAATTCGACTTCAAAATTTGTTTGGGTGAGAACTGTCCCTTGCGGTTATTAAGGTTTAATTAAGTCAAAAACAAAATTCCCCTCCCCAACCATCTTGGGTGCGCATATTATACTCTCCCTCTTCCCTTGGATTTTTTCTCTCATCCCCACCCCACCCCACCCCTCTCTCTCTCTCTCTCTCTCTCTCTCTCTCTCTCTCTCTCTCTCTCTCTCTCTCTCTCTCTCTCTCTCTCTCGCACGCGCCACACTTTCCATGTGCTCTCTGCACTAAGACTGCACACCATCAGTGCTCCACCCGCCGTCATCGTTGGTAGCCCACTGACATGCAGCACGCCACGGACTCCACGCTAGTGTCGGGTAGCAAGTAAAGTCTTTTTTAAAAGTTGTTATTTATTTAACTTTGTTTGTTCTTAGTCACTAAAAATTAAAGAAAAAAGGAATAAATAAAAAATTTAAGAAAAAATAATTTTTGAAAAAAGGAAAAATTCACTTAAAAAATGAAAAAACTCATAAAAACTCAAAAAATTTAAGAAAAATGCTAAAAAAATCATCAAGAAATTCAAGAAAAAATCACAAAACTCTTCACAAAACCAAAAAACAATAAAAAGCCAAAAAAACATAAAAATAAAAAAATACTCTTTAAAATTTACCAAAAAAATCAAAAAGTCATCAAAAAATCACAAAAAAGCAATTTTTAAAAAAAAAACTCAAAAAATCCATAAAATTCAATTTTTTTCAAAAAAATTATTAAAAATATCAAAAAATCCAAAAATTATAAAAATAAAAATAAAAAAGAGGAAAGGAGCCAAAAAATAAATAATAAAAGGAGGAGGTGGCAAAAAAGCAAAAGAAGCCGAAGAGGAAGTCACACTGCAAGCAAAAGAGCTAGAGAAAAGCCCCCCCCAAAAAAAAGAAAATCAAGAGAACAGTCGAATGGAGCTGAGATGAGCGTTCCCCATGAGCAATTGATGAAATTTAAAAATTTGTCGAGAAAAAGAGCAAACGAACTCAAAATCGAAAAATCGGATTTGTGTCGAAAGGTGACCGGGTAGAATGTGTTCATACGAAAACTCAATTCAAAAATGAATTTCAATAAAACTTTGTCGGTAGGGCAGTTTTCACGAGTTAAAATTGCAAATTAGGGTCGAGAGCTTTGACCTTACTTTGGAGAAAATTGACAAAATCCGAGTTGTAAAACTCACAAGGGCTTCAAAAGTTGGCCTAGAAAGTTGAAAAAAATCTCCCAAATGGATCTTGATCAGTCCAACAAAAAAATACCATTGTTCTATCCTAGTTTTGGAAAGCGGTACCACAGTTCAATCAAGGAATGCCAGAAGCTAGAAGTCATTGTGCATGCCATAAATTAGCGAGTGCAAGCAATTCCATTGCAAATTGGGTCTAGAATCGAATGACCAGGGGAACAATTCACATTGGATTGCAGATTAGGCGATTCAGAGCAAAGATTTTCATCGTTTCAAAAGCTACAGTCAATTTTGACACTTTCAAACTAGAGTTAATCAGCTCTTATGAGTTTAAAGAGCAGTTAATTGCCAAAATTGCTTGGGCACTAGCAGTCTTGTCAACCCGAGCAAGAGAAATTTTGATGAGCAACACAAGGATCTATTAAAAGGTAACTTAACAGACCAAGCAACCATGGACACAAGTCGAGCCCAGAATTCAAGTGCACCAGAGCTAGTGAATGGCAACAACATGAAGCAAAGTGCAATGGAGCAAATTTTACAACTATATGCTACAATGGAGATAAGGTTTTGCATACAAATTTAGCGGACCATAGGTATTTGATAAGCAATAAAAGCAATATGGGAACCAAGATCCTATTGATCAAAATGAACCCAAATCTAGATAACTCTCAAATGTCACAGCTTTCAGTGGAGCCAGGTATTGCAAGCTCAAAGACGAGGCACAGATAGAAGTGCAAAAAATTGATCCAAGTGGTTATCTAAAAATCTGCACAAGCCAGCAAACCATACAATTGGTGTATATTCAATCAAGATCGTTATACATGGATTACAGTGGTCGGATCTGTAGTCAAGATCCATGAATGGAAGATCCAACAGATCAGCCAATAGAAGCCAGTCTAGTCGGAGAACCAAGTCAAAAGCAAGACGAAGGTCAACATGGAGCAATCTATAGCTTGATGCTAAGTGTTCTGAAAGAAGATGCATACAACTTAGCCTACACAGAAGTAGAGACTTCTCAGCATGAGCTTGAGATGGATGAGCCGAATGAAATACCACCACTCATGGTATACTGCTCAGATTGTGGAAGAAAAGGTGAACATTTTCTAGAGAATTGTCGTAGAAATCCGCATAACAGAGACATAGAAACTGCAAATCACAACACGGAGCAAATTGAAAATGCGGATTGCAATGTAAGTGCATCTAACTTATCATTTTGGTTCATTTTAGAGGAAAGAATCTATTATAGTCCATCCTCTCTAGAGATGAATGAGATTACCCGAGTGAACTAAGAAATTTGTCCAGAGCCAAACTCTCACCCATCTGATATGACCAAAATCGATGTAGATATAGACGAGAGTCTATAATCTATGATGCCTTGGGTCCTGAAACCACATAAGCTCATATCATAGGAGACCCACGGGATAGATAATATCAGGGTGAAGATAATGCTATCTACAACTTGACGCGGGGAATTATAGGTCATGTTTCATGGAGATACATGGAAAACTATGCAAAAGGTTTATAAATGCCAAGCATCGACAACATGCCTTCACAATCTCAAAAAGAGAGATTGAACCAGAGCCAAACAATCTTGAGACCAGCTCATAACAAAAGCTTTAGTGATCACTCTAGGAAGGGGGGAACTGCAAACCCATCAAACTCGGCTCTTGTACTAGGAAATGCAACATTAGTTAGAAGCCCTAGAACTTCTAGCATGACCCCTTCAAAGCAGAAACCATTGAAAGACCATATGGTTGTTGGAAGTTCCCAATTGACCCAGATCCCATCAGAATCTGATGACAAATGCATGTATGAAGATCATCAAGGACAAAAGTTTCATTTGACTTCCACAAGTCAAAGTCAAAAGCCGACAAATCCCATAGTGTTCAAGTAATTGCATTTGACCAAGCTCATATATGCATATTGAGATGCAGATGGCAATGAGTATCATCAAGTCCATGGCTTTGTAAAAACCCATACAGATGGTCAGATTGAAGTCAAAGACTATCTCAAGATGGTGCAAAACCTCAAGCTACCATAATAGGTGACAGACATGTCAAAGTTGATAGAAGCTAAAGCTCAAAAGGCTACACAAAGGTCACCACCAAAATCTCCTCCAAAGAGACAGATTTTGCCAAAAAGTACAGTGGATATTTTAAGATCAAAAGTTACCGAAATGTAGGAAGATAATGCTCAACAATTACAAACAAAAGGTGCAGTAGTAAAGCTAAACAAGTTGACATCGGCTGAAGCAGGTAGTCAAAGCAAAGAAGATGCAAGAAAAGATAAATCTAGGATCACCACAGCAAGATCAGTCAGTATAGAAAAAGATCCTAAGAAGATCAAGTGCAACATTACTGGTGAACATGAAGAAAATCTCTCAAGTAAAGTAAAGGTAGATTTTTAGTTGGAATAAGAACCTCATGTTTTTTTGCTCTTGCAAAGAAGATGCAAGAAAAAGATCAATCTAGGATCACCACAGCAAGATCAGTCAATATAGAAAAAGATCCTAAGAAGATCAAGTGCAACATTACTAGTGAACATGAAGAAAATCTCTCAAGCAAAGTAAAGGTAGATTTTCAGTTGAACAAGAACCTCATGTTTTTTTGCTCTTGGAAGAAATGTGACCAACCACAATTGGAAGATGTTCTTGAATTTGATAGCATACTGGGAACCAAAAGAGCAGAGTGTTGGGGAATCATTTCCATCACCATTCAGATAGGTTAAAAGACCATCATAGCCCAATTTCATGTGATCGTGCAGCAAAAGATGTACCATATGAGATTATATTGGGAATGCCACTGCCCAAAAGGTTAAGGAGATGCGAAGTTCAAACAAGATGTAGTCTTTAACACTAGGTTGGTAATGGGACACTTTTATGTCCTGGGACACTTTTATGTCCTGTGAAGTGACCATTTTCCTTGAATTATGTCAAGAGTTTCAAAATAGATTTTGAGGTGCTGTCTATCTAGAAAGTTGTCTCATGAGCTGAAAAAAACTCGACATTTTTTTTGGAATATCAATTCCATCTTTAACCTTGTCCTTGCACAACATTTCACAACCTAAACTGTGTGAAAAAACGGGTCCTGTTTTTCGCTTTTTTTAGCTTTTTGCAACTATACCACTCTAGAATTCATGTTTGTGAGGTCTATAATGCTAGAGAACTATCTTTAGTAGCCCTCAACATGTCCTGATGCTTCTAGGGAGAAATAAATGTTAAAGTTGTAAGTTATGACCAAATTACAAAAATTGTCAAATCCTATTTTTTAGCCAATTTTAGCTCTTCTATGATTTTTTTGGTGGCTTTCATGATATCCAAATGCAGTTTTGATTTTCCATGTCGCATATTTTAACATAAAGCTAATATTCCTTGAGTTTTGGGGCACCTAATACCCTATTTTGCATAGTAGACTATGATGGTTGATTTTTTCAATTATAGAAGAAAACGAAACACTCTAGTATATCAAGTATAGCTTTTTCAATATTGTTAGCTTCTTGTGACAACTACATGCATTTTGTAGGTAGTAACCATATCTAGTCATAAGGATCAAATTTGGCTAGATATTGAATAGTTTCTATGGGATTCTACAACTCATAATGTTGAACCCAATTTTTTCATGTTTGCTGTATTTAGCACTTCATCTTTGTCCCCAAGATTCCCCTTGATAAGGGATGTATTATTCTTTCGACATGCTCCATGGCTTCTTATGAACCTACAGGACAATAGGGAACTAAGAAAACATGCATATATTATTTGTATTGAGCGTGGCTATAGAAACTTTGATGATAGGTTTGCAGAATGGTAAAAATTCAACTTTTTTGTACCTATTTATTTTGGCAAAACAAAAAATAGTGAGTGAGAAGCAATCATATGTTCTGATCACCAACCCATTGAAGTTAACAATGGAATTTATCTCAAGTCCTACAAAAATCCCTAATCTTATTTTTATGCAACAAAACGTAAGAAATGATTGTTTTGATGAAAATGTACTGGTCCATCAACTTTGGAGGCTTGGTGTGACCAAAAGATGAGAAATTTTACAAGTTTCTTATTTTTTCCATGTGTAGTAGGCCTTGAACTATAACCTCATGAAAGGATTTCACAAAATGAGTGGATCTACTATGGTTTTGGAGGTTTTTTTCAAAACCCTGAAAGGACACTTTTATGTCCTGTTAGGTTACCAACCTAGTGTTAAAGATGACAAATAATGAAGACCAGGACTGGTCACACCTGCGAAAGACAACACAAAGTCCTCGAGCACAAATAAAATGGAGACCGATGCTGAATAAAATCTTATTGAAGATGATTCATCTCCACTCAAAAGAGCCTCAAAAGAGTAAAAATAAGATCAAGAAAAAGAAAGTAAAGATTAAATATAGAAAATAGCAACCACAAAAGCTATTGAGTAGAGAATGCCATCAAATTGAGAAGTAAAGAAAATTGAAGTTGCAAACAACCAAGAAGCAATAGGAAGTCAAAAGGTCAGTCCATCATTGCCAATAGAGTCAATAGATAGAAGTCCAAGTGGAACCCAAAGTTTCAAACCACCTTCCATAGAGACCAAGCTAGATGAAGAGGAGACTATGACAAAAAAAGAACAAAGATCTTCAATAGAACCACCAATGAGGATAGCCATAGTTCTCAATAGTGCAAATGCCCAGAGCAAGTGTTAGATACCACGCTCTATTGGATAAAGAAGAAAAGTGCAATATGGTGCAGAAAATATCCAAAGAATACTCAAGATCACTCTAGGTAAAGAGGATAGTAAAGCAATGCTAGGTATGGATACAAGTCAAGAAGAAATGGTTGCTACCCTTAGCATCCAGAAGCATGAAGAACATGTAAAATTTCAAGTACAACCTTCAAAAGAGATGCCTATTGATGCCATCCTTGGACATCAATGGCTAGACCAAAACAAGGCCTACAGAGAAGAAACATTGTTATTACTCTACTTTCCAAGAGATAGCAAGCAATAGTTACAGGTACCATTGATTCCAGATTCAAAGTTGCAAATGTCACAAAAATCAAGGATACAGATTATAAACAAAGGTAAAGCTAAAGTGGACCTTCCTCTGACTAGCACAAAAGGTGTAACATCATATCCCTCAACATCAAAGAACCCTCACGGATCAACTTTTTCAAGCAAATCAAGCTTTAGAAACTTCAAGTCAATTGATGACCCAAACAAAACCTCTCTGGAGCCACCCAAAAAAGCAAAAGTATATCAGTCCACGTACTCAAGAAAACAAAAGAAAGTCAAGCAAGTTTTTGTTTTGAGCAGTTTGATAAAAGTCAATGGTCCAGTGTGGAGTGAGGATGGAAGATTAGTACAGAAAGACAAACACATGGGATGGATATCATCACAATATAATTTAGAAGAAAAAGAGTACTACAAAGGTAACAAATACATATGGGTACCAAAACCAAAGGTCAGGGTATATGAAGTGCAATCGAGACCCTCCCAAGGAATAAGGCCAAATGGGTATCAACCTCGACAATATCCTAGGATACCAAAGAAGAGGCAATACAAAAGGATAATATCAAATGATACTAAAGTCAGCCGCAACCTGCAAAGAAATACAAATCATACATGGACTAAAAAGAATCATCCTCTTGAACAAAGGTTCTACACAGGCTATACAAAGATGTGGCTATCAGTTAACCGAAGACCAACTGCAATTAAGACAAAATTGCATGAAGATCTCAAGAGCTCAACAAGACCTAGAGGCTACAAAGATAATAAAGAGATTTGGATTCCTAATTCTCGATAATTTGAGTCAAAAGCCAGATGTTGATTGTCAACAAAGGCCTACAACAACTCAAAGACTGCTTTCAATAGGCCTAATTGGAGAATCAAACGGACAATGGAGTCTTCAAGAAGGACAACCCAACCAACACAATTGCAGATTCAAAGATGATGAACCAAGTATGGCAAAAGAAACCTTCAATTTCAACTTGATCCTTCAAATAATCAACTTTTTGAGGATTCCATCTTATTTGTACATGAAGAAATGTTTGTAGTAAGCTCAAGAATGTGAGCAGTCAAGTCGTCAGGGCATAGTCAGAGTTGGGCTGTTGAACCACTAAATGAGAAAAGCGTTAGTCCCACAGCTTCAAATCATATTTAAACTATGTGCTAAGAGTAGTAGTTATTAGGCTTACACTCAAGCTGGAAGAGTTGAGCATATCTAAGTCGTATCGCTCATGCTAGATGAAATGAGCATAAGAGATGAAGTCTACTAAATTAATCATGGTGGAGTGACGTAGAGTCCAACACTCATGCACAATGCACAGTAAGATGAGAGCACATATCCTCGACAACAAAAACCTTTCCTAAAGGGGTGCCAACTTGTAAAGCCAAGACATATGCTTTTATAGATACACCTTCTTTTTGAAGAACCTCTCAAAAAACTTGCTTGCACAACATAATGCTAACCATGCATTTGTGTGAATGCATATAGGATGTCCCATCATTGGACATATCCATTAGACACTCATTTTGCTTCTACCTATGCACCTTGAGTGGACTACAAGAGGCAAACCAATGTTCCATTATGCTACTCTCATATTTGCTGCCCTCTTATTTCCATATCCATCAACAAATAATCTCTTCAGCACTTTGTCAATACAATATTTCCTATGCTAATAAGTACTCCAATACTATGTGTACCCCAAAGGCACTTTTTTTCCTCCAAGTATTAGACCCTAATTTAGATCCTCACTTCTCTACAAGTACCTTGTACATACTCTTAATAAATAAACAAAGCCTCGCCATTATGTTGCTACAACGGACAAATGTGACATCATCTCTCACATCAAAGACCCATTTGGACCATTGAAAATGCTACAATGGAATGGAAATCATCAAGAAATTCAAAGACACATCAAGACAACCCATCGGCAACCAATCAAAAACCTTTTAGCCTTGACGGACACTTTTCAACACTACCTGAGGACGGGCACTAAAATCGGAAGGGGGGAATGTTAATTGAGGCAATGTCAGCTAACAAAGTTGCTAAAGGCTCAAGCCTTATGAATGCACATCAAAGATGAATACGAAGAAGCAGTAAAGATTGGAGTTATACATTTTTTACATTTTCTCGAAATGGCCATGTATACTAATTTTTTGATTTATTTCAATCCATTGTAATATTTGTAACGTGTTACAGGTTCAATGAGAGTTCCAAGCTATGAAGAATAGGTAGTTAGTGTGCTTAGGTTGCAGATTCAATAAGTTGTGGCAGCCCTAAAGGCATTGGGCACCCGGGCATTGCATATTTTTACCCTAGGTATAAAAGGTAGTGTGAGTGGAATTAGGGTTCTCAGCCTCATTTGTTGAGACCACTCTTTAGTGAGAGCTCAAGAGGTGTGTAGCTATGGAGTCCTTGAGCTTCTTCTTTCTCATGTGACTTGATTAACACTAATCAATGCTTAATTCTCTTTCACTATGCCTCTCTCATACTCTCTTGTGATTGCTAATGATGCTTGATTAGCTAGATCATTACTAATTAGTGGTTAATCTTGCTCTAATCTTGTTTGATTGCCCTCTATTCTTTGCGTGTGCATATAGGTTTGATTGGAGTGCAGATGCTCAATAGATCAATGTGGGTGCGCTTGTGATTATTGTGTTGCATGATGGGATTAGAGATGTGTGCGTCATTCCAATCATTAGTGTGTGTAATTGAGTTGAGGTGGACACAAGTGGCTGTGGGGATTGCCAATCATTGTGCCTTAGCTCCTTCATAGGCCGAGAAGCTCACCTCATAGAGTCGCCATTCGCGTTGCCATGATGATCTCACTAATAAGTGAATGTTTTCATGCCCTAATCGGGTAGCTCATCCCTTTCGATCGATAATTATTGTTGATCATCGGAGTTATGCTTTGGTGGTACCCCCAACACGACTCTACCCACACTTCCCCTTTTGAAATCAAACAAGGTATTTTCTAAAATACTCTCCAAACAACCCCAAAAAAATCGTACGGGCCAATCTATTAGTGCAATTAAACCTAGATATCAACCATTTAAGTAAAACTATATAGGCTGCGAGGGAGTTCCCTATTTCTTTGCTGCGGCCTGCGAGGTTCGCATGGGCGGGGAGGCCCCAGGTGGGGCCCCAGGCGGGCCTGCGCGACAGGGCGGCGATTTAGTAGGCCGAGCTAGTGCAGTGGCGACGAGTGGTGGGTTCTCCCCTGGCGAAGTGGGTTTCCTTGTGAAGTGATGTTTCGACAGTTTTAGTCAGTCTCGTCGATGGACCCATTTGTGCACTCCCCCCTTGCTTCTTTTTTTGGACTAGTTGGAGGCCGCCCCTCCTTGGTTCTGTTGAGCTGAAACGGTGGTTGAGTATGGTGGTGGTATCTGCTACTTGCAGTTCGGCGTCGGGAGGGGTGGCTCTTCTCTTGGTGGCCTGCATGGTCGAGGGTGTCTCGGCAATTGAAGGTGCAAGGCTCACCCCTAACAGCATGGCTTCTCCATGCGACTACATGTGTTGGTGCTTATGGATCTCTCGATTTTTTGAGTACCGCCTGCTTCTCCTCGGTGTTTAGTGGTGATGTCACCTCAGTTGATCTTGTTTTTTGCTTCTATAGGTCTCCTGAGGCACATCAATGGTTGTGGAGCAGAGCGTCTCTTGAGTGGTGGCACCTCAGAGTTGAGCTCGGGTGATGGGGACTGTGGGCCCCCTTCCCTTTTGAGATGGTATGGTTTTCCTTTTGCCGAGGGTGGCACCCTAATTAGTGGATGTACTTGGTTACTGTATGTTATGATGCATCTTGGGGATGTCATGTGTCTGGGGTGGCATTCTGAGGATGGGCCATGGGAGCCTTTGGATGTATTAGCTATGGATTGTTGGTTTATTATGGCTTAGTGAACGTATTTGGTATCTGTGGCTCGTGTTGAGCACGTATTATCATTTTTTTGTGTTTATTATGTATTCACCCACTGCAAAAAAAAAAACCATGTATGTCCCAATGATTTAGAGAAATTCCAAATAATAGGAAGCTTGGGACGCAGCAAGGACCGTACGCGCTCGATGGTGGTAGCAGTAAGACGACAAGCAGTGGCAAGCACCACGTGATGCCAACAAGCAAGACGATGAGCACCACGTAAAGCAGCAGGCAAGACGAAGAGCAAAAAGTGGCAGCAGCATGAGTTGGGGAAATCTTTCATTTTTATTGTAAAGGGTAACACCGCGAACAACGTGAGAAGCTAGGTTGGATGGTTAGCCACAAGGAGAGTGGCAAGTTTGTGTGCTCGATTCTTTCTATCCAATAGAAAGAATGATGAAGCTGAGAATCTACAAAGGTAACATCATTAGAGACATGCGAGTTGAAGAAGTTTCTAAGAGCATATTATCCAATTCGTAGCGCTTTGGCAAGGCATGAATTCTGAAGGCAAGAGTTCCCATGAAAAGGTAAAAGTACATGCAGCTGCGCTTGCAAAAGAAGCATTGAAGAATACCTCCCCTTTCTCACCAACCTCTGAACGATCGTTCATGTTGGAGTGTTTTAGAACATTAATATTATAACCAGCTTCGCGCACAACAAGGTTTCGTGGTGTAGTTGGTTATCACATCAGTCTAACACACTGAAGGTCTCCGGTTCGAGCCCGGGCGAAGCCATGTTAGTTTTTGGCGTTACATTTGAAGCTTGTGGGTTTATATGAACTTCCATGGATAATTTTTCTGAATGGAACAAATCCCAAACTTTTCCTGCAACTTCGAAAATCGTCCTCTACTATAATCCAAGAGGATAGAATCTACTATAATCGAAGAGGATAGAGGCATACATTATATCACGATTGGTTTGAGAGATGCAGTGAATAAGAAGCACCTAAAGTCTCACCAATTTTTGAAAAATCGTACGAGGCTAGAATCAGGCAATAATTTAGTGGATGGAAATTCAAGTAGCCCAAGAAATCTTGCAGGTAGCAGGGCAGGCAACAGAAAGACCAAGGCGAAACACGATGCGTAGGAGCTAGTGGGCCAGGGAGGAGCACGAAGCTTCGGTATTGCTGCATGAAGCTGGGAAGAACAAATGTCTTTTTAAACTTAAAGTACAGGCTCAGATAGCTCAAGCTGCTCGCGTGCTGTTGGCTAGGGTATTGGACTTACAGTTATTTCATTATGAGAGATCGAAACTTCCTGAAATTTGGAGTTTTGCGTCTCCAGCAATCCAGCAAGGCCAAAGTATCGTGATAGATTCCGAGCAATAAAAGTCGAAACCTGCCAATAGTCGAGATTAGGTCTCCCCAATCTCGGAAAAATAAAAAGCCTTTCAAAACATCTTTTTTTTTGTAACAATCCGGAGATTTTTGCCCGACAGATACAAGAGAGCATCTTCGAACGTCACCTAGTCACAATCAAACCTATAACCCGAGTCACGAAGTTCGAATGCTCAACCACTTCGGCTAGTTCACGTCGACAACCTTTCAAAACATCTCAAGTGGATAAGTGAAGGGTGACTTTAGGAAATGAGAAGACCATGAAAGTGGAAAGTCAAAAGACTTTTTACTTCGTTAGCATAGTGGCTATTTCGCTATCCCTCCCCTATCATTCACCCACGTGGCTAGCGCTTTACAGCGCTAAAAAAAACAACGACCAAAAGCTACGCCGACCAAAAGCTACACCGTCAAATTAAAAACAACATAAGCAGTTCGCAGGTTCCCTCGATTGGAGCAGCAAGCGCTCGTCAAAAGACAGCATAAGCAATACGATCTTCTCCACAAGCAGTTCATAGGTTCTCTCTCTCTCTCTCTCTCTCTCTCTCTCTCTCTCTCTCCTCTCCCTTATCCACAATTGCTCCAAACAATATAGAGTCTTGTTAAAGAAGAAGGTCCGGGCCTGCAACTCGACAGAGAGCAGTACTCTCGTGGGACGCAAAAGCCTGGCGGTTTCCGGCTAATCGCCATGTGGTTGCATTCAAGGCTTTCCAATCAATCGGTCACGAAGCTTTTCCAATTAGCTCTTGCACAATTTGTTCTCCCGCATTGCACTATACATCTCTCAAAAATTCAATGCTCCAGGGTTTGTGGCGATGATGCAGGGTGTGGTACTAGCGTTGATGCAATACGATCTACTGTATGCTGTCGGTAGGAGTAGTTGGAGGACCTCGAGGGCCATGGAGTACATAGATGGCATTAGCAGACCAGGGCTAGTCATAGCGCACAACACTACTAGCAAATCCCTCTTATCAGCTCTAATTGTTTGCTTGGTGATTACTTGTTTCATAATGCTGCCAATTGTCCTGTAGATTTTCATTGCTTGCTAGTGCATCTTGCATGGATAACTTATTTGATGTTTTGAGACCATGTCCACCTTGTGCAACGTCTAGGAGGGGAGAGTTATTATGCACGAGTAGGGGGTGTCCATGCTGAGGATAAAGGGGTCTCACTGGAAGGAATGGCAGTAGTGTTCACGATAATAACTAGGCCTTCTCGCTCGTAGAAAAAAAGCCTACCTCGTCGAGATGGCGAGAGCATTCTTCAATATCATAGATTCTGTAGGCCAAGCTCCTCCCTATTCATTCCAGCAGTAGAAGGTCGACAATGTCAATGTTTGCCTCGTCGCCATATTGGAATTGACCTTCATCTGCAGTAAAGCCTCTGCGCCTTCCCAGTGTAGCAATCATAGCAGCTTTGTGTGTATGTCCACCTTCAACTACCTTACTCAGCTCGTTTCTGCAAGCGCAACTAGTTATGGCCTAACTCTATCGTGTTTCACTGCAAATAGATCAAGAGAAACTTGGACACATCTCCTCTACATTTGCAACAACGACATATTCCAGCGTGCGGTGAGTAAGAAGTGCCACATTTTAATCTTGAACGTTGAGGACACAGTAAAAAGGAACACACCGAAAATTGCATGCTGCCGTGGGAATGGCACGTTCCCTCGTATTATAAAAATTGGGGAGGACTGTGCAAACTCCCCCGTGCACGGACACCAGCACGTTTTCTTTTTTTTCTATAACATAAGAAGTAAAGAACACATACAAATAATGAGATTACTCTCAAAACCTTCAACATTGTGCTATTACTTTTCTAACGCTTCGTACTTATTCTTTGCAAGGGACATTCAGTAAATTAGCTATCGCTTGCCTCTTCCTAGTTCGAAACCTCACAACAACACAATCCAGCACCACGTACATGGTTGTTTCAAACGCTTGAACTGTTCGTTGCTTAGACGTGACTAGTAAGTAAATATCACAAGGTTCTCATCGCATTGAATCATTAAGATTGAGTCCGACTTAAGCCTTCAATGGACCATCACCGAAAGCGTAGGATACACCTCAGCATATCGAAAGCGAGACATCGCACTTCAATCAAGAAGAAGGCTAGATTTCTACCATGCTCACAATCATGGATTGATATGGTCAAATTCAGTATACCGATGGAGTTCAGACGTTGCAGCGATATTCAGACCTTTAAGCATATGCTTTGTTTGTGGTGTAGTTTTCATCCAAAGAAGTGCCTCTTTTGATTGTACTCCAGCTCCAAACGAGACATCGATTGCAATGTTTGCTAGCAGTCTATTGGTATCCAGCTTAGAGGCTACACAAATAGAAACGCAATGGGTGCAGTGCTCCACTTGTGAGAACTCAAGTGCACATCGCAGATATTGTGTGCCCTTACTTCCAGACTACACAAGAAGAATATTGAACGGAAATCAGCTTCGCATACAGCTACTGAGCGTCATTGACATATCTGTATATCTGTCAATGCCATCTCAATAGTGACAACAATTGCACGAGGTACACTAGACAAACATTCAATATTAGATAACCCTCTGCTATCATGGAGTAAAGAGCATAGAACAACCTTCACAGAGCAAGATCTAGCTACATCACAAGTGGAAGACATACTTGCATTCAATCTTGAGAACAATTTCGTACTATAGAAGTACATGTCGATGGTTGAACGACCGAATAAGAAGCTTGGCCTCTGCATACTAAGTCAAGATAGTGTGAGCAAGATCATTCAACAACAACAAGACAACGCACCGTTTGCACTGATGGGGCAACTTGACACAAGTTTGATGTTTGGTATCATTGAAAACATCGTTGAACCAGCCAGGAGAAGAGCATTCACCGCTAGCGATACTTACGAATTTGCTTCTCTGCAGCTCCGTGGCCGTCAACAATTGCTTGAGAGAACAGTTGCTTTCAAGCCCAACGGCATGCCTGCCGCATCAAGCTCTGTGAACGACATCACAATAGAGACAACAATGTTTCCATTCCTGTTCCCTTCTGGGAAATGCTAGTATGATGGTAAAATCAACTTCAGTATATATGTAAAGATACGTGCATCGACCCTGTTCTCCGTTTACACCCTGTACAAGCCATACCTGCTCATAATGTACCAACTAAAGCAGGCACTTATGTTGGCTAACAATACACACACGAGCTTGTTGCAAAAGGACATTGACAACTACAAGAGGGCCAATCGTACAACAACTGACGAAGATACTGTGAGACATGTGCTTCGGTACAACACCCCTTCCAGCATGCAAGGTTCCTGCTCGTGGCACCGCAAGAACATAAAGGACTTGATAGCAATGGTGGATGAATGGGGAATGCCTAATTTATTCTTGACTTTCACTGCCGATGAGGTCACAGACACAAGATGGCCTCAGATTGACACGATCGAGATTGCACGTCAGTTGAATGCCTCCTTCACTTGGACAGACTGCCCAGTCGAATGCACCCTCACCTTACACTCTAAGTTCCAAATGCTTATGTCCAAATATATACTTGCGAAAGGTGTGTTGGTGGGCCGTGTGCAACACCACTTGGTTAGCTATGAGGTCCAAAATAGAGGATCATTGCATGCTCATGTCATACTGTGGATGCATGAAGAAGACAAACAACAACTATCTGCTGAAATAGTTGCATACATCTTGACAGAAACTAGCTTTGTGGTTTTGCCAGAAGTAAGCCGGCTCCGAGAACTCGTACTCAGGAAACAACTTCACAAGTGCCGTACAAGTTGTTACCACGGTCAAAGAGATGGAGTATGTAAACACGGGTTTCCATTTCATGCGCAGCCAAATCCAAACCCAGTCTTCAACGAACAAAATCATAGATGGCAATACTTCAGGCCTCAACATGAAGACAGAAATGTCGTACCATACCACCCTACATTGATTTTGCTATGGGGTGCACATATGAATATACAGTGGGTCACCAATTCATCGCTGTCCTACTACCTCTTGAAGTATGCACTCAAAACTGAACCAATGGGCCATCTCAACATCCACTCAGAAGATGCAGAGCGCTTAGGCCTAGGTGGCCTTGACACTGTAAAATTGAAGATGATCTCAGCCTCTTTACTGTCGAAACCTATCTCAACAACAGAAGTGGCATTAAGTTGTTTGTAAATCCCAATCATTTCAAAGAGCGATAGCATCCAATACGTCGACTCATCACCCCCGGCACTACAACAACGAATCATTTCTCACAACAATGATGTCGTGCTGCACCCTGTTGATCTGTATTGCGCACGACCACAAACTCTGGAGAAGCTTACATTCTACGACTTCCACAAGAATTACATAGTGACGAAGGGAAAAGAAAGGAAAAAAAGTATTTCAGAGGAGAATACCTACGGCCAATCGCTGCAACGGCAACACCGACTGGTTTGTTTCACAGACTTTCACCAAGGGCGTCATTCGGAGGCTTTCTTTTACAACGTGCTGCTAAAGAGCATCACCTTTAGAAATGAATCCCAACTGCTCTCATCGGAGAACACATCCAAGTCATACTATCTTGAGTGCAAAATTAGAAATTTGATACTGACAGATGAGGACCTTGAGATGTACATCACAGAGTACACACAACGAAATATGCTCACGACAGATCAAACACACCAATTTCACAACATGATACTACAGAAGATATCCTCAACAAAGACTGCCACATTTCAATCTCTAGATGTGCAAATAGACTACGAACAACATGACACGTCATCTCGTATCTCTGCCCTTCTAAACGAGCTTCAAAACGTCCAAAATGCGTCACTGACATCTGAACAAGCAGAGATCTACAAGAAGCTCACAACAGCAAAGGGTGGACTGCATGTGATCACAGGCACTCCTGGGAGTGGCAAAAGCTTCCTCATAAGATATATCACAAGCCAAATCATAATGCAAGGGAAAACTGTCACACTCGCTGCTTCGATTGGTGCAGCAGCCATGAGGTTAAGCAGCATCGCAACAACTGTCCATTACCAATTCAAGATACCAGTGCACACACAACAGTATCCCCTGTCAATCTCCAAAACTGATAACAGATACGTCAGTATTAAAGAAGCAGACACGATTATCATAGACGAGATTTCTATGTTGACAAAGCAAACTTTTGATCTCATAGTATGACAAATTATGAATGTCACCAACGGCACACTGCTAGACCCATTCAAAGATAAAAAGGTCTTCTTGTTCGGTGATTTGGCACAGTTGCCGCCACTATGCAGGCATCAAAGTGATCAATGCTACTCATGCCACATCACAAGCTCCACTTATTGGTCCACTGCTACTACGTACATTATGTCTTGCTCAGTGCGCCATGCAAAAGATATCTCTTTCATAGAGTTCCTCAATACAATAAGAGTCAGGCTCCCCACAAAGAAAGAGATCCATGATGCGCTCGGTGACCGCATCATAAAGCAGGATCAAATAGAGAAACACATGGATAGGAATATGACAATCATTTGCACACACAATAGTGACATTTGATATTATAATAACCTTCTCTTGGAACACTTCCATCGGCATAGTCACATCATCCAAATCGGCCTCAAGGCGAATGCACACAACGTCCCTGAGCTCCAAGAATGGCTTGAAGATCCCGACTTCCACGCAATTGACAGAATAGCAGAAGGAGCAAAGGTGCTGATAACAGAGAACATAGACTTAACAATTGGAGCAACCAATGGATCAATATGTGGAGTAGACGAAATCCTCCAAGATGAAGGAGGTGTCAAAGAAATCAAAGTCACACTAGACACATCCAAACAGGAACTTACACTTCGACGGTCAAAGCATAGCAGGCGGACATTCAATGGGTACTGGTACCATAAATCCACATTCCCAATAGCTCTCGCCTATGCTATGACTGGACACAAGTCCCAAGGTGCAACAATCAACACCAACGTTTTGCTCATTGTGAAAGAAGTTTTTGCCCCTGGCCTTCTATACGTGATGCTATCACGCATCACTAAGCGAACCCGACTACATTTACTACAGCTCCCTACGCCAGAGATGTTCACACCATCTAGATTTTTGACCATCTAAACGTGAAAGTTTCCTACCCCCTCTTCAGTATCAATTCCTCTTTCTATTAAACTGATTGAATCGCCTTGTAACTGCCTTGTATATAAAGCAAAATTTTTTGTTCAACTACTTATCTTCTCTTCTGTCGACTTGTCATGTTCAATATGTTGCATTGCTGAGACATCTTCCCTATCACCCCTGCTCACTCTGATCCATCTTTTGTAAATTTACTGCTCTTCCCTTTTTCACTTCATTCATTTGTGTTTAAACGTTTGTCGGATCTTATGATTCAGAAATACTGTAAGAGATCATCAAAATAATTATTTTTACGTGCAGGAGACTGAATCAAACAATGGATCACAACACGGTATATTTTGCACGCTTGTTTGATCTTGCATCTGCCTATGTATACACATGCGAATCAATCACTCATCTTACTGTGCATCTCTTCAAGCAATACATGAACAATGCAAAGGAAACGCAACCGATGATACAACCTAAGAGATTTTACCTCACGACTAAGCAGATGAGATTGGCTAACAAAGCAGGCGAGAAATCCCATGTGTATATTGAGGGGTTCCATACTTTTCAAGAGCGTCGCAACTTCATGAATAAGTGCGACGCAAGATATAAAGCTCTAAACCAAATGATGGCCACACCAAACACAGACAGGATGACAACAGGTACTAGCCTTCTGTCTGTTATACTAACCAGCTTGCTCCTACATCCTGCAGGTCTCATGAAGCAAATACTTGAAGAGCTTGATATCCAGTACGAGGATGATGAGAGTATGTTGCGTAATGTTGAAGCACAACAACTCCTTGACACAAAAACTGAAGGAATTACATTGTACACGATGGAGCAGCTGTGGTTTGGTTACAACATTGATTTGGCTGAACTTTCAAAAGCTACTCAAGAAAACTGTGCCGCTATCTTGACAAATTTCATGACTTCGGCAAACCACACGCACGACGTAACTAATCCACCTATCACAATCCAGAAGGTAGCATGGCACTACTGTGAACACAAGGCAGTAGTAAATTACAGCCAACTAGCCTGTCCATGCAAGCCAGTTGCAATAGACCAAGGCAAGTATGGATAACAAGTATCACTAGCTTCCATTCATTTCTTCGTAGCACTGTCATTTTTTTATTGACCTAACCAATCTGCATGGACTGCAGATTTCGACACTCATCAACAACCAGAGACAAGCATCGGCCTTCCACCCTAGAAAAAGCAACGTCGCAGGAAGAATACATAGTCTACAGTATACGATGCATTAAAAATGATAGGAGATACATCCATAAACGCGTTGGCCAGCACAAGCGCAATACTTCGAAGAGAATGCGAGCGGACATGCATGCACATAGTCCTTTCGAGGACAATTTTGAAATTACCACTTTAGCAACTAGTACCAATATACATAAAGCTAGAAACTTAGAACATTTCTATATTAAACAACACAAAACAACAATTGCATTAGGTTATATTGTTTGTTCTGGACATCCACCAAGGTTGAGAAAATATTATTTTTTTGAAAAAAAACAAGAAAATATAGCTGCAAACTTCTGTCATCTTTATTTCATTTTTTTGTTCACTGTCTTTGTCATATAACGTCGATCATTGGCTACAACAATGTCTTTTTTTTTTCCATTCAAACTATGACAGACATGACAACTTATCAAGTTCTTTGATTTAAATGCTTTTTCTTTTCAATTTAGAATGGGTAGGCCGATTCCAGCTGATCTGATTGAGCAACAGCCAGAATTTGAGACTGCAATGTATAAGTTGCAATACTGTCTTTACCCAAATTTTCAAGAGCGGGTGCTCATACACTACATGCATAAATGGAGTGAGTTCATTCCATGGCCATTTCAACCACCTACCCCATGGCATCCACATTACATCACTTGGAATATACTCGGTCGACAAATCACCATCGACATCGCCGTGCTGGCTAGTTGCTCCACAAAACACCATTGTATGTTGTTCGTGTAAATTGTGGACGTGCTTGGCCTACTCGAGACTATAGAATTAAATTACTCTAATGTGGTCCCCAACCACCTTCAGTCAGCTAAACAATTTGTTTAGCGCTATTTTTTGTCAACCAGTTAGCCACACGCGCAACTTTGAAGAGCATCTTACCGATATAGCCCTTTCTTCCTGCATCAAAAACTCCCACTGATATGTGTTGTTACCTAGTCCTCCTCCTCTTCTCCTCAGAAGTTTTATCCATTTCATTGTAAAGAAGTCATTGCATGCTACATTCAAGGTCTTCCCAACTCTCGTTTGCTTAGTTCCGTTCTTAATTCATCAACTTTTTGGCATACTATTTACATCAAATCGTTTCAGTGACTTACACTCACTTAGCATAACAAGATTTGTGGAAAACAAATAATAAGCGCTCTCTCTCTCTCTCTCTCTCTCTCTCTCTCTCTCTCACCTTTCATTTCTACATTCTTCTTTACGGATGTATACTCTTGTTCAGTGCTTGCATGAGAACAAAACAGTATATACATTCCTGTATGTATGCGTGAATTCTACTCACTTACGCTAACAAGATTTGTCGAAAAAAAATGCACACTCACTCTCTCTCTCTGCTTTCACTTCTATGTTCTTTTTACTAATGTATACTCTTCTTCAATGCTTCGATGAGAACAAAAGAAGGAGAGTTATCTTCTAGGAAGATGGAATTGTCCACAATAGGGCTGAAATGCCTAATGTCAGACAACAAGTACATAATCCACCTGTAGTACAATATGTTGCTGAGGGACAACCGGCTCAAGCAGTTATTAGAAGGTCTACAAAAGTTTCAAGGTCTCCTGATAGATTTACTCGCTCACTGGACGACATTATGTTGACAGATTGCGGAGAGCCTTCCTGCTATAAGGAAGCCATGTCGATGGATGACAAGGCGAAGTGGGAGAAAGCTATGCAATAAAAAATGGACTCGTTGCATAAGAATCAAACTTGGAAGTTGGTTCGGTTGCCTAAAGGTAAAAAGGCATTACCATGCAAATGGGTGTATAAGCAAAAGCTACACCTCATGATAATAAACCCAAGTACAAGGCACGACTTGTTGCTAAAGGATTTAAGCAGCAGCAGGGTATTGACTTTGATGAGATCTTTTCTTTGGTTGTCAAGATGACTACTCTGCGGTGTGTACTTGCGTTGGTTGCTAAAGACGACATGGAACTTGACCAGATGGATGTCAAGACGGCGTTCTTGCATGGTGATCTTCAAGAAGAAGTTTATATGCAGCAGCCATAAGGTTTTTTTATGAAGGGCAATGAAGACTTGGTGTGTCAGTTAGAAAAGATTCTTTATGGTGTGAAACAATCATCAAGGGAGTGGTATCATAAATTCTACTTGTTCATGCTCTCTCAAGGCTACAAATGTAGCAATATGGACCATTGCCTCTACACTAAGCGAGGTAATGATGGTCGTTTGCTGATTTTGGTACTTTATGTGGATGATATGTTAATTGTCGGGAAATGCAGGGATGAGATTTCAGCCTTGAAGTCAGAGTTACATGCAAACTTTGAAATGAAAGACATGGGTGAAGCAAACCATATCCTTGGCGTGCGCATTAAGCGAGACAGATGCAAGAAATTGGTCTATTTGTCTCAATCCAGTACATCGCTAAAGTGCTCAAGCGTTTCAATATGGAGAAGGGGAAGGCATTGAGTACTCCATTGCCTCCATATGTGAAACTTTCAAAAAATGATTGCCCTAAGTCTGAAGAGGAAAAGGCTGAAATGGCACAAGTGCCTTATTCATCTGTAGTTGGGAGTTTGATGTATGCTATGATTGCTACACGTCCTGATATAGCTTTTGCAGTGGGAGTTGTTAGCAGATATATGTCAAATCCAGGCAAGAAACATCGGGAGGCAAGGAAAGGGGTTATGTGATATTTGAATGGTACAAAAGACTTGTGCATTTGCTTTGGAAGAAAGGAAGCATGTGTAATTGGTTACACGGATGCAGATTATGTGACTTGGACAAGAGAAGGTCCACTTCAGGCTATGTTTTTGAATTCACTGGAGGTGCAGTTTCATGGCGATCTTGTTTGCAAGATTGTGTTACCTTGTCTACTACAGAGGCTGAATATGTTGCAGCTTCAGAAGCTTGCAAGGAAGCTATATGGCTTGGTCGGCTGGTGGGAGACTTGGGAATCAATGTTGAGATGCCTGTGTTACATTGTGATAGTCAAAGTGCTATACAATTGGCAAAGAATCCAGTGTTTCATGCAAAGACAAAGCATGTGGATGTGAAGTATCACTTCATTCGTGAGGTGCTTGAGGACAAGCGATTGCAGCTTGCCAAGATTCACACCATTGAAAACCCTGCTGATCTTCTAACAAAGGGCTTACCTTCAGAGCGGTTTTCACATTGTCGGGCACTCATGGGCATTGGGTAGATGATCATGGTCATTGTCTACATATATATATATATATATATATATATATATATATATATATATATATATATATATATATATATATATATATATATATATATATATATATATATATATATATATACATTGTTACCCCAGCTTAAAGGCACATTGTCCTTTAAGTGGGAGGTTGTTGGGGTGGTAAAGCCCAATGTGCTACACCTAAGTGTTGGGCGGCCGGAGACTACCGGGAACTAACACTGACCATTCTTTCTACATAAAAGAATAAGGACTCATAACCCTAACACTATTGTGTTTGGAGTCCACCCAAACTTGTGTCTCCTCTGTTCTCCATTGCTGCACACACACACACACACACACACACACTCTTGCACGCACTCTTCAGGGGGGGGGAAACCGGAAAAGTTTAGGGACTTTCATCTCCTTTGCTAAATGTTCGCTTTTGTTGGTATGCAATGTTAAATGCTATTTCTCACACACACACACACACACACACACACACACACACACACACACACACACACACATATAGATATATATATATATAGATATGAGAAAGAACCTTATAAATGTGTTGGCAATCTTGTGCATCTATCTCTTTCTCTCTCTCTGTCTCTATGTCTCTCTCTCTCCCCGCCCCATTAACATGTTAAATGTGTTCTAATAATCGCTCAATTTATTATAGCAAAAATTGTTGCCTTCAAGAGGCCATCGTGAAGTCTTCACCTTGTTTTTTGAAGCCATTAGGAGAGGTTTTAAACCAAATCTCACCAGTATGTCTCTCAAATCATTTTTTAATTCTTTTTGTGGGAATCTATGCAGATGCTCGTGGGAGCCTTATGGAGAAAAAAGGGTGGAGAGAGAGAGAGAGAGAGAGAGAGAGAGAGAGAGAGAGAGAGAGAGAGAGTTGACTCCATGCATCACGAGCTGTAGGGTAGAGATAGAGTCGGGAGGTGGAAAGATATTTTTTGATGTGGAAAGTTGGGGGATTGATTCAGGAGGAACAGAGAGAGGTCGAGACCACAAGGTCAACAACGATGAAAAGAGAGAGAGAGAGAGAGAGAGAGAGAGAGCGAGAGAGAGGTCCACATGAAACAAGAAGGTGAAAGAGAATCTGCACTCTAGAGGGGGTCCCTCTCTATCTCTCTCTCTCCCCCTCCAATGCACTCGCTTCTTCTCTTTGCAGGCAGAGTCTGCGTCGCTCTCTTGCTCCTGTGCTTCATGTCATGTGCTTCCATAGATTTGAGGTGAAAAAGGGCACGTGCATGAGAGAGAAAGAGGGAGCTAACGGCAAAGAGAGCGTGTTTTTCCTTTATCTAAGGAGCTGTTGCCAACACCCGTGTGTGTATGTCTCTCTCTCTCTCTCTCTCTCTCTCTTACTGCCTCTCACTCGATGTAGGGAGCATCACGACCAGTCCAAGTGGATGTTGGGGGGGGGGGGGGGGCTGTGTGTGTGTGTGTGTGTGTGTGAACATCAGGTTCGTGTCGATGCCCGTGCCGAGACAGGTGTCAACTCATGCTGAGAAAGAGAAATGGGGAGGGAGAATGGATACAAAAAAATAATCTTGCTTTTTGAGGCATTGAGACGATCATAAAGGCTGTGTGGGAGGCCGCTCAATGAGCAACATGCACCATCTGGTGGCCTTTCAGTCTCTCTCTCTCTCTCTCTCTCTCTCTCTCTCGTTTGTGTGCAAGGGACATGCACCAGGGGACAACGAGGAAAGGGAGTTGGTCGGGTTTCTATCTAACCTCGCAGTGCAGGCATGATGAGGCCAAATTAGGAGTAGTGAATGCAAAGGGCAAGAAGGTGGGCAAGGTGGGTTGGTGTAAGCGAGGCAAGGTGGGCAATGAGGGTTAGAGATGGAGCCGAGAAGGTATGGAGGAGCGACTGCCTCCGGGGAGTGGGCGAGCAAGGGTGTAGAGCGTGGGTGGGAATGGGGGGATGACGAGACCTTTGGTTTTGGAATTGTTGGCAAAGGAATCTTCCAGGGTAATTAATTATTGAATGGAAGAATGGACCGAAGATGCTTGTGTAAAAGTTTGGATGAAAGCTAAACTAAGTGAAAGGAGGGGCGGGGGGTCGTCGCATGGACATGGCACGTGGACGAGATACAGAGAGGGAAAGCGAGGGATTTTCTTTGTGTTCAAGGGAAAAGCAGCAAATGTTTTCCGAAGCCAACAATGCTTGAAAAAAAATGTGTCTTAGCTTATTATCGTGCCTTTTTCAATTTAAAAAATGCCGGTTGAGGGAAAGGGAAAAAGGAGAAATTCCACGTATGCTTGGTATCTAAGCATGTTTTGATTTTACATACTATTCGTACACCCTACTTAGGAGAGTTATACATTGTTTTTTGAGCTTTTATAATCTAATTTACTCACCTTCTATGAGTTGTGTGAGTTTAGGCCTAGGAGAGTTGATTTTACATACTTTCCCCACACCTTATTGATTGATTTCTATGGTTCGATTCCAAAAGGAATCTATTAAGTCAAAATAAAAAGAATAAAGAATTGGAGCCGATTCTTGCACACAACCATCTCTACGTTTGCAAGGTCGCTCCACCCCCATGCCATCGCTACGTCCCTGCACCTTCCTTCGACATAGTAGCGATGACTCTCTCTCTCTGTCTCTCTCTGTCATAAAATCTAATATCTAACAAACCCAAATGATTTTCTCATATTAAATTGATCATTTAATGTGGGAGAATAAACGAGAACAAGAGTTAGAATATAGATATTTGCTTACAGATCTATCTCAACACGGGGCCAATGGGGTCCAAATGAGAGATGGTCTATCAAAGAGCAAGGCTAGCTGATGGAGCTTAAAGACATTAGGGCAAGATTCATTAAATACCTCGAAAGGTTAGTGTTAAAAGTCCTTTGACCCTAGGCAAGCTAGGACTGAGCTTGAAGTGGGAACCCGGCCCAAGCTTGAGGTGCTTGTCGTGCGCTGATTAAGGTGCTTAAGGTGCTTGTTGTGCTTGCTGACTAAGGTGCTTATCGTGCTTGCTTAAGGTGCTTATCGTGCTTGCTGGATATGGTGCTTGAGGTGCTTAATGACTAACGTGCTAAGGTGCTCCATGACTAAGGTGCTTGAGGGGGTGAGGTGTTCCACAAAGTTAGTGCATATCCCTACACGGGGGGGGGGGGGGGGAGCCCTCATTGTAGGGGCTAGAAGTAGAACACACACACCCTCACACAAGGCAAGCTTGATACAAAGAAAGAAAATAGGACACTTTGTCAAGCTCCTCTTTAGTTACCCTCATGGTGTGCCTTAAGCCTATTGGTTAGCCTCCCAAGGGGTCCAATGATAATTTAGTTAATTGTTTATGCATTTATCAAGTCCTCTCTCTCAAAGGGGAAAGGGGGACACTTGTCTCAAGGCTACCCTTCCTGCTTGATATGCACTAAGCCTGTGATTGGCCAAGCTTGAGGAGGTCCAATCAGGTGCCAGATAGTGCTAGAAGAGGGGGTCGACCAAAGCAAGGAGGGGACTAGCTTGGGGGGTATACTCTCCCACACTCTCTCTCTATCTCTCTCTGTCTCTCTTTCTCTCTCTCTCTCTCTCTCTCTCTCTCTCTCACACACACACACACACACACACACACAGTGTGAAGTGCAAAGTGCAAGAGCTCCATCTTTCTCTCCAAGCTACTAGAGAAGTTGAGAGCCTATACCAACACTCTTGGCTATGGAATGCAAATCCAACAAAGAGACATACTTCAATGCTTAAGCTTGCCATCTTCTCCATCTTCATTACTATTGTATTATGTATGCTAACAAGAAGAGTGATGATAAGTGATGAACTATTTCTTTCTCCTATGAATGTTTCTTCTTCCTCTTCCCTATCTTCATTCCCCGCTAGCTCTCGCCACCTTTGAAGGTGTTTGAGGCCTTGGGACTGAGTCTGGGGATGGTTAGTGTTTTTTTTACAAAGTCTATGCTATGCTCGTGATGCATGAAGCTTTCCATCTTCATTGCATCACCTAGGTTATAAGGAACACAAAGATTGTATTGTACCAAGTCTCTCTTGATGGGAGAATCTATAATACAAAAGCCTATTGGAGGGGAGACCGGCTCCACATAAATCCGATCCTCAAATGTTGTCAAGTTCTCTAAACTCTCTCTTTTGCAAAATTATTGTTCATGCAAAGTTAATCAAGTATTATGATTATTTTTCTACCGCTAAATATGTTCACCCTCTATGTTCTCAAAGTAGTCTCCACAAAAATGCTCTCTTTAATTCTCCTAATTCCGCTATTCTCAAAGTTTATAGGCCATTTCCATTACATTGGTATCAGAGCTATTGGTTTCTCTTTTCTTGCTTAAGAAGAGAGGTCCTTAAGTTGTTCATGAAAGGTTGGGTCTGTTTATTCCAATAGGGTAAGTGGGACATGGACCTATTATCTTGATTGAGAAGGACTTAGTTTGAGGTATATCGTTGGGAACTATAGTCTTAATAATGGAGCCTCTCGGGGCTTGCCTTTGGCTTACCCATTATTGAGCTACGAGCAAGCTCAACAAGAACCATAATCAACTGAGCCATGATAGACCCTCTACACTAGACTTTGCAATCAACAACGTCTACACCACGGGTGTGGCTGCGTGAGAACAGATTTTCAAAAGGTAAATAAGAGTAGCGACTAAGGTTTTTGAGGGTATAAAAGCACAAAGTAATCTATACATAAGTTTAATTAGCATGGATGACAATAACCAAGAGAGTAGAATGTGTTAAGTATGGAGCCTGATTTACCCTTGTAATTTTTTGTGGTAAAAGTGCACATTCGTAAGGCCCCCATTATGAGGAAAAGCCATCGTGCGTGAAGGAAAATCACTCACCGGAAACCAAAATTTTCACGGAGAAGAATCAGGGGCAACTTTAGAGGCCTTGGGGGCAGAGGCCCCCGAGACTTTTTTTTTCGCCGGAATATTATGGCCGGACGGCGGCCGAAAAGTGGTCGGAAAACAACCGGTCGGTTGGCCGGTGGTCGGAAGTCAATGGCAGGTGGCCGGTGGCCGAATTCAAAAGCGGACTTGTCTTCTCAAGGGCGGCCACACATGGGCGGATTGGAGGGCCCGATTTGGACTTATCCGCACAAGGGTGGCTACACATGGCTGCCTCTCATAAGAGAGGCCAGCCCTTTTGGCCTATAAAAGGAGGCCATTTCTACACACATTTCATAGTGTGAAGTTCATGCAACAAGGTGAGTGTGAGGTGGTGAGAGTGAAGCAAGGCGGGAGCTCCATTAAGGGTATAATCCCTTTGTAAACTACTTCTTCTTTTGAAGTGCTAAAGCCATTGAGTGGCTGCTTTCCCGTGGACGTAGCGCATATTGGGTGAACCACGTATATCGTGTGTACTCTCTCTCTCTCTACTCTATAATCTCTTGTGTGTGAAATCTCTCTCTCTCTCCATTAAGTAATCTACTCAAAAATCTATTTAGCTACGTCTTATTTCCTAACAACTGGTATCAGAGCAAGGTTTGCTTGTAGCTAAATTATCTCAAGGAAAGGATTCCTTGAATTGAGTGGGAGTTATGGCGGAGGAAGGGAAGCTCGAGATTGAGAAGTTCAACGGCAAAAACTACCAACATTGGAAGATGCAGATTGAAGACTATCTCTACCAGAAGGACCTCTATTTGCCACTCGGCGGTCTTGCGAAGAAGCCCGCAACAATGGCAGATGAAGCATGGATTGTCCTTGATCGAAAGGCACTAGGAACAATCCGGTTAAGCTTGGCATCAATGGTGGCCTTCAATGTTTCGGAGATGAAGACCACGGAGGACTTGATAAAGTCACTTGATGACTTCTACGAGAAACCATCAGCATCCAATAAGGTATTTCTTATGAAGCGCTTGTTCAATCTAAAGATGGCAGAGAATGGTTCAGTTGCAGAACACCTAAATGACTTTAACACAAACATAAGTCAACTTCGATCGGTGAAAATCAATTTCGATGACGAAGTGCAAGCTCTCCTTATACTATCATCTCTACCGGATAGTTGGGATAGCCTTGTGATGGCTGTAAGTAATTCTATTTCTGGCACAAATACTCTTAAGTTTGATGATGTTGTGGGTGTTCTCCTAAGCAAGGAAATACGAAGGAGAAGCACAGGAGAATCATCAAGTGCTGCATTGTCAGTGGAAACAAGAGGAAGGCCTAAGGAGAGGTTCAAAAGCCAAAAGGTTTGTGATCGCTCAAGACGGAGCAAGTCACGCACAAAGTCAGTTCTTGAACGTTGGAACTGCGGCAAGAAGGGCCACGTCAAGAAGGATTGCTGGTCCAAGAAGAAGAAGGAGACGGAGTCTCAAGACAACAAGCCAACATCGGAGGCCAATGTGGCAGGTAAAGTAGAGCAAGATGCTCTAATTATCTCATTAGACAATGTGTCTAATTCCTGGATAGTAGATTCCGGGGCTTCATTCCATGCGACACCACACAAGCAACAATTCCAAGACTACACCGAAGGTAATTTTGGGTATGTATACTTGGGAGATGATGAAGCTTGTGAGATTGTCGGCAAAGGTACAATTTCTGTCAAAACTGTTAACGGAAATGAATGGAAGCTTAAAGATGTTAGGCATGCTCCTTCTCTTCGCAAAAATTTAATCTCTACAGGACAATTGGACGATGAAGGTCACAACATTGCATTCGAAAACAAACGGTGGAAGATCTCAAAGGGATCTTTGGTGGTTGCCAAGGGAGAAAAGGTCGGTACACTTTACTTGTGTACTGTTAGCATGCAACCTTCAGCTTGTGCAGCAACTACAGAAGTTGACAGTGCGGTGTGGCACTACCGACTTGGGCATATGAGTGCCAAAGGAATGCAAATCCTTCAAACAAAGAAGCTTCTACCAGGTTTGAAAGAAAAGGACTTAGAGTTCTATGAAGATTGTGTTTATGGTTAAAAAAAGAGGGTAAAATTTCAAAAATCAGGAAATGAAAGAAAAAATAAAAAAACTTGAGTTGGTTCATTCTGATGTTTGGGGTCCTGCAAGTACACCATCACTTGGTGGCTCATTGTACTATGTAACATTCATAGACGATGCGACTAGAAAAACATGGGTTTATGTCATGAAGAATAAATCCGATGTATTTTCCATATTTTAAAGGTGGAAAGCCTTTGTGGAGAATGAAATAGGTACCAAGGTTAAATGCCTCAGATCCGACAATGGAGGCGAATATTGCAGCCAAGCTTTTGAAAGCTTTTGTGCTAGCAATGGCATTCAGAGGCAAAGGACAACCCCAAGGACACCTCAACAAAATGGGATTTCGGAAAGGATGAATAGGACAATCATGGAACAAGCACGAAGCATGCGGCTACATGCAGGCCTACCGCTTGAGCTTTGGGCGGAAGCTGTAAGTACGTCTGTGTACTTAATCAATCGGTCACCCTCAACGACATTGGATGGGGGAGTTCCAGAAGAGGCATGGACAGGTAAACCGCTGAATTATGCATTTTTCAAATTGTTTGGGTGTGAGGCTTTCATGCTCATAGATAGAAGCCTAAGATCAAAGCTAGATGCAAAGTCCAAAAAGTGTTTTTTCATTGGCTATGGAGAAGGATACTTTGGGTATCGCCTATGGAATCTTGAAGATGGTAAAATCTTAAGGAGTAGGGATGTAATTTTTAACGAAAAAAATTTGTACAAAGATTACTTGGAAAGAAAACAAACAAAAGAAACAGGTGATGAGTACATGGAGCTTGAGGACGGTGAAGACTCAAGGACTGCAAACGGTGACGATGTGCAACAGCGTCAACCAAATGAGGAGCCTCAACCTATTCCCCGAAGATCTACAAGAGCAAGTAGACCTCCAGAAAGGTTTGTTCCTTCCTTCAACCATCTCTTGATCTTAGATTCTGGAGAGCCGGAATCATACGAAGAAGCTATGCAACATGAATCCAAAGAAGAATGGACGAAGAGCATGCAAGTGGAGATGGACTCACTACATCGCAACCAAACATGGGAGTTGGTTGAGTTGGCTAAAGGTAAGCGGGAACTTCAAAACAAATGGGTGTACAAGTTGAAGGAAGAAGAAGGTGGGAAGAAAAGGTACAAGTCTAACCTTGTGGTAAAAGGGTTTTTTCAAAAGAAAGGTATTGACTTCAATGAAATATTTTCTCCTGTTGTAAAAATGAACTCAATTAGGCTTGTCTTAAGCCTTGTGGCTGCTCATGATTTAAATCTCGAGCAAATGGATGTAAATACGGCATTCCCTCACGGTGACTTAGAGGAGGAAATCTACATGCTTCAACCAAAAGGGTATGAAGTAAAAGGTAAGGAGAAAATGGTTTGCAGATTAAAGAAGAGCTTGTATGGTTTAAAACAAGCATCAAGACAATGGTACTTGAAGTTTGATCGATGGATGTTGGATCATGGATTCACAAGATGCAACTCGGATCACTTCGTCTACACGAAGAATTTGGGAGATGGGAAGTTCATCATCCTAATGTTGTATATTGATGACATGCTGATTGCAAGTGCTAACATGTAGGACATCAAAGACCTAAAAGAGGAGCTGTCTAAATCTTTTTCAATGAAAGATTTAGGTGCTGCAAAGAGGATACTTGGTATAAAAATATCAAGGGACAGTTCGAAGAAGACAATAAAGCTATCTCAAGAAGATTACATCAAGAAGGTACTAGAAAGGTTTGCAATGCAAAATGCAAAACCAGTTTCTAAACCTTTGGCTGGTCATTTTAAACTAACGAAGGATATGTGTCCAAAGACACAAGAGGAGCTAGCCTATATGTCTAAAGTTCCATATGCTGCAGCGGTAGGTTCTCTAATGTATGCTATGGTCTGGACAAGGCCAGACATTGCACATGCAGTGGGAGTTGTGAGTAGGTTCATGGACAACCCAAGTAAAGAGCATTTGCAAGCTGTGAAGTGGATACTTAGGTATCTAAAAGGGACAACAACAAATGCTTTGTATTTTGGAGGAACTGATATTTTCTAGAAGGGTATGCTGATGCAGATATGGGAGGTGACAAAGATACTCAAAGGAGCACTACTGGCTATGTGTTCATGGTTGGAGGCACAGCAGTAAGCTGGGCTTCAAAGCTGCAGAAAGTGGTTTCACTTTCTATCACGGAAGTAGAGTATGTAGCAATGACGGAGGCAAGCAAAGAAATTCTGTGGCTTCATAAATTCTTAGAAGAGCTTGGATTCAAACAAGACAATTGTGTCTTGTACAGTGATAGCCAAAGCGCTATCCATCTTGCGAAGAACTCAACCTTTCATTCAAGGACAAAGCACATTGAGGTGAGATGTCACTTCATACGCACTCTTTTGGAAGAGGGACGGTTAAAGCTAAGAAAGGTGCATACAAGTGAAAATCCTGCAGACATGTTTACAAAGGTGGTCAACAAGGAGAAGTTGAGCTTTTGCTCATCTTCAATCGGCATTCAAATATAAGAAGCCAGAATGGAAAGCAGTCACAGGTTTGGTTTGGAGATCAGTCTCCAAGTGGGAGATTGTTAAGTATGGAGCCCGATTTACCCTTGTAATTTTCTGTGGTAAAAGCGCACATTTGTAAAGCCCCGATTATGAGGAGAAGCCATCGTGCGTGAAGGAAAATCACTCACCGGAAACCAAAATTTTCACGGAGAAGAATCAGGGGCAACTTTAGAGGCCTCGAGGGCGGAGGCCCGCGAGACTTTTTTTTCGCCGGAATATTATGGCCGGACGGCGGTCGAAAAGTGGTCGGAAAACAACCGGTCGGTTGGCCGGTGGCCGGTAGTCAATGGCCGATGGCCGGTGGTCGGAAGTCAATGGCCGGTGGCCGAATTCAATGGCAGGTGGCCGAATTCAAAATCGGACTTGTCTTCTCAAGGGCGGCCACACATGGGCGGATTGGAGGGTCCGATTTGGACTTATTCGCTACACATGGCTGCCTCTCATAAGAGAGGGCAGCCCTTTTGGCCTGTAAAAGGAGGCCATTTCTACACACATTTCATAGTGTGAAGTTGATGCAACAAGGTGAGTGTGAGGTGGTGAGAGTGAAGCAAGGCGGGAGCTCCATTAAGGGTATAATCCTTTTGTAAACTACTTCTTCTTTTGAAGTGCTAAAGCCATTGAGTGGCTGCTTTCCCATGGACGTAGCCCACATTGGGTGAACCAGGTATATCGTGTGTACTCTCTCTCTCTCTCTCTCTCTACTCTATAATCTCTTGTGTGTGAAATCTCTCTCTCTCTCCATTAAGTAATCTACTCAAAAATCTATTTAGCTACGTCTTATTTCCTAACAGAATGAACATTGATAACTTTGATTTTGCGCATGAAGGTGCTAATGATGATGCCCCCATGTTTGTCAATTATCTTGTTACTAGGTTGTAGCAAGCTATGGGAAATCCTTCTTTGCAAGCCAAAGTTACTCAACAAATTTGTGCATATGAGATTTCCCTTCCTCTCTAAGAGGAGAGAGAGCTTACGAGGCCTCTTGATGAGACCCCCAAAATAATACTCTCTCCCATACGAGAGGAGGAAAAGAAATTAATGAACTCCTAAGTTCCTTTGAAGATGTGGCTCCACAAAGACGGTGGTCTAGACGATTGCCAACTCCTCCCAAGAGGAAACGGTGAACCCACAATCCTTCTCCTCGTCACTCCAAAAGGAAAGAGAGGAAACAAAGGAAGAAAAGGGCAAGAAAGAGGTCACCCTCTTCTCCTTCTTCTTCACCTTCATCCTCTTCCAACGAAATCTATGGCTATTCTTGTAGAGAATACAAGAGGGGAGGACATCACAAATCTTACCCTACATGGGAAAGGTCCCAAAAGCTTAAGAAGTTTAAAGAGGAAGGAAAGAGTATTTATTTTCTCACCTATGATGGCACCTTCAGGGCTACCAACAAAGCATTGGCCTTCATCCAACAATTTGATGCGGCCTTTGGAGACGAGGGCTTCACGGAGTCTTACAAGCTACACCATGTAGGTATGCACTTTTGGAAATCTGCTCGTCAATGGTGGGCTATCCTTTGTGCACACAGTGAAGCCTTGAAAACATGGAAAACTCTATGAGTTTCCATCATGAAGCAATTCCTTGCAAGCGATGCAAAGGACAAAGTTCTTGCCGAATGGTAGAGTTTGAAGATTCTCTCCCATGAGTCTATCCATAAATATGTGGACAAGTTTTGGGTTTTACATCTCAAGGCTATTGTATTTCAAAAAATAGACTTTATCGAGCAAAAGCAACAATTCTGTGCAGGATGACCTAAAGAGATGGTCGAGTACGTCAACTCCCAATGGCTTGATTCTATCATCGGAGTAATCCACCACACTATGGTTGCTTTGCGCATCAATTTCCAACAAGGGGCTAGAAGGAATGTAAAGCCCATGGAAAGCAAAGACAAAAGTGATGCAAAGGGAAAAACCAATGGCCAAATTTTTTCCCAAGGCAATTCCAACAACAACAACAACAATCGGTCTAAGGAGAAAGGAGTTCACAAAGGTAAAAATAAACTCTCTCAGTAAGAGCTTGAAGCTTTTCGCAAGGACCACAAATGTTTTGTGTGGGGAGCAAGGACATGGCTATCATTCTTGCAACAAGAGAAATGCCCGCAATGAGACTGCTAGAGCTTCCACTATCGAAACTCCAAAAAAGGATGCTCATTGCAAAGGATCACCTCTCTCGTATGCTTGGGGAAAGGTAAGGGAGCATGATGCCTTCATCTTATTTGACCCTGGCTCTACGGAGTTGACCACCAAGTTGGGTATTTAATCTTTTGAGATGGGAGATACTGTAGCAGCCGACATAGCTTTCAAGGAATTGCTACGTTGACAAAGAATACTTTTTCATCTCTCCTCTCCAACATGAGGATGCTATCCTAGGGACACCATGTGTTCAACTGCATGGCTGCCAATATGAAGTTCCCTGAAAAGAGAATCTACTTCATCTACAGGGAAAAGAGCATGCATTATAGATGCTAGTGAGTCTGGTCGTACTATACCACTTGTAAATCCTCTTGCTTTTGATAAATCAATGAAAAGCTTAGTTTTTGCGTACATGATTTTGTCAAAGACTAGGTCCTAATGTTTCATCAAATGTAAATGGTAGGAATCAAGAAGAGTTAGACTTGTCTAATTTTCTAAAGGAATTCCAAGATTTGTTCATCGATGATATCCATGATATCCCTATGGATTTACCTCCAAAACGAGGGGATGACGACCATCGAATCGAGCTCCTACCAGGAATCTCACCGCCTAATAAGCCTCCTTATCGAGTTTCCCAAGCTCAACAAGAGGAGATCATGAGGCAAGTACAAGAATTGGTAGACAAAGGGATGGTGAGGCCTAGCTCCTCTCCCTTTTGTTCTCCAGTCCTTTTAGTGCAAAAGAAAGATGGTACTTATCGCATGCGAGTGGACTATCAAGCACTAAACCATATCACTATCAAAAACAGATTTCCCTTACCTTGGGTAGAAGATCTGTTTGATAAGCTACAAGACTCTACCTACTTCAATAGGATTGACCTTAAAAGTGGCTATTATCAAATAAAGATAGTGAATGAAGATATCCTAAAGACCATGTTTCCTACGACGTTTGGTCTTTATGAAAATCTAGTGATGCCTTTTGGCTTGACTAATGCACCACTCACGTTCAATCATTTAATGGAGAAAATCTTTAGACCCTATCGCAAATTCACTAGAGTGTTCTTTGATGATATCATCATCTACTCCAAGTCCTTGGAGGAACACAAGCAACATCCCCAGGTGATTTTTCCCCATTGAGGGAGAACAAGATTTTTATCAATCAAAAGAAAAGCAATTTTTTCCTTCAAGAGATTCAATACTTAGGTCATATTATCTCTCAAGATGGTATCTGTATGGATCCATCAAAGTTGGAGGTAATAAAAGCATGGCCTAACCCAAGGAATCTACATGAGCTAAGAAGATTTATTGGCATGTGTGCATACTATAAACGCTTCATAGAAAAATTCTCTCAAATAGCAGGACCATTACATGACTTAAAAAATAAGAATGTTAAGTACTCATGGACTGCTAAGGAGCAAAATGCTTTTGAAAAACTCAAAGAGAAGCTTATCTCCCAACTAGTCCTTATGATTTCGGATCTCTCAAAGCCATTCGAGGTCCAATGTGATGGTTGTGGTGATTGCCTTGGAGAAGTGTTGCTTCAAGGAGGGCATGCCATAGCATATGAGAGTCGAAGGCTCAATACGGATGAATGGATCTTGGGCGTTTATGAGAAAGAGCTTTTAGTTGTTCTACATACCCTAGACACATGGAAGCACTATCTATTGGGGACTCCATTTATTTTACAAACAGACCACCAAAGTCTCAAGTACTTCATGACACAATCCAAGCTTTCCAACAAAAAAATGAGGTGGAAATTTTTTTTTCGCAATTTTATTTTCATATGGCTCACATTGCTGGTAAGCACAATCAAGTGGACGATGCACTTTCACAATGACCAAACGTTAATGCGACATCTATAACAACTTATAATGATATATCTTCTATGATAGATGAGTATGCTAATGACCCTGAATTTAAAGACATAATGTCAGCCCTTGCATTGGGGAAGAAAGAAGAACCATTCACCTTGCAATAGGCAACGCGTTACCCACTCCCTTCATGAGAAAGTCATGTATGAATCCCATGCTCCTTCCTATGCAGAGCATAGAGGCATTCAACCTACTCTTCAAGGAGTAGAGATATACTTCTATTGGCCTCCCATGAGATTGGACATACAAGAGTATGTTTCAAAATGTTTGGTTTGCCAAAAGACTAAGTATGATAGAGGGAAGCAACCTGGATTACTCCAGCCATTGCCAATCCCTAATTCACCATGGGAGAGTATATCCATGGATTTTATCTTTGGATTACCCAAGTCTATCCATGGGCATACGAGAATACAGATACTAGTCAACAGGTTTAGCAAGCAAGCACACTTTATTTCTGTCAAAAAGACTATTAAGGCACACCAAATGGAAACTCTCTTCATATCTCAAATTTTCAAACACCATGGATTGCCAACATCCATTGTGCCAGATAGAGATCCTAGAATGACGAGTAATTTTTGGAAAGGTCTCTTTAAAAATCTAAGTACAACATTGAATTTCTCTTCGGCCTATCACCCATAAACGGATGGCCAAAGTGAGATAGCCAATCTTATGATACTCGATCTACTGAAGACTTATGTTGAAGAAGGAGATCAATGCTCACAATGGAAAAAGTATTTACCTCTTGTAAAGTATGCGTACAATAATACTGTCCATAATTCTACGGGAAAGTACCTTTTGAAATAATTGAGGAAAGACCTAAAAGTCCGTTGCTACTTAAAATACATGGGAAGATCTCTGCTGCTGATGAGTATAGCCTTGACCTACAAGAATCTTTCGAAATGATTAAGGAGGCTATATCCATCTCTCAAAAAAGGCAAAAAGCTGCTCTTGACAAGCACAAAAGGGCCTTAACATTTACAGAAAATGATCAAGGGTCTTACTTAAGCTTCCCAAGGCTCGATTGAGGCAAACGACGGGTAAAATCATATGGGCCATCAAAAGTATTATGCTAAACTAGCAAAAAGATACTATGGTCCTTTTCAAATTTTGAAGCCAATTAGGCTTATCAAGTCAAGTTGCCCAATTATTGGCTCATACAAAATGATTTTCATGTGAGCCTACTTAAGCCCTACAAAGGAGATCCACCAAGTGAACAAATTATTGAAGACACTCTCAAAATTGAAGACCAAGAAGAGGGGCTATAACCCGAAGCTATCCTTTGGCATGAAGACAAGGTACTACGACATGGTAAAATTATCTGACAGTATTTTATTAAGTTTAAAAATTATCCTTTTAAAGATGCTAGATGGATGCAAGGAATACACCTTAAGAATAGTATGAACCTTCTCAATGCTTACAATGCTACATTAGAGTAAGCAAATGTACAGATTTCTTTTAAATGATTAATGTTTTTATCTTATAAGACTAATTCTCTTTTTATCGTGCACAAATTTAATAAGTATGCACGCTTAGAATCATGTTTGTAATGATGACGTCTCTCAAACACCAAGTAGAATTTGGCACTCTATTTGGAAGAATAAAATGGCTAAAGAATAGACATGCTTGCGGCAGCTACGTCTCCCAAGCACCAAATGGATTAGTCATCCATCTTGGAATGATGTCATAGGGTAAAAAGGAATCCTCTACTCACTAAGAAACATTGACTAACGATTAAGGATTTATCTCTTCTACCTTATAGTTGAGGATGAATGTGATTTCAAGAGAGAGGTATTGTCTTAAAATCTAATATCTAACCAACTCAAATAAATGTGGGAGAATAAATGGGAACAAGGGTTAGAATGTAGACACGTGCTTACAAATTTATCTCAACACGGGGCCAATGGTAAAGGGGTCCAAATGAGAGATGGTATATCAAAGACCAAGGATATCTAATAGAGCTTAAAGACCTTAGGGTTAGCTTCATTAAAGACCTTCAAAGGTTAGTGTTAAAAGTCCTTTGACCTTAGGAAATTGACCTTAGGCAAGCTAGGACTGAGCAGCTTGAGGTGGAACCCGGTCCAAGATTGAGGTGCTTGTCATGCTTGCTCTCTCTCAAAGGGGAAAGGGGGACACTTGTCCCAAGGCTACCCTTGTTGCTTGGTGATTGGCAAGGCTTGAGGAGGTCCAATCATGTGCCAGATAGTGCTACTAGAAGAGGGGTCGACCAAATCAAGGTCGGGGATAGCTTGGGGGGTATATTCCCCCCCCCCCCCCACACACACACACACACTCTCTCTCTCTCTCTCTCTCTCTCTCTCTCTCATTGTGTGAAGTGCAAAGTGCAAGAGCTCCATCTCCTTCTCCAAGCTAGTAGTGAAGTTGAGAGTCTACACCAACACTCTTGGCTATGGAATGCAAATCCAACCAAGAGCCATGCTTCAATGCTTAAGATTTTATCTTCTCTATCTTCATTACTATGCTATTATGTATGTTAGCAAGAAGAGTGATGATAAGTGAGGAACTATTTCTTTCTCCTATGAATGTTTCTTATTCCTCTTCCCTACCCTCATTCCCCGCTATCTCTCTCCACCTTTGAAGGTGTTTCTTGGGACTGAGGCTAGGGATGGTTAATGTTTTTTTTACAAAGTCTATGTTATGCTCGTGATGCATGAAGCTTTCCATATTCATTGCATCACCTAGGTCACAAGGAACACAAAGATTGTATTGTACCAAGTCTCTCTTGATGGGAGAATCTATAATACAAAAGCCTATTGGAGGGGCGACCGGCTCCACATAAATCCGGTCCTCAAATGTTGTCAAGTTCTCTAAACTCTCTCTCTCCTAGTGAAGTTGAAATTTTGACCATTATGATTAAGTAGCTACCGCCAAATAAGTTCACCCTCTATGTTCTCAAAGTAGTCCCACAAAAATGCTCTCTTTAATTCTCCTAATTCCACTATTCTCAAAGTTCATAGGCCATTTCCATTACACACTCTCTCTCTCTCTCTCTGTCTCTCTCTCTCTCTCTCTCTCTCTCTGACTCAACTTGGCAATCATAAGCACTGATGCAAAAGCAAAAGGTCCCCCCATGTCTGCTCCATGCAACCTCCATCATGGAGCACTTCCTCATTATGTTTGCACTACACCCTTGCAACATCCTACCTGCATTGTGACCAACATCTTGCCCTCACTGCATCCTCCTCTTACACCTCAAAATCCCAACCCACCCTTTCCCTTATTGTCCCCTGATGTTCCTTGACTACAAAAGAGAGAGAGAGAGAGAGAGAGAGAGAGAGAGAGAGAGAGAGAGAGAGAGAGAGAGAGAGAGAGAGAGAGAGAGATTTAATGCCTGCACTTTACATCTCTATGTTCCCCAATTGTGCACTCGGATCCTCTGGCCTTAGAATCTACCAAACCTGCTCAAAGCTCTGGTCCACCTCGTATTCATTAGTTCCTTCATGCCTTCGGTGTCCAGGTGCCACCTCTCCCAAAGCTAGCTCACCCCCACCCCCCTCCATTGCCAATTTCCCCTTGCGCTCAGCTTCGACCCTGGCTACCTTCCTTAAGGTATGGTGCTCATTCCCTTTTTCCCATGAGCGTATGCTAAGCAAGCTGTTGAGGGTAGAGCCCCATGTTTGATCTCATAGAGAGAAGAGTAGGCCCGCTTCAACTCCTAGGACCTCAGATCTTCATCTCTCTCCCAACCTCGTCCTCATCAATCACTATGCATCCTTCGCTTGTCCTGGCACATGGAGAGTCTCTCTCTTTCTTTTTGTCCCCACGTGACATGTGCTCCCTTTTTCCTCAAAAGAAAAATCTAGTGAAATTTCACTTAATGAGATTTGAAATAACATCAGGGCGACGTCTGCAGTCATTTTTGCTTTACTCTGCCTACCCTCACCTTTTCCAAAGTGACTAAGAGGGTATCTCCAAGGATTCTGCCTATTGTAACCAAAGTAAAAATGTTTTGGCCACCGAGAGTGGGTCTACTCCACTTCTCATTATGTGGAATCTTCAGAAGATGCTCAGAACCTCCACCCTACTCTCCATTTCAAAGGCCACAACAAAACCACTTTCTATATCACTTTTCATTACTCACATTTGCGTTGAGTATCCAAGGGTCAAGCTAAACCACTAGGCTACAAGCCTATGATGGTGTGTAGGGTGGCCTTTTTCAGCAAAAACAAAAAATACCAAAAAATTGTATGAAGCTAGAGGGAAGGTCTCCCCTAGATGCCAAAAACTGTGCTGGTTCTGGACTCCCAAACACCAAAAAAGACGGGAGAGGTAGCCGGTGCCCCCCTCTAGAGGCAATCCATGCCTCCACCCCAACGAAAATCCCTTGCCGACGGCTAAAGCACCAGTGGAGAGCATTGTACCACACACCGGCCTGCACTGGTCCTCTACACGACCCTCCTCTAGGGGTCCCCACCCAATCAGCAGTCGTTCGCTGCTGTAGCCAACTAGAAGAAAATCCTTGCGCTAGGGTTTGGGAGCATCCCACGCAGGTGATGTGAAGGGATTCCAACTTCCAAGGAAAACTTAATTTTTCTTTCAAATGCACCTCAAGGAAAACGACATAAAACTCAAGGTATTGCATAAGATTCCACATAATAGTAATAGGTCCAAAATTGGTACCACCTACCAAACAAGAAATCTCTTTAGATTCCATTTAATGAAGATGTTGGTACTACCTACTCGGTACCCCATACTTTATGGAGATTTTCATCCAACTCTGACTAGTTCCATGCGTCCAAGCATGTTTTGATTTTGCATACTTTTCCCACACCCTATTTCGTACTCCCCACTAATACTAGCAATCATGAAAATAAAATGCATTAGCAGGAATATTACCTTTCTCCATTTCTGCACCTCTCCCCTGTGCCCCCTTTCCCTTTCACTCTTCTTCTTCTTCTCCTCAGGACTCCTTCTCTGTGCGACTACTGCAACACCTATCTCTCACCAATATGCAGCCTCCTAATCTCGCCAATATGCAACCCCCCCTCTCTTGAGGCGCTACAGCCTTCACTTCTCCTCCCCTCCCTCAGCAACCCTCGACCATTAATAATCCTTTTTTTTGTAGATAGAGATAGAATGACCCCCTCACTTTCACTCTTCTTCTTCTTCTCCTCAAGGCTCGTCCTCTCCGTGAATGTTGCAGGGTGTTGCAGGTCCTATCTCTAGCCAATATGTAGCCTCCTACTCTCGCTAATATGCAACCCCCCTTCTCTTGAGGCTCTGCAGCCTTCACTGCTCCTTCCCTCCCTCACTCTCCCTCGGCCATTAATTATCCTTTATTTTGTAGACAGAGAGAGAACGAGAGAGGGAGATGCAACCATCTCTCCTTCTATCTCTCTTCCCCCCCTTCTTGTCTTGCCCTTGCCTTGCACAGAGACAAAGAAGGACCCCTATGGGGCTGCAACCCTACACCTTGGCACAATCAAAGATAGCAAAGAGGCACTTGGCTATGGCCTTGTCCAATGCAAACAAACAAAAAAGCGATGCGGCGCGTAGAGAGTTGAGTTGCTTGTTCTATAAGATTGAGAGAGGGACACAAAGAGAATGAGAGGGATGAGAAGGGCAAGAAAGTTTTCCTATTTCCACGTGGGTCACCACTTCTTCTTCCCTCTTTGTAATAAACCCTTCCCTTTTCCTTTCACCAATGCTTCTTTCACTAATGAAAGATTTTCCAAAATTTTCCCAGATGCTACCCCTTACTAGCTTGACTCATATTTTACTTGCAACTCTCAACTTATTAAGGGGGATCTGGCAAGATTCTAGATCCCTTCTCCACAAAGTCACTAGTTTTATCCGTTTCAACCAAAAGGATTGTCGAATTTGAACTTGCGTTCATCTAAGATCCGCATTAGCAAACACTGCTCTACATCACAAGAGCTACCACAGTCACTTGCAAGCATACCTGCATGCTAACTTGAAAAAATATTACTTTTGGCTTGTGCTCCCACGATGGCCCCTCCCTATTCCCCCCTTTCCCTTCATCTTTATACTCTTTCACTACACAATCCCTATTGATTTTCCTCTTTCTTTCTTTTTTAAAAATGTTGGCACATACTAGCTCTACTCGAAAAAAAGGCCTTTGCTTGTTTGAAGATTTCATCCACGATTCCTTGAATCAATATTCCCTTCCTCTATTTTTGCACCTCTTCCGTGTACCCCCCTTCCCTTTCACTCTTCTTCTTCTTCTCCTCAAGACTCCTCCTCTTTGCGACTGCTCTGCAGCACCTATCTCTGGCCAATATGTAGCCTCCTACTCTTGCCAATATGCAACCTCCCCTCTCTCGAGGCTCTGCAGCCTTCACTGCTCCTCCCCTCCCTCAACAACCCTCGTCCATTAATAATCCTTTTTTTGTAGACAGAGAGAGAACGACCTCCTCGCTTTCACTCTTCTTCTTCTACTCCTCAGGGCTTATCCTCTTCGTGGACTGTTGCACGGCCTATCTCTGTCCAATGTGTAGCCTCCCGCTCTCTTCTATGAAAGGATCTCTCCTTTGTATCAAGTAGGAACTCGATAATTGGCATAGGGGATCCCATCATGTGTGTAAGAGAGAGAGAGAGAGAGAGAGAGAGAGAGAGAGAGAGAGAGAGAGAGAGAGAGAGAGAGTGTCAATGGCCTTGCCAAATGTTAGCAGCGGCTAACACATGCTACACCAATTATGCACCAAGCTAGGGATGTGCTATTGTGCACAATATTTCTTATTCATTGTATAAGGCTTTGGGCTCATTTAGGAGTTCCACATTGAATAAGTCTACGCTAAAGGGCTCAACTTTATCCCATAGTTGAAGGGCTTGGAGCCCAAAACTATAAAAGAGCCCTATGCTAATTGAGAAGTCATTCTTGGGTGACCTCTGTTATTTGTAAAAAGGATGATAATGAGACTCATGGGCTTTCCATGCCCATGTAGCTCTTGATTTCTAATAATCTATTGTACTTTCTTTCTTATTAGTCTTCTTTGTTTTGATTATATGAAGTAAGATTGTATTAGTGTGATGTTAGATCTCTAATCCCATTTTTAGTTAATCTCTTCTATTCACACCATTGGCCATGGTGTGTGAGGGCTATGCCTTCCCTCTGTTTCTCTCTCTCTCTCTCTCTCTCTCTCTCTCTCTCTCTCTCTACAAGGTGTGCGGTTAGTGTGTGTGCATACATAGTCGCATTGAGGGGATAGACCGGAATGGCCACACTAATGCGGAGTAGGTATGCTAATTGCATGCTTGTGTAGTTGTGATTAGAGTGATTGATGTGAGAGGTTAATTTCAATCACATGATTGTGTACAGGTGATTATTAAGTAAGAATGTGTGGTTGATTAAAGGAAGCCCCTTCCATGGCTTCTTTGTATGATGGGTAGAAGGATCCCTTGAATCCTCTATTTTGATGCATCCTATGACGCTCGTGCCTCCAAGTGCTAGCCGAGTTTCCAATCCATGGATTGACAATTTTGTGTGGGTTGCAATTAGGCCGTTGCTACAAGGCCTCCCTTTATTTGGCGCCGTTGCCGGGGATCGATAACCTAAGCTAATGAGTAGAGGATGCTTAGAATAGAGTAATTTCACTACTAATATCATCAGTTTTTGAGTGTGTGTAACTTAAATTAGTGTGATTTGATGATGTTTGTGCAAGTAATTGAAGCTAATTTTTGAGTTATGAATACCCCAAACCTCCAATTTCACTAATTTCTCTCTGATCACTACTAATTTCACTTCATTTCCATGCTAATTGTACTAATTCCATGCTAATTTTTACTAAGTTTTGATTAACTTTACTAACCTAACCGCCACTAACATTGATGTGTAATGTATGTTCAATTCCCTTATAAAGGTGGAATCAACACTTTTATCAAGTTTCTTGGTGCTAATCCATGCCTAATCTATTGATTTGAGTGGTTGATTTTTGGCCTACAATGGTCAATTTTTGGACCAAAATTGGAAGAGCCACACATGTGTGTGCAAGGTGGAATCATGGTGTGGAGCAAGAATAGCTTGGAATGCATTGATAATGTAAGTGCATTAACTTACTCAATCGAATCCTTGATTGCTTAATGTTACTCCAATGTGTGCTAATCACTTTCTAAAATTAGGTGTGTAAATCAATTCACCTGTATTTTGTGCCTAATTTGAATGAATTGGAGTGAAATGGATGGTCAATTTTGACTAATGAATGATGTGTATGTCAAGATTAAGCTTGATTTGCAACAAGAATTCATGTGTGTGCATAAAAATCATTGTGTGTGTAATGCACCAAAGAGGGAAAAAACTACCATAAAATTCAAGTGTGTGCGCACCTAATTTTGAGTGTGTGCATGCATAGAAATTGAGGAATTGATGATATGTGAATGTGCAGTCATGCAATTGATGTGAATGTTAGGCAATTCCAATTGTTGGTTATGTCTTTTGCCAAAAAATTGGGTAGAATTTGAGTTTGTGTGCCCAATTGAAGACCACTTGATTTAATGATTGATGGTCAATTGGGGCACCTAAATGATTTTTGATTGAGGAATATGCATGAAATGTGTGTGCAAGTGATACCGATTTAGCCGCACCGCCCTCTAGCTCGACCAAGGAAATTGAAGTTTGGCCGGTTTTCGAAACCAATACCGCAAGAACCAACCCCAATCGGGGAGGAGCACAAAACCAAAAAGAAACAATAAAAACATTGCTTTTAACATTCACCAACCCCCTCTATACTTCTTCCACTGGCGGGCCGCCACCAGTATGGCCACACACCCCCTCCATTATCACCAGAGGACAAAGCTCTCTCTCTTTTCCCTGCTTGTCTCCGCCAACCCACCATCTCTCTCTCTCTCTGCTCCTGTGTCACCTAGCCCCGCAAGGCGCATAAAACAAGTCCTCGCTTGTCTTTCTTCCACTTGCGGGCCGCCATGCATGAACTAGAGTCAGTCTCTCTCTTGCATTATTTATACACACACACACACACACCCTTTCACAACATTTTTTTATTTCCTCTCTCTCTTACCTCTCGCTTGTCCATACTCCACTGGCGGGACGCCATACCTCACCCCTCCCTCTTCCCTCTCGTCCACACTCCCTCGACCTCACTCTCCCCTCCCTCTCTCCCCTCTTGTTTTCCTCCCACCGGCAGGCCACCAGACACTCTCTTTCTTTCACTCTCTCTCTCTCACTCTCCAAGTGTGTGTGTGTGTGTAAACAGCTCGAAGGCGCAATAATACACCCTCTCTCTCTCTCTCTCTCTCTCTCTCTCTCTCTCTCTCTCTCTCTCTCTCTCTCTCTCTCTCTCTCACTCTCATAACCCAAACCCCACCGTTGACAAAAGCCCCCCTTCCTCGCTCGCTGTCGGCCAGGTGCTGGATCGAGGCCCCTGCTTCTCTCTCTGTTTCTCTCTCTTGCTTCCGGTTCAAGCCCGAAGGTAGCCACACATTGAGACTCTCTCTCTCTCTCTCTCTTATCCACACACACACACACACACACACACACACACACACACACACACACACACACACACACACACACACACACACACACACACACACCTACTCTCAACTCCCTCTCCCTCTCCCTCACCTTCTCAGCCCCCACCATCCCCTCTTTCCATCGCTCACTCTCTCACACTCCCTCCCTTGCTCTGTGTTGGGACAGCAGCATAGGGACGCGATGCATTTCTCTCTCTCTCGCTCTCATAATACACACATACCTACACACACACACACACACACACACACACACACACACACACACACACACACACACACACACACACACACACACACACACACACACACACACACTCCCCTCCCCTCTCTCCCCAGCGCCCTCAATATCTCCCTCTCTCACCCTCGTTCTCTCTCTCTCTCTCTCTCTCTCTCTCTCTCTCTCTCTCTCTCTCTGTCTGTCTTTCCTTGCGCACCATGCACGTAAAAAATAAAAAATAAAAAATAAAAATAATAAAATATATATACTATATACACATATTTCACAAAATTTCCCCCCCTCTCTCTCGTTCCCACACACCACACCCTCTTTCCGAGCACACACCCACATATACACACCTCGTGTATATACGTACACACATACATACATATATGCACACACACACAACACATAAATACATACACATACAAGCACCGACATGCATAAAACGCACATACTCACAACACCCACACCCTCACCTACATACACTCACAACACATGCACGCATATACGCACACATCGGAAAATAGAAAACCGAAGGAATCGACGTCATCAACAAAAAAGAAGAAGACCAAGTTGCGCACCGCTGACACTGAAACAAGGAAAGGCGCCGAAGGCATGCCCCGGTCGTGACCGAGAGGAAGTGACACGTAGCATCTCGGCTTCATGCAACAAATACCAATTATGGCAGCATTAAACCTCGTACCAGCCACCGGAACCATCAACAAAACCCTTGGAAATGCTCCGAACTCCACTCTTCCCTAATAACCTAGCCAGTGGCTAGTGAATTGTAAAAAAAAAAACTCTCCCCACCTCACTCTTTCCTCTCTCTCTCTCTCTCTCTATCTCTACCTTCTTTTCCTTCTCTATCTCTCTTACTAGAGAGGCATCTAGGCCCCCTACAACGACCAGTGGATATTTGCAAGGACCATTAGGTAAGGACCACCTCTCAAGCCTATATAAAGAGGCCTCCGCTAAGCACAAAATAAGGCACAAGTGAAGGAGGAACACACTAGCTCCATGCACTCTACATTTTAAGCACTACTAAGAACATAATGCACCTCCCAAGCTAGGGAGCTCACGGCATCATGTTTTGTTGCAAGCATGGGCATTGTAGCATTGGAAACATCACCATCCCCCCCACTCTCCACCACACCATGGTTGAGTTACTAGTCACGACCACTCCACGTACATAAGGAAGTCACTATTTCCCCCCGCAAAGCAGCATGAGCACGCTAGGATTGAATGCACCAACACCATGCTACCCCGGGCCGCTCTCGATGTTGGTAAATGACGTCATCGCTAGTTGCATCGTCTTGATGTTTTCCCTCAACTAACCTCCCGCTAACGTTCTAACCTCCTGCTAACTCCAACTTCGCATGCACCATATGGCGCTCTCATTCCATCTGGCATCCCTAGTGCCAAGAGCTAGGTTTGTAACAGTGAAGAACATCATTTATAAGTATATCACCACCAATAAGTGTGTGAAATGATGTCTTGATCTTTGGGGTCAATTCTCTGTTCTCCTTAGTTTTGTTTTTCCACATTCGTGAGATGTTTCATCTGTTGTATATCATTCTGCTTGTGCTCCATCACGTGCAGCCTCTCTAGTCTGTTAGTATGCTCCATTCGAACCTTGTCACATACCTCTCTCATACACACACTCTTGACTGTTGACTAGGCATTTTCTACATGTGGACATTTGCTGTATCACCATTTCATGTTGGTTACCTAGAGGGCATCTCACTTTTGCTACCCTAGGTCATGTATGTCGAATTGTTGAATGTAAGAGAGGGCTCGATGGGAGTCCTTGTCAACTCTTTGCTTTTCTTTTTCTTCTTCTCAAGGTTGTCGTACTGCGTAGGCCCCTCAGTGTATGGACCAGCTCCAGCCATGGGGATGTTCAAGCTATGTGTGGTGTAGAGGCCACCCCATATGGTATGTCATTTCCAACTATCATTTTCTTGGCGCCCCCACCAAGGATCCTTTCATGAAACCCTCCAGTTTACAAGATTGAAAACCCTTAACTTTTGTGGATGGATGAATGGTTAGCAGGATTTGCTGAAGAAGAAGAGCTCCAAGCACAACTAGACAAACTTCACATCTCCGTCGAAGCTCGAGTGCTAGGCATAACGATAATTGATTTGCAGTGGGAGAGTCAACCAACACGCTAGACCTAGTGGATATACATAGGCCGGGTGCCAAGGAGAAGAAGGAGGAAGTCGAGACCATGTCCGCAACCTACAACCAACCCGCAACAACAAGATGGAGGGAGCTCTAACAATAGAGAATCAACACTATTCTGCTTCAAGAATCGGGTTCACTCAAGTCACCGAGGTAATTATCATAGTCAGTTTCCAAGTTGCACCTGATGCTGCAGCACAGATAACGGAAGCACATGCTCACGCTCTCACTAGAGAGACTAGGGATCTACTGAGATTGTTTCAAGAAAGAAAACCACCCTCTCCCACAAGCTTGGAGAGTGACTAAGCACCTCTAAGCTTCACATGAATCAATACAACTTACCTCAAGGCAGATCACACATTCCGATATGAGTACGCTCAATCAAGGTAATACTGGACTGGAAGGCTCACTACCAGCACATCATTGACACCATGCTGGGGGGCGAGCGCTCCTTGAGGTTTTGGCATCAGATCAGCCATTTGTCTTACCTTTGGTACAAGGCAATATACCGTTTGAGATTTTAATCTATGTTCTAGTATAAAAAGGGTATACACGTCTCCTTGTAAAGAAAAAGAAAAACTTTTGATTGCAAGCTAAGCAATGTGTCTTTCTAGATCTCTCTCTCAGTAATCATGGCAAGTGTAGCATTTCCAATATTTAAAGGAAAGAAGGGGGAGGATTTGGTAAAAGATTTCCTAGATGACTTTGAAGTAGCATGTGTAGTAAGCAACAAAGATACAAATGAATCCCGAGTTAGAATCTTTAAGCATCTCATGAAGCTAGAAGCTAGGTTGTGGTACAACGCACTTCCACAAGCAACTAAGGATGACTGGGAACCCTTAAAGACTGCTTTTAAGAGGCGCTTTGGGGGAGGTACCACTTCAGAGAAGATGTGGGACAAGTTGAGAGACTTGAAGCAGGAGGGTATTTTAGAATATGCCACCTATGAGTCCAAGTTTTTGGATTTGTGGGAATGGTGGGTTGAGTCACTGGCAAGAGGGGAAGCTGCACCCGATTTCCTAAAAAAGGACTAGTTCACGCATGGCTTATGGCAGCTTCTCAAGGAGAAGGTGAAGGGTAGATTCCTGGCTACATACGAGTTAGCCGTCGAGATTTGATCGCCTTAAGGACCAGAAGCTGCTAATGAAACCCAAAGAAACTGAGTCAACAGAAGCAGAAACATTGAGTCAACCAACAACCATGAGAACCACCATTCCTCCACCAGCACCGACTCCTGGGGTAAGAAATGACCAACAAGATATGTTGGTCCACATTAGTGACCAACTGCAGAATTTGTCTGTCCACTTGATACAGCAAGGAAGGAACCAGGAAAGAGATCAAGACCCGGGAAGAGCACGAGGACAAGATAGAGAGTATCACTGCTACAACTGTAGAGAAGATGGTCACGGTATATACTACTGTCCCAAACTGCGACAAAACTATAATAGAGGAGGTAGGAGAAACCAACTGTCACCCCCTAGAGAGAGAACACCCCCACCCCGAGAACGAGCCCCACCAACACAAATGCTACGTCCACCCAGGCACCACCACAAGCACCCATTCCACCTCTTCCACCAACACCACCACCTAATCTCCCTGTAAACATCATAAGGTTAGAAGAGAAAGGAAAGGCCGTAGTAGTGGATCCACCCAGAGTAAAGGAGAGGGATAAGGGTAATGAAGAAGGTAACCTTTGTAGAACCATTTGAAGCCATGACTGTAAAGAGAGCTAGGAGGGAGAAAGATACACAATCTGATGATGAGAGAAGCATGAAAGGAGAGACTAGCAAGAGGCTGTTAAGGCCACGATGGAAAATAGGCATCATTGACTTCCAGTTAGGGGAAAGTTCTAGGCCCTATGATCTAACATTAGATGTGGCAGATCAAGGACCAAAGATTACATGGCCACAACTGCTACAACTCGCACCAAAGGTAAGGCGGCAATGGTCCAAAATGGTAAGTACAAGGCGCTCCAAAGCAAAGGTAGCTGAAGCAATTTTGGGTTGCAACATGGATGACATCCTTCCAATTGTCAATGTCAACATAAAGGGTAAGAGGGTTGGAAACACCTACATTGATGGAGGTGCACAAATTTGTGTGATGAGTGAAGCTATGATGCTTTGGCTAGGGCTCGAGGTTGACAGGCCTTCTTCATGCAAGGCAAAGATGGCGAACAATGTAAAAGTAAAATGTGCAGGTGTGGTAAGTGTTGTGAAGATAAAAGCTTTGAACACTGAGATATTTTTGTAATGCCTACTAAGAGGGAGGGATATCCATTAATATTGGGAAGGCCATGGTTGATGGCCATGAACGCAAAGCAGGACTGAGGCAGTGGCCTTCTATGCATGACTGGTAAGAAAGGGGAGACAATCTACTACGACATGAAGACTGCCAAGTAGAAGCAAATGGACCTAGAGACATCAACAGATGAAACCACTAGTGAATCTTCCACTTCTAAGAAGGAGACCATATCCATCAATGAAAGCGACAGTTCCATTGATGTGATGGGTAACATCATGAAGGATCTACAAAGGGTAAGCACAACTGGCGACCCGTCACCAGAAGGGCAAAGCAACGAAGAGGAAAGTAAATCACTTGGCCTAGAAGAAAGTAGGTTGAGGGGTATGCTGTGTATGGAATTAACAATTGAAGAGAAAGATAAGGAAGCTACTAGAAGCAGGGTTCATCTATCCTGTAGAAATCTCAGAGTGGGTGTCACGCGTAGTAGTGACGCCTAAGAAGAATGGTAAGTGGAGGGTCTACGTTGACTACAAACCACTAAATGAAGCTACAAAGAGAGACCACTTTCCTCTCCTTTCTTGGATGAAATTTTGATTGAAGTGGCTGGTTTTGAATGCTACACCATGTGTGCATAGCCTTGGAAGATCAGCTAAAAACCACTTTCATTATGCCATGGGGTTATTTTGCGTACAGAGTTATGCCATTTGGTCTCACAAATGCACCTGCCACATTCCAAAGATATGTCACATATGTCTTTCAACCGTTCTTTGGAACATCCATAGGAGTGTTCATTGATGATTTTTGTATATATAGCCCTTGCATTTCACACTTAGAAAAGGTAACTAAGGGTTTGGCAAGGTTGCAAAGCCTAGGTGGGCAATTAAATGTACACAAGTGCCACATTGGGGAAAGTAGAGTCATTCTTTTAGGCCATGAAATTTCAGCAAAAGGTATCAACACCGATCCAAGTAAGGTGTCGGCACTCATAGCCCTACCTTCACCAACAACCGCATGTCAGCTGGTCTCTTTTTTACAAAAGGTGAGGTACCTGAGTAGATTCATACATCTACTATCACAACTTGTTCTACCACTGCAACAACTCAATTAAATATCAACTTTCACATGGGATGAGGAGAGCGAACATCACTACAACAAGGTAAAGGAGGTCTTAGCCACCCTACCAACTATCTCACCACCTAAGTGGGATGAAAAATTCTATGTCACCTCAAGCATGGGTGATGACTCCTTGGGGACTGTGCTACTCCAGAAGGATACAACAACATCTTTCATGAGGCCAATTTATTTCTCCAGTCGAATGATGACAGCAATAGAGAAAGGTTTCACCCATGTGGAACACCTAGTCCTAGCTCTTAGATTTGCAACTACAAAGTTTAGGTCATATTTGCTGCCTAGGCAATTTGTGATTTTAACCATGGATGAGATGTTTCCCTATGCTGTACAACACATGGATGTTTCTGCTAGGATTACTAAATGGCTAGTTTGTTTGCAAGAGTTTGACTACACGGTACATGTAGAAAGCACGACAAGGGCAAGCTTGGGGGGACTTATGACCTACCAAAACTTTGAAGAAAATGAAGCAATCCAAAGGGAAAGGAATTCAATCACTTCTAGAGCCACCGGTGGTAGAAAGAGCACACTTTCTCTACTTTGATGGAGCCTACAAGCGAGCATCTGACAAAGCAGCTGCATGCATAGTGGTCTTTGATGACAAAAGTATCAAGGTATTTTTTCTTGGCCATTTGCTAGAATCACATTCTAACAATGAAGCTGAGTATGTAGCACTAACCAAGGGGTTACAATGGTGCGTCTTGCAAGGGGTAAAACGCCTTAACGTATTTGGGGATGCTCTACTTTTTGTAAGGCAAGTAAATGGAGTATGGACATGTAAGAATCCTAGCTTGAGGACTCACTTAAGCTGTGTAAAAACTTTGTTGGGTAAGTTTGAAGTAGTTCAACTACACCACATCCCAAGGGCTCAAAGCCATGAAGCTAATTCCTTAGCAAGTGAAAGACTGCAGGAAGTGGTTTTTGGGGCTATAAAGCTAAAGCTCCCTCTATTTCAAGGTAGTGACGCCTTACCCGACATCATGCATTTTTTGGAAACAGGGGAACGTCCACGAGATTTAACAAAAGGACAGAAGCAATGGCTTACTCGGAAGGCCACAAGGTATCAATGACGGTTTGTATTGTAAGGGTAAAGACCAAATACTCAGGAAGGTCCCTCTCTCTAATGAAATTACGGGGGTAATTTCCAGTTGTCATGATGGTGTTTGTGGTGGTCACTTTGCCCTAGATATAACAAGTAGGAAAATCTTACAGGCTAGTTTTGTATGGCCTAGCCTCAACAGTGATGTACACCACTGGTGTAAGACATGTAAGTTGTGTCAAAAGGATGACACCGGGTCACTTATGCCTGAACCACAGACACCTATCCTTTCATATGGACCATTTGAAAAATGGGGTATAGATGCCATAGGACCATTGCCTAGGGTCAACTCAGTGAAGTTCTACATCATCATGGGAGTCGACTATATGCTGAGATGGGTGGAAGCTACAACCACAACTAGGATCACAACTGCAGAGGTAGCTAAGTTTGTCTATGAGCACATATGCTGTAGGTTTGGCACACCATTAGAAATCATCTCTGATAGAGGGCCAAGTTTCAGAGCATACTTGGTAGGAGAGTTAATGCAAAAACTTGGCATTACAAGGAGGCACTCCTCACCATATTACCCTCAATGTAATGGCCTAGTTGAGAAGGTGAATGGAATGGTTTGTAAAATTAGCACCAAGCAGGTTAACAAATCATCCTGGAGATTGGGATAAGCATCTACTCCCAGCTTTGTGGGCCTACAAAACCTCAGTCCGTACATCTTGGGGGTTCACCCCATATCATTTGGTATTTGGCAAGGAGGCAATCTTGCCTATTGAGGTGCAACTAGCAAGTCTCAGAGTGATGGGAAGACAACTTCAATGGCCCAACACGCATTTGAGAGATCACATCCTCGACTTGGAAAGACTACAGCTGGACAGAGAAGACGCAATCAGTTATTATGCGACACAGACAGAGCACAAATGGCTTAATTTTAACCAGCATCTTTGGCGCAAAGATTTAAAGAAGGGCAGTTGGTGCTACGCTATGACAATCGCTTCGACACACGCAAAGACAAGACGCTCCTACTCCGATGGGAAGGCCCTTTCATCATCAGGAAAAATTATGCCACTGGAAGTTACCAGCTTATGGAAGCTGATGATAAGCTTCATAAAACAAGAGTAAATGGTTTGCGTCTCAAACCATATTCTCTACAATTTGATCAGACTCCACCTATCGACATTTCTGATGAGGATACACCATCAACCTCCACCTCCGACGACAATGATCAAACAAATGAGTTAGAGGCATAAATGCCCTAACCTTAGGGGGAGGGCTAATGATACTAGTTTAGCCGCACCTCCCTCTAGCCCGGCCAAGGAAACTGAAGTTTGTCCGATTTTCAAAACCAAGGATGCAAGAACCAACCCCAATCGGGGAGGAACACAAAACAAGAAAAACAAAAAAACCATTGCTTTTAACATTCACCAACCCCCTCTATATTTCTTCCACTGGCGGGCTGCCACTAGTATGGCCACACACCCCCTCCATTATCACCAGAGGACAGAGCTCTCTCTCTTTTCCCTGCTCGGCTCCGCCAACCCACCATCTCTCTCTCTCTGCTCCTGTGTCACCTAGCCCCACAGGGCGCACAAAACAAGTCCTCACCTGTCTTTCTTCCATTGGCGGGCCGCCATGCATGAACCAGAGTCAATATCTCTCTCTTGCATTATTTATACACACACACCCTTTCACATTTTTTTATTTACTCTCTCTCTTACCTCTTGCTCGTCCATACTCCACCAGCAGGCCGCCATACCTCACCCCTCCCTCGTCCCTCTCGTCCACACTCCCTTGACCTCACTCTCCCCTCCCTCTCTCCCCTCTTGTTTTCCTCCCACCGGCGGCCCACCGTGCTCTCTCTTTCTTTCACACTCTCTCTTTGTTTCGTTCTATCTCTCTCACTCTCAGTCTCTCTCTCTCTCTCTCTCTCTCTCTCTCTCTAAACAGCCCAAATGTACAGAGTAATACATCCTCCCTCTCTCATAACCCAAACCCCACCGTTAACAAAAGCCCCCCCCCCCCTTCCTCGCTCGCTGTCGGCCAGGTGCTGGCTTGAGGCCCTCTCTGTCTCTCTTTCTCTCTCCCGCTCCCAGTTTAAGCCCGAAGGCAGCCACGCACCAAGACTTTCTCTCTCTCTTATCCACACACACACACACCTACTCTCAACTCCCTCACACTCTCCCTCACCTTCTCAGCCCCCCCATCCCCTCTTTCCCTCGCTCACTCTCTCACACTCCCTCCCTTGCTCTCTGGGTCAAAGCATGGTTTGGTGGTACAAAAAGTAGTGTCCTTGACACAACATATGCTTGGTGATTCTTGTGTGTAAAAACCATGGGCATTTTTTTGGAATTGGGGAATTGGGGAGGGCAAATAAACTTCTTTTTTAAGTGGATGTTTTTTTAACTTTAGAAGCATGCAATCCTAAGAAGAGGTGGGGGTGATGGTGGGGCTGGGAGGTGGGGTTACGGTTGGGAGCTTTCACTCCAGCACCTCTCTCTCTCTCTCCCTCCCTCCCTCGCACTTCCCTCTCCCTGTGTGTCTCTCTCGGTTTTGAACCTTCTCGCCTTCCTTGCCGCCTCCATAGCCACCGAGCTGCTGTGCTCTCTCTCTCTCTCTCTCTCTCTCTCTCTCTCTCTGTGCAAATGGATAGTAGCGCAGGAGATTACTGTCTTGGTGATGCTCAGGACCTTTCTTTCGATGACATAGAAGGTGATGCTCAGGACCTCTCTTTCAACGAGGTAGAAGGTGATGCACAACTCCTCTCTATCGACGAGATGGAAGGTGACACACAGTTCCTCTCTTTTGACGAGGTACAAGGTGGCCCAAGCAATGTTCAGCAGATGCACATCAATTCCATTAGCACTAGTATTCCAGCCGGTAATCAGGCTTTTCTTCGTGATTATGGGGCTGCAAAGAAACGCGCACAGAGAAGAAAGGAAAGACATCCTACGTCTGCTCTTGGATTACGGGAAGCCAGGTCAAGAAAGAACATTTGTGCAGCGGTGGCTCGATGTTGGCGCAAGCAAACAGTAGGGATTGCAAAGAATGAGCAGAAGGAAATATTTCGGCAACTCCTGGACCACCAAACATTTTCCTTGCTGCAACCATCAAATTTCAGCAAAGTCGAAGACACTGTTGTATCGGGTGTGCGCAACACTTTGACTCAAATCAAGGTCCCTCATTCAACAAGTGAACTTTTTGTAAAGAGAAGCTCTTTGGCAATGATTCTAAAAAATAGTACAAACTCACAATCAGTAAACCAATCCAGAATGGCTAGTATCTTAGGGATCCATCGAAGGAATATAGCTGCAGCAAGCTCAGGGCTAGAGAATAAAGATGAAGATGAAGTGTTGCCATTGAGTGCTTGTGAGAGACAATTGCCACGAGGAACCGTTATTACCAATGAAACAAGAGATTTGGTATATGCCTTTTGGACATCAGAGAGCAGAGTTTCACCCAACAAGAAAGACATATGCAAGATGAGAATTGGAAGGAAAAGTGTGGTCAAACATCCTATACATCTACTCGACGAATCTCAGGTACCAACAACTTCTAGTAATTGTTCATCTTGTTTGGTGCTACTTAAGGCTTATTTGGTCCAGACAGTACCAAATTTGGTAGTCTGCTGTACGGCAGAGGGTGTTTACAGTACCAAAGAATATCTATAAAGTACCAAATCCTAGCTATCGACTGCCAAAGCCTATCCATAGAGTTTAAAACCCTCTCTATAGAGTACCAAAACCTAATTATCCAGTACCAATGCCTATGTATAGAGAACCAAAAGTCTATTTACAGAGTACCAAACTCAACGGATACCACCAAAGCCTCTCTGTAGAGTACCAAATCCTATCACTATAGGACCAGGATCTATTTACAGGGTACCCCACACTTCTGATAGTACGAAAGCCTATATGTAGAGCACCAAATCATGTCTATCGAGTACCAAAGGCTACCTATGGAGTACCAAAGCACATTTGTAGAGTACCAAATCCGGTGTATCTAGTACCAAAGCATATGTATGGAGTACCAAAGCAGATCTATAGAGTACCAAATCCGGTATATTGAGTACAAAATCCTAGCTATCGATTGCTAAAGCCTATCCATAGAGTTTCAAACCCTCTTGATAGAGTACCAATACCTATTTATCCAGTACCAATGCCTATGTATAGAGAACCAAAAACTATTTACAGAGTACCAAACTCATCGGATACCACCAAAGACTATCTGTAGAGTACCAAATATTCTCTGTAGAGTACCAAAGCCTATCACTATAGGACCAAAGTCTATTTACAGGGTACCCCACACTTTAGATAGTACCAAAGCCTATATGTAGAGTACCAAATACTGTCTATCGAGTACCAAAGGCTATCTATAAAGTACCAAAGCACATATGTAGGGTACCAAATCCGGTATATCGAGTACCAAAGCCTATCTATGGAGTACCAACTCAGATTTGTAGAGTACCAACTCCGGTATATCGAGTACAAAATCCTAGCGATTGAGTGCCAAAGCCTATCCATAGAGTTTCAAATCCTCTCGACAGAGTACCAAAACCTATTTATCCAGTACCAATGCCTATGTATAGAGAACCAAAGTCTATTTATAGAGTACCAAACTCATCGGATACCACCAAAGACTATTTGTAGAGTACCAAATCTGCTCTGAAGAGTACCAGATCCTATCTGTAGAGTACCAAAGCCTACCACTATAGGACCAAAGTCTATTTACAGGGTACCCCACACTTCTGATAGTACCAAAGCCTATATGTAGAGTACCAAACTCATCGGATACCACCAAAGACTATCTGTAGAGTACCAAATCCTCTCTGAAGAGTACCAGATCCTATCTGTAGAGTACCAAAGCCTACCACTATAGGACCAAAGTATATTTACAGGGTACCCCACACTTCTGATAGTACCGAAGCCTATATGTAGAGTACCAAATAATATCTATAGAGTACCAAAGCCTACCGACAGTACCAAATCTACGGTACCATATTTGGAACTTTTTGGTACTGTTGAACTTGGGTGCACGTCTGTCCACTATTGTAGTACCAAATTTGGTACTTTTGGGTACTGTTGAACTTGGGTGCACGTCTGTCCACTATTATAGTACCATATTTGGAACTGTCGAAAGCCAGTTTTGGCACTACTGCAGTAGTGAAATTTTACCAGTACCATGATGTTGTTTTTTTTCTGAATCATTTTGTTTTTGTGCCATAGGTTGAGCTGTACCAAAGATTCAAGAAGGCTCACCCAACAATGGTAGTGTCTCTTAGATGCTTCGAGGCATTGAAGCCATACTTTGTATGGAAGTTGAAGGACAAAAATACTTGCTGTTGTGTGGTTCATGTTGTGTAGATGCTCTATTTCAAAGACGCCCTTAATCAAATGCGGCAGAACAAGTTCGGGCACCACGGGAAAGGTCACCTTTGCACTTGCTCCGTTTGTTGCAGAGGTGATGAGAGAGGAACGTGTTTTGCAAACCAAGCAGTTGTCAAAGAATATGATGTTAAAGAATATGTCCATTGTGCTATGGGCAGCTGGACACTGACTATACTATGTTGTAAATATACTTTGGATAATAGTTCAAAGAGAAGTGCAGCTCGTTGAATGGCTGCTGCTGTAGGGTAACGATTGTGTGTGTGTGTGTGTGTGTGTCTCGATGTGTGTTGGTGTGTGTGCGTAGTCTTATTTTCTACCTTCTCCATCACTTGGGCACTCTACAAAGTGGTATCAGAGCTCAGTTTAAGGAGTTACAGTCAATACACAGGTTTCCACAGCTCTGGAAAACAGCAAAAAAGAGAGGTTTTTTGGTCATAACTCCCTCACCCGAACTCGGAATACAGTGATTCAGGAGTCTATCTTTATGTTTTTGGGCATTCCGAACGCATTGGCATTCTTAGATTTTCCAAAATCTGCAATTTTCTGTAGCAAACATCCAGCTCACACAAGCATAGGAGATGTCCAGTTTTGCACTCGGCAGTAGATTTACAGGTTACAGGTGAAGAATTCAGCATTTACACAGGTTTTGGAGAGCGACATAGAGCTTTTGCATCATGATATTGTGTTATCAAAGATTATGTATGATTGTTGTGGGTCCGTTATGGACAGCCGCCTATGTAAGAAAGGTTGTGGGAAGAAGTTGAGGCGGTTATATTGTCAGATTGAGTACTTTGTGGCTATGTATGGATATGCGGTCAATGTATTTTGAAAAACTACAGCCTTTGTGAGGGTCTAGTGAGGTTTTTTGAAGCCTTGCCTTGGGAGCTTTGATACCTTGGCAAGGTGGATTAGGTACTGGAGCGAACCCCTGACTGGCCCCGCGAAAGACCTCATATGTCATTTACGACTATGGGAAGAAGGTGGATGTATGGATATGTGGTACAGGACAGCGTATGGATTGCATGCATACAGGTCCATGTGGACATTGTTTTAGAGTATTTATGCATAGTATTGAGTCAGCAGTCTGTGGCAAAGTGAGTCAGTGGATTTTCCCTTGGCAGTGAGAGATTTTCTGTCAGTGTTTATGAGCACTTTGGTTGAGATTGTCACTTGAGATATTGTCCAAATACAAATGAAACTCTGCTGAAATTTTTTCAAAATCCTTTGGAAGAAATTGAGGGAGTGAAGATGGAAGAAAGTTCAACTCAAGTCACACAGATTGTTGGAGAGAAGCTGACCAGAGAGAACTACAACATATGGTCTTACAGGATGGAGAACTTTATCATGGGCAAAGGTTTATGGGATTATATTACAGGTGAACAAGAGTGTCCCGAGGTTGGTTTGGAACCAAATAGAGAGAATGTTGAAGCACATAAAACATGGCAAGCAGGAGTAGAAGCTTACAAGAAGTGGATCGAGAATTCAAGGAAAGTGATGCATTGGAAAGTTCACTATGCATTAGTGACTTCTTTATACCACACGTGAAGAAGGCTCAATCTCCAAAGGAAGCATGGGAGATACTAGCAAGAATGAACAGCTCTAATACAGAACCACAAAAAGTTCACTTGAAGCAAAGGTTACATTGTGTATGGCGAGGAAATAGATCCATATCAGATTATGTGACAGAGATAAAGCAAATACAGGAAGATCTTGCAAGCATTAATGTTGAAGTCCCAGATGATGACTTAGTTTCAGTGACATTGAATGGTTTGGGACCGGAATACAAGTCATTGGATACATCTATATCTGTTCGAGGACACATGCGTGATTTTGAAGAGTTAGTAAACCTTTGTTTGCAAGAAGAGGGAAGTTAGGCAAGTCAGGACCTTCTACATCAAATAACAATTCCAGAGATCAGGTTTTTTACTCTAGAGGTCGTGGAAAAAATAGAGGTGGAAGAGGAAACTATGGTCGTGGAAACAATGCTGGAAGAGGTCAATGGCAAAACCAACAAAGTCAAAGTTACAATGATTATAGACAAAGAGGCAGGGGGATAGCCCGAACTCGTGGACGTGGAGGTGGACGATCTGTACATCCTCAAAAAGATGGATATTGTAACAGATGTGGCATTTATGGTCACTTTGAAAGAGAATGTTACACAAGGCTAAATCAAAATCGTGATCGTGGTGGAAGAGGTCGAGGTTATGGCAGACATGGAGGAAACTTTGCTAGATACAATCCTCATGATCAAAATATATATGACAATAGATCGAGTGGACATTTATTTCCTATGGAGCATGTTGTTGGAAGCATGGTGGAGCCACATCATACAGATGATTGGTATTTAGATAGTGGTGCCACAAATCATATGACATATCATGGTGAATGGTTTGACAGAAAAGATAAGTTAGAAGAGGATGAGTTTGTCGCTAGGTGATGATACTATGCATAGGATTACACATGTTGGTTCAGTTCCATTGCTAGAAAAAGACGGGACATACAACACATTGGGAGATGTTCTATATGTGCCTTCAATCACAAAGAATTTAGCATCAGTTGGACAAATGACAAATCAAGGGTTGCAAGTCCGTTTTAATCGTTATGGTTACTTCATAGAGGAGTTTCACAAAGGTAGACTATGCAAGATATTGGCACGTGGAAGAAAGAAAGGTCGCTTGTTCTCATTGGAAGCTGGAGATCCATGTTTACACAGTGGTATGTATGCAAACAAATCAGTCACTCAAGATGATTGGGCAGAGTTATGGCATAAGAGGATTGGTCATGTCAATTTTAGAAGACTAAAGCATATGCAATCAAATCAAATTGTACGTGGATTACCAAAGTTTGGCAGATTGAAATTTGATCATGTTTGTGAAGCTTGTCAATTTGGAAAGCAATCTCGTTTACCATTTCCAAAGAAGGGAAGAATTAGCCAAAGTCCTTTGGAAATTGTTCATTCAGATATTTGGGGACCTAGTGATCATGCTATGCCAAATGGTTGTCGATATTTTATCACATTTACGGATGATTATAGCATAATGACATGGGTTTACTTTCTAAAGGCAAATTCAGAGGCATTTGAGGTATTCTTGGAGTTCAAAGTTATGGTTGAGAAAGACAATGGTTGTCAAATTAAATGCCTACGTACAGATGGAGGGGGAAAGTACATGTCACACAGTTTTGATGATTACTTACATGAACAAGGCATAAGAAGACAGATTACTTCCAGATACACACCACAACTAAATGGAGTTGCTGAGAGAAAGAATAGAGTTATAGCAGAGATTGCAAGAGCCATGATGAATGAGATGAATATGCCATTAACATATTGGGATGAAGCAGTTCATACAACAATACACATTATGAATCGAACACCAATAGCTGCCATTCATGAAATTTCACCTTATGAGAGACTTTATGGGATCAAGCCAACAGTTTCCTACATGAAAGTTTTTGGATGTGTTTGCTATGTTCATGTGCCAAATGAAGCAAGAAAGAAGATGGAGCCAAAGGCACTGAAGTGTATATTCTTGGGCTATCCAGTTGAAAAGAAAGGTTACAAGTGCTATGATCCTACGACAAGACAAGTTTATGTCAGTAGAGATGTCAGATTTTGTGAGCATGAACCATGGTATAAACCAAAGCCAGTGATGATAGAAGATGAGTATGAAGAGCAAGAGAATGTGCATCATGTTGTTGATAAGCGAGGACCATCAACAAGAACTATTTCAGGACCACATATGGCATAGGAGAGTATAGGAAGTGTCAACCCATGGAGTGGTCGTTTGCGAGATAAGAAGCAAGACGAGAAAGGCAAGAAGAAAGTGGTTGAAGAGAGTTTTGGACATGAAATCCTCGATGAAGAGCATGATTTGCCACATTTGAGGACACCTGGCAGTAAGCATATTGAGAAATATGTATCCCCATATGCAAGAGTTGAAGAGAAGAGTGCACCACAGTTGAGAAGATCAGAGAGGGTGCGTTATCCAGTTGATAGATTGACATACAACGGTTACATGCGTACACATTATGCATACATGGTTTCACGTGTGCAACATAAAGAGCCTACATGTTTTCAAGAGGCAATTCAAAAACCATAATGGGAGTCAGCTATGGATGCTCTTGTGAAGAATGACACTTGGGATTTGGTTCGCTTGCCAAGTGGAAAGAAAGCAATTGGTTCAAAATGGGTATACAAAGTCAAGTGCAAGTCAGATGGTAGTGTGGAAAGATACAAAGCGAGGCTTGTTGCTAAAGGTTATGCACAAACAAAAGGTCTTGATTATGATGAGACATTTAGTCCAGTTGCAAAGATGACAACAGTCAGATTGGTGATAGCAATGGCAAGTATGTTCGGTTGGAAGTTACGGCAAATGGATGTGGATAATGCATTCTTGAATGGTGACTTGGAAGAAGAAGTTTATATGATACAGCCAAAGGGTTGTCAACATCCAAAGTTTCCATATTATGTGTGTAAGTTGAAGAAAGCATTGTATGGTTTGAAGCAAGCATCTAGAGCTTGGTGTGAAAAGATAACCAGATTCTTGAAGAAGATTGGATTTAAACAATCTACTGCTGATCACTCATTGTTTTTGAAGCATGTTGATGGAGAGATCGTCGTTATTGTTATCTATGTTGATGACTTGACTCTCACTGGAAGTCATGATGAGAAAATTTTGCATGTCAAGAAGAGTTTGTTGAGAGAATTCAACATGAAGGACCTTGGTGAGTTGAGATATTTCTTGGGAGTTGAAATTGTCAATACATTATCAGGAATTTGGATGATACAAAGACAATATGCGTTGGATATGCTTGAGAAGTATGGAATGACAACGTGCAAACCGGTTGATACACCTCTTGATCAAAATGTGAAGTTGTTTGATGATGGACATTACATTGAGGATGTCACTATGTATCGCAAGATGGTTGGAAGCCTTATTTACTTGACAATAACAAGGCCAGATTTGAGTTATGCAGTGGGTGTTGTGAGTCAATTCATGAAAAAGCCATGTAAAAGTCATCTTGATGCAGTGAGATGGATTATGAGATATGTTAAAGCTACTGTCAGTTATGGAATGTTTTATGGAAAGAATGGGAAGCTTTGTCTTTATGGTTACAAAGATGCAGATTGGGCAGGAGATTTTATGGATAGAATATCTACAAGTGGTTATGCATTTTCCATTGGCAATGGTATGATAAGTTGGAGTAGCAAGAAGCAATCAACTGTAGCATTATCAAGTACAGAAGCTGGATATCATGGAGCAGCTTTGGCAGCATGTGAAGAGTCATGGTTGAGAGTACTTATGGTAGACTTTGGTTTTGACTATCTTGACAGTGTCATTATATATTGTGACAATATTAGCAGCATCATGTTGGCAAAGAATCCAGTCTACCATGCTCGCACTAAACACATTGAGGTACATTATCACTTCATTAGAGAAAAAGTTTTGGCGGGTGAGATTGATTTGGTATATGTGAAGACAAATGATCAAGTTGCGGATATATTCACAAAAGCTCTTGGAAAGGAGAAGTTTTTCTACTTTCGTGAAGCATTGGGAATCCATCATATGCAAGCTCACTCTGAGCTTGAGGGGGAGTGTTAAAGAATATGATGTTAAAGAATATGTCCATTGTGCTATGGGCAGCTGGACACTGACTATACTATGTTGTAAATATACTTTGGATAATAGTTCAAAGAGAAGAAGAAGAGAAGTGCAACTCATTGAATGGCTGCTGTTGCAGGGTAACGATTGTGTGTGTGTGTCTTGATGTGTGTGCGTAGTCTTATTTTCTACCTTCTCCATCACCTGTGCACTCTACAGCAGTGTGTCAGCACATCACCGTTATGTGGGAATCCATCATGTGCCCAAAGCCTCCAAATTGTGAATACCATGCAAAGAAATGCTTGATGGGGGACTGCTCACAATGTGGAGTTCGGAGGTTGACATTTTGTTCCGATGAGATAGCAGAGGATAGCAAGGAGGTGTCTGTGAAGGTCTTCATGGAGGTTGGAACAGGACAGGCTCACGAAGTTGGGAGTGAGAAGAAGAGAAAGGACTTGATTGTGCAACGGATGAAAAGTGGGACTTTTCTTAGCCTATTTTCAGCCCATCTGATAGGCTTCATCAGGCACAACTTTGTCTTCTACTGGCAAGCCCAACATTCAAGGACTGTTTGCAGAATTTTCCTAGCAACGTTGTAGTATCTGTTATTGACTTTGCGGAGAATTATTCCTTTAAAGTTCATAATGAAATTCAGTCAATGCATTGGTGGTCTACCCAAGTCACAATACTTGTGCACATCACTTATTTAAGAAATGCAGCAGCTGGTACACAGAAGGCGCTACACTTCTACATATCGGATGACAAGCAGCATGACACATTGTTTGTACAACATTGTTTCTTGCTGCATGACAAGTGGCTGAAAGAATGAGGACATTCTCTGCAACAACATTGGGTTTGGTCAGATGGTGCTGCTTCACAATTCAAGGCCCGTAGACCTTACTATTTTGTGGCTAGGTACTATCAAATGACAGGCTTGCACATGATGCATAACTTCTTTGCATCCGGCCATGGAAAAGGTGAACATGATGGGGCAGGGGTAGTCATCAAGAGAACTTTGACGCATGAGGAATTGAAACCAGATGGCTGGCGTATGAAGTGTGCAGCCGATGTTGTCAACTTTTTGAAAGCAACTTTTCAGCCAAGAGAACAGTCTCTGAGGTGTAATACACAAAGAGTCTTTTGGCTTATTGGCGCGAATGAAGTGCAGCGCAATCTGCAATGGGACTGTGAGCGCATCGTTGGCTCCCGCTCATTTCATTGTGCTGATGGCTATTCACAGGACAACCGCACCGCCATACGCTTTCGATCACTTTCATGGTTTTGTGATCCGTGTATGCGTGGGTTGTGGAGAAGATGCAGGAACAGAATGCACATTGAAGAATGGAAATATGTTTGCATCAAACCATTGCCAGAGTCCGGGGATACAATTAGGGATGACAAATCAGATGACGAGGAGGAGGGTGGAGATTCAACATCGATTCCGATGAGCCAAGTGTCCAACCTGCCACTATATGAAGGATGCCTTGAAATGTTAAGTGGCATGCTGTCCATAGGGGATAATTTTGCAGTAAAAGCAGTTGAGGCAAACGAAGACTTCCACATAATCAAATGCACAGAAGTGTTGTACCAAACGGTGAAAGCACAAAAGGATAAGTGGCATAACAAAATTGTTAGAGGAGGGAAGGTTGTTGAAGGATTTTTTTATGGCCAAGTTGAAGGAAAAGCTGATACATACCGGCTATTGGATCACACATCTCCGGTAATGATCTACTCACATCTTGTTAGGGCCATACGTTTCCCGATGGAGCCTATTGCAGGATCCCTAGGTCAAATTTTACAATACAAGTTGTCTACTGAAGTATATGAGAGGATACAATAGCATGCCATATCATGATGATGAGAGCAACAAAGGTGCGTCCATGTTACTTGAGGGCAATGAGAAGCCCTGATTGAACAACTGAATCCGGTAGTCAATAGTACCAAATTTGGAAGTCAACTGTACCAAGTGTATTCCACACTATGTGCTTTTTAGTGAATGAGTCAACTTGATTTTTTGGCCCTGAGCTTTATCTGTTCTCTCTATCTAGTTCTGTGTTGGTATGTTACCTTTCATTACATTACTGTTTTAGTTGTCCTCACTATATGTGCATTTGGTACTTTTTGGTACTGTTGAACTTGGGTGCTTCTCTGTCCACTATTACAGTACCAAATTTGGTACTTTTTGGTACTGTTGAACTTGGGTGCACGTCTGTCCACTATTACAGTACCAAATTGGAACTGCTTGAACTTGCTGTATCACTTATGGTTTACTTTATTGCTCTATCTGGTTCTGTGTTGGTATGTTACCTTTCATTACATTACTGTTTCAGTTGTCCCCACTATATGTCTACTTTCTGGCACTGTTGAACTTGGGTGCATGTCGGTCCACTATTACAGTACCAAATTTGGTACTTTTTGGTACTGTGTTGAACTTGGGTGCAGTCCTGTCCACTATTACAGTACCAATTTTGGTACAATTTGGTACTCCTTGAACTTGCTGTATCACTTATGGTTTACTTTATTTCTTGGTATTTTTCAGTTTTTCTATTCGTATTTGATACGACCACCTTGAGCAATGTCTAGAACTACGTTGATAACATGAAAGGTATGCCAAACATAGATACTATCTGCCTCAAAAATTAAAATGTTGGGAAACATGGTTAGCTCCAAGAGGTTTCAACAGAATTAGTCAGAGGTTTCAACAGTAGAGATCAAGATACCAAGACAGTCTGAACAAGAGAAGTGGTTTTCCATTATGTATAGTATCGGGTTACAAAATTCCACTATTTATATGATTATGGAAATCTGCTACCTCGGGGGATCAAATTTATAGGAGTACCCCTCCATCTGTATGAAGTAATCAATAATGTACCCAGAAATATCGTCTTCAGTGTCAAAGACTGGGTTTTTGCGAGTGTACGCTGTTGGGTACCGATCCCTTATCCACCCGAGCAACCAAGGCAAAACAAAATCCAGCAAGTAAAACGGGTAATCGGTTCCTACCACCATGGGATCGTATGATCGGATTGCCATACATTTTTCATAGTCATTTTTAAGAGACTTGTATCTACAATCATCTACAAGAATAGTGTTGCTGGCATCGTACTTCAGGTGCCTTGCCCACAGCGTCCGTAGCTTCTACAGGAAAATGGGCTTATCGCCCATGTGTTTGGGCACAACCAACACCTCCGACATACGGGGCCGCCATATTTCACAGTCCTCTTGGGAGAGAATATCTGCTAATGCCAAAAAACGAGGTTAGAGGTATGCGTAACTTATGTCCTGCAGCATTCAAAGCGGGCATGCTTTACCTGCAAAATATTTTTGCCCTCTATGGTTGGGGAAGCACGCGTTCACCATGTGTAACAGTTTTTCCCTTCTACAGCAGGACCACAACACTAGGCTGGCTTTCTGTTTAAGCCGTAGGATGAACTGCTCCGCATTCGGCCTTACAAGACAAATTACGTTCTTTTGGAGATAGAATACCCGTGGTGTGTGCTCCTTTGGCAGGCACTCAAGTTCCTCAGGGATTTCGCTGCAGCGGGTTAGTAGCACGCCATTAAGATCAAGCACAATCATCCATCCACGTCTAGCAGCCATATCAGGCTGCAACAATGTGCTTGCCGGTGTCTCGTCTAGCCACCAACTTACTACAACACCAACAAACATAATGAGTGGGGAAAAATACACAATGCAAACATCATATCTAAAACAGAAAACTGGTCCAAAAGTTACCAAATTTGGTACTGTATTGCACAAGTGATAAGGACTATCCGAAATCGCAAGTTCAAGAAGTACCAAATTGGTACTGTAATAGTGGACAGACGTGCACCCAAGTTTAATAGTACCAAAAAGTACCAAATTTGGTACTGTAATGGCACATATAGTGAGGACAACTGAAATAGTAATGTAACGAAAGGTAACATACCAACACAGAACTAGATAGAGAGAACAGATAAAGCTCAGGGCCAAAAAATCAAGTTGACTCAGTCACTAAAAAGCACAAAGTGCGGAATACAATAGATTCTCACTGGCTACAGTTTGCATGCACGGGATAATTGATCACGGGCGCGATTGCGCTTCTTTCTCTGCAAACAAAAAAGTTCTTGCAGGGTCACGAAATTAGGGGAATCACCTCTCCGCTTCGAAACAGCATCGGCAGCAGTAGAGTCAACACCCCTGTCGGTGCTGTCCACAACAGTATCGTTCGCAAGTACTTCTTCCTACTCATCCTCGGCCTCCCTCCGATCTTTGTTGCCTTCCGACCCCTCTTTGACCTCCCCTTCACTCCCCTTTGTGGTTTCCACCCCCTCCCCAACACCCCCCTTTGTGGGTTCTTCCTCTCCCTTCTCGGCCGTTGCTTCATCGACTGGCTTTCCTCCGCATCCAGCTCCACAACAACAGGGACTTTACCTTCCTCCTTGTCCTTAGTCTTTTTACCATCTCTGGCCTCCTCCTCACTTTTACTTTCGCTCTCACCTGTCTTTTTATCATCTCTGGCCTCCTCCTCACTTTTACTTTCGTTGTCACCTGTTGCCTCACATCTTTGCCTCGTCACATTGTCTTTCCCTACAGAATTACCTTGCTTTAGATCGTGGAGAACATTTGATATCTCCCTTGTCACCTCATCCACGTCCCATATTTGACTTGCAGCCGACTTTGTGCCGTGATGGTCAGCAACTGCAGCGTCCTGCTCCTTTGCAAACACAAAGAAAGACAGCACATACTAACTTGTATGAAAACCTCACTGAGTTGCAAGTGCGCATATGTATTAAAAAATGCACACATACTTACTCTTGACAACTTGAAGCCCACTGGCCCAAGACTTTGCCAAATCAAAGATTACCATATTACAACCCGGCTTGACACATTGATCCCTGCTTTGTAACAGAGCACTGAAGCACAAGGGATGATACTGGTGTCGGCACTCTAGCATGAAGGTTCCGACTACATGTGCGCACTCCAAGGGCTCACCGCATGCAACACACATACCAAACATCGGGATCACATTTACCGAATCATTAACCTGGGGCCTAGGATATAGTAGGAACCTCTTCCCAAGCCTGATATCAGACAACATCTCCTTCACAAATAGGGTATGCTCTTGACCTTCCTTCCATTTTTTCTCCAGAGTGTCATACTCAGCCTGTTGACAACCAGAGGTCCCAATTAGTTTCAAAAACTACCAAGAAGTCATACCGAGACTGGTACTTCTAAGTACTGTACTATGAAACAGAACCCAAACTACCAACACCACCAAAACTACCAAAAACTACCAAACTCGGGAATCATATAGTACCAAAAACATATAAATACCCTCAATGTAGAACTAAACTACCCAAACCTTATCAAAACTACCAAAAGTCACTTTTTGCAGCACTTTCAAATAGTACCTAAAAGTACCAAAACTACCAAAATAAAATTACCAAAAGCCACTTTTTGAAGCACTTTCAAATAGTACCTAAAAGTACCAAAACTACCAAAATCAAACTACCAAACAAGCTTTTTGCATCACTTTCAAATAGTACCTAAAAGTACCCAAAACTACCAAAACTACCAAAATCAAACTACCAAACAAGCTTTTTGCAGCACTTTCAAATAGTACCTAAAAGTACCAAAACTACCAAAATCAAACTACCAAACCCACTTTTTGCAGTAGTTTCAAATAGTACCTAAAAGTACCAAAACTACCAAATCAAACTATAGAAGCCACTTTTTGCAGCAGTTTCAAATAGTACCTAAAAGTACCAAAACTACCAAAATCAAACTTTCAAATAGTACCAAAACAACCAAAACTACCAAGACTACCAAAGAAACACTTTTTGCCGCACTTTCAAAAACTACGAAAACTACCAAAATTACCAAAATCAAACTACCAATTACACTTTTGCAGCACTTTCAAATAGTACCTAAAAGTACCAAAACTAGCAAAACTACCAAAGCTATCAGAATAAAACTACCATAACACCTTTTGCAACACTTTCAAAAAGTACCTTAAAGTACCTTAAAGTATCAAAACTTCTTCATAGTACCAGAAATACCAAACCATAAGACAGAAGGAAACCATAAACTACCTAGAATAAAAACAGTTCTACCATGAGTACCTAATACTACCAATCCCACCAAACCAAGCATAAACAGTTCTATCAAAGATACCTAACACTACCAATCCCACCAAACCAAGCATAAACAGTTCTACCAAAGGTACCTAACACTACCAATCCCACCAAACTAAGCATAAACAGTTCTACCAAAAACTCCCAAAACTACCAGCACCTGTTGCTCTAGAATCTCCTTGTCAAGCAATGACGTATCTTCACCGATTCCGTATCGACGTAGCATCCTTCGATTGGCATCCAAATCAGCTTCTATCACATTGATTTCTGCGTCATCGCCAGTGTTGGCCTCTCTCAGTGTTTCCAGTTGGGTCTCATATTCCTTGATGTCGTCCATAATCTGCTTGACAAGTTTATTGGAACCCTCTGCCCTCAAGAGTGTTTCCTTCTTCTGCTTCAGAGACATTGTCATCTCTTTCAGCCTATCAGCTACCCCGACACATGTCCGAGGGACTCTCCCAACCATAGCTTCAAGGTCCGCAATATAATCAGGTGTCTTCTCTTCATGACGCTGTGGGGGGACTTTCTGTCTAGGGGGCATACTACCGACTGGCGTAAGTCGGGGCTTCTTGGTATTTGACGGGTGGCCTCCTTGGGACGCACCATTTTCCTTTTGCCAATTCTCAACCTTCTTTTCCAAGCCTCGTGGTCGGGAGGAACACATGTTGAGTACACTCTCACCAAACCTGGCCCATGCAACCCTGTGGCCCGCAGGGTCCTTTGTGGCTGCATGACACTTCTCATATGCCAAACAGCGGGAAAATTTTGTAGTGATCTCCCCACATGATGGTGGGGCTTGGTACACCAAATGGAACAGGAACCTGCATTCATCCTGAAGTTGTGGCTGCACGTGATTTAAGTAAATTTTTTGTCTTCTTCTGGCTGGAATGCCTGAATACAGTGAGCCACTGGTCATCGGGGATGTCATCTTCCGTAAGATCCTTTTGCAGCACCCCCTCCATGCTCAATCCATACTCATCATGAAGCTCTTGTGCTGTATAGCAGAACTTTGTCAAGATAGGGTACTCCTCCATCTTGTTTTTTTCCTGCGATGTGGAAACAACACGCAAGTAAATACATGCCCTCATTATATGCCTCATTTCAGTTGTGCAAAACAAAACACATGGAATGAAATGAATGTAGCTCATTCAGGTGACAATTGCAAAATTCAGTTGTGTACAAAGCCAAATTTGGTAGTGGTTAGTATCAAATTTGGTACTGGTTAGTACCAAATTTGGTACTAACCAAATTTGGTTATGCTGACATCCCTACGGAGCTTCAACTTTGTGCTATGCTCATGCACAACATATACTGATTTTTGCACTTGCATGCATGCAAGTTAGCAATCTAAAGAGCAACTTATACATGTAACTTTGTAACTTTCCTAAACCCTAAATTCCTAAGAAGATCCCAAACATGCACATGTACTTGCTGCATGCAAAAAAAGAAAATGCAGACCTCATTAGATAAAAGACATGCAGAAGCTTGCATGAATGGAAAATAAAATGGTAAATCACCAGAAAACGCACAGCTCTCATAGCACCTACCTTTAGATGTTGTAGATGACCGTGGAGTCTCATCATCGGCAAAAAGAGGCCCAGGCTTAAATGAAGTCTCCATGGACACAGCAGGTTTCTCCCTCTCCACAAAGGAGGCCCCCTTGCTAGCCCTCGTATTTGGGGTGTCGATGTTCCGAGGGGATTTTGCATCCATTGTCCTCTTCTTCTTTTTCCCATTGTCCGGTGACGCTTTGGTTATTGATTTCCTCGCTGGCGTCCTCATCTTCCTGATTGTGAGTAGCCGGGGAGCTTGTTACCTGCAACTGTAGTGGTTTGCAGAAGGCGATGTAGTAAGAGAGCAAGGCGGAAGCTGGAAAATGTGTTGAGCAATTGCGCCACTCACAAACGCAGTCTGTGATGGGACTTTTGGCACGGTTTCAAAACACCACTCGCATTACTTATTGCCCCACCCACGTTTTCTTTCACGGAAAGTTTAAATCATATAAATTTCCCTCCTACCATTCTTTAACATAGATGAAAAAAAAGGTTCCCTCCAAAGTGTGGACATATGTAGAAGTACCAACCAGGTAGAAGCAAAATAGGTCCTTTTTTTGTACCACACACACACACACTCATACACACTCTCCCCTCCCCTATCTCCCCAGTGTCCTAAATATCTCCCTCTCTCACTCTCGTTCTCTCTCTCTCTCTCTCTCTCTCTCTCTCTCTCTCTCTCTCTCTCTCTCTCTCTCTCTGTGTTTCCCTATGCACCATGCACGTAAAAATATATGTATATCTATATATTATATATACACATATTTTACAAAATTTCCCCCCTGTCTTGTTCCCACACACCACACTCTCTTTCCAAGCACGCACCCACATACACACACACACAACCCCGTGTATATACGTACACACATACATACATATATGCACGCACACACAACACATAAATACATACACATACAAGCACCGACACGCATAAAACGCACATACTCACAACACCCACACCCTTACCTACATACACTCATAGCACATGCACGCATATACGCACACACCGGAAAATAAAAAACCGAAGGAATCCACGTCATCAACAAAAAAGAAGAAGACCAATTCGCGTGCTGCTGACACCAAAACAAGGAAAGGCGCCGAAGGCACGCCCCGGCCGACACCAAGAGGAAGTGACACGTAGCATCTCAGCTTCATGTAACAAATACCAATTCTAGAAGCATTAAACCTCGCACCGGCCACCCGAACCATCAACAAAACCCTTGTGAATGCCACGAACTCCACTCTTCCCTAATAACCTAGCCAGTGGCTAGTGGATTAAAAAAAAAAAAACTCTCCCCACCCCACTCTTTCCTCTCTCTCTATCTCTCTTGCTAGAGAGGCATCTAGGCTCCCTACAGCAACCAGTGGATATTTGCAAGGACCATTAGGTAAGGACCACCTCTCAAGCCTATATAAAGAGGCCTCTGCTAAGCACAAAAGAAGGCACAAGTGAAGGAGGAACACACTAGGTCCATGAACTCTACATTTTAAGCACTACTGAGCACATAATGCACCTCCCAAGCTAGGGAGCTCAAGGCATCGTGTTTTGTTGCAAGCATGGGCATTGTTGCATTGGCAACATCACCATCCCCCCCACTCTCCACCACACCATGGTTGAGTTACTAGTCACGACCACTCTATCCCCATAAGGCAGTCACTATTTCCCCCGCAAAGCAGCATGAGCACGCTAGGATTGAATGCACCAACACCATGCTATCCTCGGCTGCTCTTGATGCTGGTGATTGACGTCGTCACTGGTTGCATCGCCTTGATGTTTTCCCTCAACTAACCTCTCACTAACGTACTAACCTCTTGCTAACTCCAACTTCGCCATGCACCATATGGTGCTCGCATTCCAGGAGGCATCCCTAGTGCCAAGAGCGAGGTTTGTAACAGTGAAGATAACCATTTGTAACTATCATCATCACCAATAAAATTGTGCAATGCTGTCTTGATCTTTGGGGTCCATTCTCTGTTCTCCTTAGTTTTGTTTTCCCACATTCGCGGGATGTTTCATCTCTTGTATATCACTCTGCTTGTGCTCCATCACGTGCGGCCTCTCTAGTCAATTAGTATGCTCCATTCTGACCTCGTCACATACCTTTCTCGTACACACACTCTTGACTGTTGACTACGCATTTTCTACATGTGGACGTTTGATGTATCACCATTTCATGTTGGTTACCGAGAGGGCATGTCGCTTTTGCTACCCTAGGTCATGTATGTCTGTGTCCTAGCCGCACTTATGCTAGGTTGTTCCAACTCTCTAGTTATAGGATTACTCCTACCTTGAGATGATGCTTGGAGATGTTCAGGCTATGTATGGTGTAGAGGCCACCCCATATGGCATGTCATTTCCGACTATCACAAGCATTAGGGATAGGCTTAATTGCATTGCCAATTGAGGTAAATTTGGATTTTTGTACTTAATTTGGGAGTGTGTGTATTGCTTGATTAAGAAAAATTAAGATTGATTTTGAGAAATTGAGCATGCATGCATTTGTTTATGCTTGATTGAGCTTGCAATGAGGAATTGATGGATTATGTGCATAAATTTTTGGCCTAAGTTTGGGTGTGTGCCAATCAATGGCTTGTGCAATCCAATATGTAAATGAATAATTGGTATCTTTTCTTACGAATTATGATGATGAATTGGCCAAAACTTGATGTGTGTATCACAAATTGGCTTCAAAGATTGAGATAGATCACTCAATTGATGCTCAATTGTGGAGAGTTATTTTACCATGCTAATGATTGGAACATGACAGCGTTGCATTCATTTGTGTCCATAATTGTAATTGAAATTCACTGATGATTAGCCATGAAAACCTACTGACAAATCAAATTGGATTGGATGATGAGGTCCATTATACATGATAAATATAAGATTGCAATGATGATAATTGGGAATGGGAGAATGATGATCGAACTTAATTTTGAGTGTTTTGGGATGTGAATGAGAGAATTAAAACCAAAGAGAATATGCGTTTCTAATACACAATTGAGTTGCCTTGTGTGTTTGTCATTAATGGATGATCAATGGAAGTTGGAAAGAAATGGTTGATACTTTACTTTTAATGGTTATATTTGTTCAGCTTACATTTAGGATCAACCTCAATTAAACAAATGTGGCCAAAGATGTTGTTGACACTCACATGCATGAGAATTCCATCTTACACTCACACATGAGTTTGTCTTCAATAAACAACACACAAGAGGATCCTACCCTGAAGTCTTGAATACCTTTCAATTGAAGACTCTTTCCTTCTCTGTCCCACTAGATGGCCATATCATATGGCACACAATCTCAATCTCTTTTGGTATTGGCCAAGGGCACAAGCTCTAAAAACACACACATGTTCGTGACGCTAGTGTGGGAACCTTCCCATGAGTAGGTGTTTATTAAAAAATAAAAATAAAAATAAAATACAGTACGAATGGCATATGCCCTACTCATCCGCCACCACACACCTCCATTTCAGGCTCGCCTCAATGACCTCATGATCTGTTGAGTCAGTGCTCTCTCACACACACTTCGCCACGTATGGTGCTTTTTGCTGACCCCACCAATGGATTACCTCAACTTCTTTCAGCAGGTTCGTCATTATGTGCTCACAATGACACACTCCTTGGATTTAGCTTACGTTAGCCCAACAATTTTGCTGAGCCGTGCATCTCCTGTTACTGAAGGCAGTGCAAGATAAAACACACACACACACACACACACTGCTACTGAATGCAATGCAGAATAAAACACACACACACACACTAAAATTTTCTTGTTATTGGTGCTGCCAATCAACACCCACCCACTTGCCTCCTTCTTGACCACTTGCCCCCCTAAACCAGACGACCCTGCACCCCCTGGGCCCCTTGTATGCTCACACAATATCATACTTTTTTCGAGACTCCGGAGTACAGAGTTGATGCTCCCTTGTTTGCACTCATGTCCATGTATTGGCACTAGTAGTAAACCTGCCATGATATCCTCGCACCATAAAACTCTGGTGCCCGTATATGGTGCTACTTGGTTCTGAAATGAGGCAGCAAAACTGAGCTGAAATAGTTATTTGCCTAGGTCGATTGGCTGTCCTTTGATGCTTCAATTGTTCGAGGACTTGCTACATAGGCACTTTGTATGAATGGTTTGACAAATCACGAAAGCTATGTGCAATCTGGGGAGGTGGGCAATACGATCTCCTTCTGTCTACTTTTGGAGGGGAAGGTACTCCTGCATGTGGAGTTGTAGTCAAACCCGCTGGAGGCAGACCATTCGCGACCCTTGACCTTTGTGTGATCAACATGTATACACACCTAATAAACACAGGTTCCCACTCTGTCACTTGCTCTCGCTGATGAATTACCAGCGTGACAGCCTCTAACAAGCAAAGTAGAAAAAAAAAGAGTAGGGATTTCCTACCTTTTTTTTACTAAAAATCCCTTTTTGTTGCTTCAATCCAGAATTTACAAAATGAATGGAGTTACAAATTGCCATAACTGAACCTAAACAATGTAAAGGGAAAAAAAACTTTAAAATGATTGAATTTTTGGTGTCCAAAGCGTTTTGAACGAAGTAAACATTGCAAAAGTGACTTCATACTAAGATGTTTTCTCTTTTTCTTGTATTGAGATAATATAGTGTGGCTATCACCAAGACAATTCATCATTGAATCAGGATGGCCATCACCATAGTATCATTTTTCACCTTGATTATATGTGGGCATGACCAATCGGAGTCTCTTTTGTTGTGTATGTGAAAAATGGCTACATGAGAGCATGCGGGCATTGATGGCATGTACATGATGATTGCATATGGAATTCCATGCATAATTGAGCTTCGATGCACAAATATTTTGGTATGAGCATTCTTTTAATGCTTTGTTTGATTGACATTCTCATTGCACTAAATGAAAAGTTCTTCTTGATTGCATGTGGGTTTCACTTTTTGAGCATTATACTTAGTTGATGCATTCATGCTTGATTGAGGTAGTTTGTGCTTGAATTAGCACTAAAATTGAACTTCTTTAAATGACCATGAGAGAACAATAAGATTTTGAGTTTGTGATTGATTGTGAATTGTTTTGGTGCCTTTGTTGAGTGATAAATGCTTAAGAGCACTAACAATTGAGCTTCATTTTGAAGGGTTGCTAGCAAGCATGAGCTTTCATTGCAAAATTGGGAGTCAGCATTGCATCATAGTGCAATATTTGGCTACCTAGAGCCATTCCAATTCTTTTGACTAAAAGTTGTATACGTGCTAGCTCATAGCTTCGTCTAAAGGGAAAATGTTTTCATTTGAGCTAGTTGCTAGCCAACTTTTTGAGAGCTTTAAATTGTAAAATTTGGCTTTCAAGAGCCACTTATTGTCATCAAAAGTTGTATTGTTTCTAGCTCATAGCTTAATCTAAATTGCACATTTCATTTGGGCTAGAAATTAATCAACTTTTTATCATGCATGAGAGGTTTGAACATTGAAATATGTGCTTATGTAGAAGCATTATCTCTCTCAGTTTTGATGTGTATGCATAAACTTGCTAGTAAAGAGCATCATGTGCATAACCAAAGGCACTTTTTTCCCTTATGGTTTTTTCCCTTTGGTATATTTGGGTATTTGAGACCCTAGCATTATGATTGCAATAATTGTTTTTGTGTTTTTTTATTGACTTTCAATAAATGGCTTTTGGAGCTTGTGTTTGCTAACACTTAGCTTCAAGAAGCTTGGATTGTAAATAAAAAGAATCAAGAGGCTTCTACCAAAGTGGATGCTTGCTCAAGAATTCTAAAAAGAGCATGAATAGGTGAAATCCTTCCATGATGTTGCTCTTTTGTTCATCTGTCCATTCTCTATGCTTGGATTAAGTGATTTTGCTTCTAAGCTATGGTTCCTTTCATTTTCAAAAGCTAGACATACATGAAAGTTTCAACACTTTGCTTTGTGAACATTGAACTCATTAGATATTTGGTTCTATGTGTGCTAATCAGGGGTAGTTGGTTTTGACCTTAGGGTAATGTAAGATCATTGCTTGCTTGTCCTAGACTCTTAGTGATTGACTTAATATTCCACTAATTTCTAACATGACCTAGGGCTATGATTAAGCTTTTAGTTCCTTAGTCCATTTTCCATAAGCAATCTCATAATGGAAGAAATAAAAAAGTGCTAAACAAATGAACAATGAAGCAAAACAAATATAAAAAACGAGTAGCACAAATGCTACTAGACACATGAAAATGAAATTTCTATGTTATGTTGTGTCCATGTGAGGTGTAGCACCTTACTGGTACTTGGTAGGTGAGGGGAATCACCGTGGCTTGCTTGGTCAAGTCCCTAAACCAATGTCCTAGTTAGCCGTTGCCTTGGTAGGCTAGAAGAGTCATTGCCTTGGGGTGCTAGCCTTGTGCTGTGCTTTACTTTTTTCTATGAAATGTAAAAAAATAAAAAACTTCCATGAGCTTCAAAAAGTTGTGACAATGTAGTAATAGATTTAGAGCTTTTTCATAGCCCATAGACATGATAGACTTGGATGCTTTATTAAGATTGATCATGTAGTTTTCAAGCTAGTAGGTTTATGAACTTGCATAGTCTAAGGTCATAATTGATTGCTTGTGTTTTATGCATAAAACTGAAATTTCAAGCGGTTTAATCTTCATAATAGTTTCTGTGTTTTCTTGCTTTATGTTGTTTATTTAGTTTTTGGCTATGATTGATCCATCTTTTAGAAGAAAAAATTCACTTTGCAGGATTTTTCATTGTACTTCATGTTTTATTCATATTTGTTGGCCTTTGATACTCATGACTTGTTTTATGTTTTGCAGCTCAATATTCCTCCATGGACGTGCTTTCTACCATGTCTTCGTGCTTTGCTTTAGCGGAACACGAGGACGTATGCCAAAATAGGAGGGGGAGAATGTTAAATGCGGCTAATACATGTTACTCCAATTATGCACCAAGCTAGGGATGTGCTATTGTGCATAATATTTCCTATTCATTGTATAAGGCCTTGGGTTCATTTAGGAGTTCCAAATTGTATAAGTCTAGGCTAAAGGGATCAACTTTATCCCATAGTTGAAGGGCTTGAAGTCCAAAACTATAAAAGAGCCCTATGCTAATTGAGAAGTCATTCTTGCTTGAGCTCTTTTCTTTGTAGAGTGGATGGTCATGAGGCTCATGGGCTTTCCATGCCCATGTAGCTCTTGATTTCTAATAATCAATTGTACTTTCTTTCTTATTAATATTCTTTGTTTTCATTATGTGAAGCGAGATTGTATTAGTGTGATGTTAGATCTTTAATCCCTTTTTTAGTTAATCTCTTCTATCCACACCATTGGCCATGGTGTGTGAGGACTATGCCTTCCCTCTCTTTCTCTTTCTCTACAAGGTGTGCAGTTAGTGCGTGTGCATACATAGTCGCACTGAGGGGATGGACCGGAATGGCCACACTAATACGGAGTAGGTATGTTAACTGAATGATTGTGTAGTTGTGTGATTAGGAGTTGTGATTAGTGTGATTAATGTGAGAGGTTCATTTCAATCACATGATTGTGTGCAAGTGATAAGTAAGTAGGAATGTATGGTTGATTAGAGGAAGCCCCTTCCATGGCTTCTCTCTATGTATGGTTGATTAGAGGAAGCCAATTCCATGGCTTCTCTCTATGATGGGTAGAAGGATTCCTTGAATCCTGTATTTTGGTGCATTCTATGATGCTTGTGCCTTCAAGAGCTAGCCAAGTTGCCGATCACGAAATTGATAATTTTGTGTAGGTTGCGATTAGGCCGTTGCTACAATGCCTCCCTACACCAACACACTGAGAGAGGTAGAAAAAGAGAGAGCCTTGACCTTCTTCTCACATGTGGCCCCTTTTGCATGCGCTGTGAAGCTATTGCAATTGCTGCTCAATTGTTTTCAGGGAATCTATTTAGATTCTTCTTTATTTTCTTTTTGTAAAATGGGGGTCACCTATGTGCACACGAGTTTTTTTTGGCTAAACTCACAATAGTGAGGGGTATATAAATTACAAAAACAAAAAAGATACAACAAAATCCATGCTCCAACCAAGCCATGGCATCTACAAACAACTAATCCACCATGTCATCCAAAATATATGAGCATCCCATACATCAATTGACATAGGGAGCCACCCTGAGATCATAAGTAGCAATGAAGAGCCAAGATTGTCTTGGGGTTTCCACCACGGAGAAAGCCCTGTCATAGCAATCCCCTTGATCACCAAGCCAAGGCACCATGAACTACTCCGTTGAAAGAAAAAACTAGCAGTGTCATCTTTTCTTCTTCTCTTGCTTAAGCAAGCTAATACTAGTAGTTTTGGTCTTATTATCATTAACCTTAACAATATGGATGATGAGGTCCATTTTTATGTTTTGAGCATCACTTGTAGTCGCCTCAAGCTGACAAGATTCACAGGAAATCTATGTCGTAAAGGGAGAGTTATCAACTGGACCAGGTCTAACCTACTTCTCCTTAATTGGGCTCTCAATCTCTTTGTTTTTTTCACACAAAGGTCCAATCAACAACGAGGCCTCAATAGAGGGTTGGCCATTGTTAGTTAAAATCCCCTATATCTCAACTGTTGGGCAGTTAGTTTCTTTAACCACCCCCTGTCAAGACATATCTTGATCAACAGTCGGGGTGATAGTCACTTTCACCACCTCCTCTCTAAACATCTCTTGGTTGTTGGCCTCAATGATCGGTATGTTCTCCATGCCTTGTGTCTTTGCATCCCTGGTGACATGCCTCCAAGTTTTCCGAACCACCTCTTGGTTGTTGGCCTCGATGATTGGTATGTTGTCCATGCCTTGTGTCTTGGAATCCCTAGTGACATGCCTCCAAGTTTTCCCTGCTGACGGTTTCTACCCCAAGTCAATTTTTGGCATAATGACCAATCTTGTAACATTGGTAACAGACATTGGGAAATGATGAAAATGCTAGCTCTTGTTGGGGCGCCCAATATACCCATATTAAGATCGAGATACCTTGGGATGGGCATGCTCGTGTTCCATAGTATGGAGACCTTTACATTCAAGCCCGCTCTAACCTACTGCTCTTCGGGACAAACAACACACGGCCAAGCATAAAAATAATGGACTCCACATGTTCTTGGAGCTACATAGGTAGGTTCTTGAGCATAACCCATATCGGGTAGTAGTCCATAAACTCTTCGCTTGGGTTAAACTCAGGCATCTAAGGCATTGCATAAGCAAAATGGGACACCTCCCAAATGCCTCCTCTAATAACCAAATCTTGAATTGTTTGCTCAGAGACACACTCTACCACATGGAAGCCTTTTCCCACAACTATGAACTCGCAAATTGCATTTTTGCGAGTAGTTCTCATCATTGTCGCCCACTTCCATAGTCATTGGGTTGACATTCAATGGCCCATGAAGTACAGAACGGTTGAGAGAGCACAATAGACCTCAAAGCTCTTAAGCGTAACTTTAGGATTGAACTCAACCTGGATTTCATACGCCTCGTTCACCTTATTTTGATTATGATGAACTCTCCATGCAGAGTTACATTAGCCAATGAGAGAACCCCAAAGGAAGATTACTTCAGAACTTTTTCAAGGTTAAAAGCGTTAGCATAATTTTCATTCGTTCTCTTCCTCCCCTTTTCTCAGAAGACAAAACCATAATGTATGGAGAACTGACCTCCTCCACCAGTAGGGTCAAGCCCCTCTATCTTGCCTCAGACTTGAACAACACATCCACCCGCCGTGGGGTTCATAGTGGTGAGAGCCCCCCCCCGCGTGATCCAAATTTTGCAATCGTGCTTAGCTTGCAAGATAGAGCGTGCTTAGTATCGTACCAACAAGTTCATAAGCGCACTGAAGAACTTAGGGTATTAAGCACTTTTGCTAAAGATAATAAGCGTGATATGGAAGCAATAGAAGGGTTTGTAGTCAGATCAGAATGGCTCTAGAGCTTAAGTCAAAGGTCTACCTAAGTGAAATTGAAGCATGCGGCAAAACAAGCAAAACGCCAAATGCACACCTAGCAAAAGTAGGTCTGACGGGTTCCTATGAGGGACACTGGCCCACGATACCCTAGCAAGGAGGATTTGCTAAGGGAGGAGCGGTCCCACTCTACAATGCCCACACACACACTCACATGCACTCTTAAACATGCAACAGACTTCTCTTAGGCCCTCTTATCCTTCATACACTCACTCTCCCAGTGCTCTGCAACCTCTGCTTCCACTTCAACTTCCCAAGTGCATACGAGATTTATATAAACTTAATTTATAGGTATGTTAAAATCTATGATAACTTAACAAGAAAAGTGAAAGTTCATGTAAGCATTACAAAGTGAGAAGGAAGTCAAATGAGGCCGTTTAATGAAGTACTAGTGTGTGACCCGTACGTTGTTGTGACCAAGAAAAGCATGGACATTGGGTCACACACACACGTGCACACACATATTCGTGAATGTGTGTGAGTGTGCATATTCACACAAGCGGAGAGGGTGGACTAAAGTCTTTGTAATCACTCGAGGAAGATGGAAATTCTTTCTCTCTCTCTCTCTCTCTTCACGTCTTCTCCCTCCCTCCCTCTCTCTCTCTCTCTCTCTCTCACACACACACACACACACACACACACACACACACACACACACACACACACACACACACACACACACACACACACACACACACACACACACAGAGTTTTGAGGTCGAGACCTGCTGAGTATATATTTGAGATCTCTATTAGTGAATAAAAAGAGGAAACTACAATAACCATTTTGAGTGTGGTAGATTGGTTATCACAATTCCCTCTTAAACTAGCTCTTAGATTAAAGACTTGTTAGGTTAGAGATTTGAGGTCTTTTGATGTGTTCCTATGATATTAAAACTTCTCTCTCTCAACAAAAAGCCTCTCTGATCACATGCCATTACACTTAAAAACTTAAGAAAGAAGAAGGGGGGGGGGGGGGGGTCCCCGAGAGGGGAGAAAAAGCTTCTTGTTACAGGGACACACCTGTTTAAAGATCCTCTCTTTAGAAGCATCACCAAGACAACGTTGGGAAAGCTCAAGAAAGATGTGGGAATGAATAAACCTAATGATTGGAATGTATATGTTCGGAGTGTACAAAAAGCTATCAAAACTTCGGGTCCTCGGGTAAAAAAATCCAATGAGGCACTTATCAAACATCTCACAGAGGAGGTAGCGCAATTAGCCTCTAGGAAGGTTGGCAGATTGGCTACCAAAGATGAGCACAAGCGATGGCTTGAAGCTAAATCTCATATGGCCAACGAATAGCTGGAGGAAATCAAGAAGGCAAGATTGCTCTTTAGAGAAAATTTCCTTCAACCAGAGCCTTCTAACCAAGCACATTTTTTTAGGGCTCTGAAAGTGAGGAAAAGTCGAGGCTGCGTTCAAGTGCTTGATGATGAGAAAGGGAATACAATTCAAAACCAAGATGAGATGGCCGTACTTATGCTCAAGTATCTCAGCTAGATTATCGGCCAGACAAAGACCAAATCTTAGGAAGTGGAAGAACCCTGGGCGTCTTTACTTGGAAGTGTTGAGAAGAAGGTTCCCCAGGAGAAAGCCAACCGCATGGAAAAGGCCTTCTTTGAGGAGGAATGCTTAGCCCGGATGGGATGGACTGACGGCTAAATTTTTCATGGAATTTTTGGATGATCTCAAGAGTCTAGTTATAGGGATGGCCAATCTAGCTGTTTCCAAAGAGTCGTTGGATGCAAGTGTTAAGAGAGGGCTTATCAAGCCCATCCCCAAACAGATATGTTGCTCTCAACTTAAACATTGGAGTCCCATTACGATGATGTCAGTAGCATACAAAATTATTGCCAAGGAGATAGCTCTCAGACTTTCCCCCCTCCTGAGTCGAATCATCTCTCCCCATCAACACGGGTTCATCAAAGGGAGATCTATATATGACAATATCTAGGCAGCAATGATAGGAATAGAGTATGCATCTTTCTCCAAGCAAGAGTGCACCTTGATACAGCTGGACCTCGACAAAGCCTATGATAGGATAGAATGGTCCTATATAGAAGAAGTCATGGGAGCTCTGGCTTTGGGCCTTGCCTTTGTCGCCTCATATGCACACTTGGTGTTGGCAACCACTCAGAGCTCTTGTTTAATGACAAAATTGTGGGCTCTTTTGAAGTTAAAAAGTTTTGTTAAGCAAGGATTCCCCCTGGCCCCCTTGCCTTTTGCCATCGGGTCGCATGCTCTCATTATGATGCTCGAAGCTAGTGCTGCGCGGGGAGAGATTCAAGGTCTGGCATTGCCGGGCAACGACCAGCTATTGGCCAAAATGTTCGTAGATGATTCGATCCTATTCTTGAAGGCATGCCCTCAAGTTGTCAAGAGAGATCTGGAGATTGTGCAAACATTTGCCGTGGCCTCGGGATCCAAGTGTGATATAGAGAAGTCAAGACTAATCTCCTTGTTGGAGAACGAGACTTTTGACCCTGCAGTCTGGATAGGAGAGATTATCTCGAAAGAAGTGTATTTAGACACCTAGGAGCCCCTGCAGGGGTGGACGTAACCCACAATCAAAGATTTCAATGGGTCCTCGAAAAAATAATCGCCAAAATAAGAAGGTGGGAGTTTGTTCTCCTACCCTTCCAAAGCTGGATTAGAGTGATCAATTCTTTTATGATCCCGTATATTGCTTTCCTCAGTCCCGTGCTCAAGATGTCTAAGTGTAACTGGAAAGAATTCTTAAAACCAGTGAAAAGGTTTCTTCGGAAGAACAACACAAAAACCTCCTGGCCATGGCAGTGGGCTAGATGGTAGGTAGTTGCTCGCCCAGTAGACCAAGGAGGGCTCAGCATTCTTAACCCTGTATTCCATGCCGAGGCCCTTTGTGCCAAATTTATGGTGTCATTGGCTAAACATGACCAAGCTTGGGCTATCATGACTAAGGAGATGCTTGATGCAGCAAAACTGGGATTGAAAGGGGGAAAGTGGAAGGGGTTTGTGATGCACGAAAAACTTCTCGCCCCGAAGTGGTCTTATCTTAGATCTGGTGGACTCTCAGGGGAGCTGATGAGGAAGTGCAAAAGTGCAGCTGAGGTTTGGAATGGGGGGAAGTAACCATATACTTTAAGAACTCCATTTTGCAATGGTCCCCTTGGCTCTTTAAAATATTGGGGCCACCACAAAGCCCCTATTGGATAGAAATGGCCAGGAATGTGAATAATAAGGGGCTCATTTGACTAGAGCAATTATGGGATGGCAAAAGGAAGTGTTGGAAAACTGCTGACTCTTTAGCCATCCAATTTCAAATGAATGGCTTTGAGACCTTACTAGTCTATAGGGTGATGAAAGAGCTTGATAAGGTGGTGATGCCAATCTGTGAATCCAAATTTGAATGGGACGCTTGGAGATGGCCCGAGAGTAGCCTCTTTTGGAAACCACACTCTAAAGCAATTTACCATGCATTAATGCACGAGGCTAATTGGCGTAGACCCCTCAACAAATTATGGAAGAGGCACTCGACGGAAACACGGTGGGAGGGAGTCACGGAGAACATCTGGAAGCCAAGGTGAGCTCATTATATGAGATATTTCAGTGAAAGTGATGTGGGGTGCTCTGCCGACGGTGTGAAGATACAAGAAAGAGGCATTGGGTCCAATCGTGCTCGGGGTGCAAAATAGCTAGTCAAGACCTAGCCCACCTTTTCATGGGATGACAGGCAATCAGGGGCATGGCTGGGAAAATATGCAAGTGGATTCAAAGGACATGGAAAATTAAGTTATTCAAGAATGATCTGTTCTTTGGTAGTAACAGTTTGGGAAGTCTTGCTCTTCTCGTCTACACTCAAATAATCAGGTACTACTTCTTGCACCATATTTGGCAAGCAAAGAATCGCCGCGTGTTTGAGGGGGATCTGGTTGTGGCAAGCTTTTGGGAAATCATACAAGAGAGCAAAGTGATGATCCACATGATCAGAGGTAAACAAGCCTCAGAGGACTGGTCTAGAACAATGTATAACATCTTTTAATAAGTAAAGCCGAGGAGTACTAGTGGTTTCTTTGCCAAGTAGATAACTTGTAATCATTTGACCCTCAAGGCTCGGTCTGAGCTTGAGGATTGGTGTATATTTATCATGTTCTTAATATTATCCACTCACAATTGTGAGTTTTGCAAAAAAAAAAATAAAATTTCTCTCTCTCTCTCTCTCTCTCTCTCTCTCTCTCTCTCTCTCTCTCTCTCGTGCGCGCGCGCACACACATACACACGTGCACATACTGGTGCACAACCCCTTGATTACCTTCTCTGTCTCCCTGCATCAATCTTTGTCTCTCTATAAGAAAATTCAAACCCATAAGGAGATACAATCAATCTCTCTCTCTCTCTCTCTCTCTCTCTCTCTCTCTCTCTCTCTCTCTCTCTCTCCAGACACACACACACACACACACACACATGCATACTGGCGTTCAACCTTCGAATCACCTTGTGTTTCTTTCTCCATCTGTCTTTCTCTTCTTATGGGAAAATGGAGGCCCGTAAGGAGCTGAACCTCTCTCTCTATCTCTCTCACTCACACACACACACACACACACACACACACACACACACACACACACACACACACACACACAATCTTAGGGAATTGTAATTTGAAGCATGCCATACAATTTCCCTCTCTAAAAATGTACATGCAATACAATTTTGAGTGTTGATTATTGTTGGATATGCTCAATTGCATGTCCTTGATCTCTTTATGAAGAAGAAATTTTCAAGATAGACAATCCTTCAGGCAATCGATGCCTCTATATGGAGAAATATTCAAGAGCTATGTCCAAAGCAATGTCTTATGTAGCACAAATGCAAGAGCCTCTGCCCGTAGAAAATTGTTGAAATCATTATCTAAATATCCAAATTCTAGTGGTAATATAATTCTGCACACACCACATGAGCGCATGAGTCCAAATCCTCATTCTCAAGTAACACTTTTGATTTTCCTCAAATGAACCACCCTTTGCTTTATTTCAAGCCTCAAAAATATGACCTCAATAGCCAATAGTGTAACCATCTCAATCCACCACAACAATTTCACCCTCTTTTGGTGCTCACAACCTCACGTCCTTGAGCCATAATCAATACTCTTCAATGTATATTATGATACTTCATCTTTGGCTTTCCATAATCTTTCTCTTGCAAGGATGGCATGTCTATAAACTCTAATACCGACACTCTTTTATTGTATGCAGTATTTGAAAGTCAATTTAGTGAGTGCTAGTTAGATGACGCATTTTTCATTGCAAAATGTCTAACTCCCTTTGAAATGGTATGAAGTTCCTTCCACCACCGGCATGCAAGTAGGTCCTGAGTTCAACCAGTAGTAGCCTTGACATGGCAATCAATTCTTTCGCTTAACCACAGGCTTGATTAATCATCACAATCAATTAATCACTCATGTAATTGGCTGCACAATTGCCACCATGCTAGAGCAATCCGATATATAACTCAAGCCATGTTGTGCTTTTTGTAATGCTTCCCAACCCATAACAAACAAAGAGAGAGTAAGAGGGAGGGACTTCCTTGCTTGCTCTGGTGGTCTCCCCTGCATCCCCTCGTCTACGTCTTGTGCTACCCGAAGCACACAAACCGGCTGACATCTCCCCTCATACGCTTTGACAAAACCCAAATTTTCCAACTAAAAATAGAGCCTCTTTGCACGAATCACCGTCTCTTGACGTTCCAAAATCATAGCCGATCTTCTCGGTAGATTCCCTCTAAACCCAAAATCGTTGCTACCCCTACTAAAGAAAGGCACACAAACATTTGTACTCCTTTATCCCTTCTCCTCTAAAGCATGTTTCTGCATTGCAAACGTTGCATTCAAATATAGAGAAGCCTTTCTCCCTTGCTATTTAAGGCATATTTTAAGATGCCAAAAACCTCAAATATAGTTAGGTTACCTCTAAAACCTTCCACTTATAGATTCGCCAAGTTTTTTGAGAAATGAGTACCTGAAAAAATACTAAGTTTAGTATAATGTTGGTTCTCAAAATATTATTTTCTTTAAAACCTTGGGAGACTTTCATGTGAACTGACAAATTAACAATAGTTGCGGTTTCTTATACAAAATTTCTCTTATTTTGTAAATTTTTTCACTTTACTTTAAAATTTAGAGGTAAATTTCAAAGTTTGTAAGCTAAATCTAGGATTTTTTTAAATGTATTTTTGAATTTTAGGATTCAATATGAGAAAACCAAAAAAAGAAAAGAGAAATTTGATATTCAGAACTTTCAAATCTACTCAATTCACCAATAACATTCTCCACATTAAGCTTTTTAACTTTAAAGCTATGCGATTTTAAACTGAACGTGTCTAATTTTGCTCTTTATGCCAACACTAAGCTTGCTCTCTAAGCACTTGCATAACCACTTTTCCTCTCAAGCTAATATAAAAACAAAGAAACAATGCATTCAAAATCCTTCCAAACCTTCCCTAGAGGTAATTCGGCTATATTTGAATGTTTTTTTAGTATTTGTAATATCTCTAATTCCATTTACAAGATAAATTGCAAAGCATTTTATAGGTGGTATTATTGTAAACATGGGTGATTTCTTTGATAATGCAAAATCTCAAGATGTAGTTAAATAAATAAACCAACTATGCCATGTTCTAGAAAATTGTGTTTCAACCAACAATTTTCTTCCACAGTTAATGGATCATTTCTCAAAAAATAAAGTAAGATTGAAGAACAATATTGAAGTGCAGTTAAGATCTTTGCTTGCCTTTGATTGAAGAACAATATTGAAGTGCAATTAAGATCTTTGATTGGGTGTTTGGTAGTGTATTCAATTGCGGGAGCTCTACTAATAGCAATCGTTAATAATCGCGCTTCATGTTGGCCACTAAATCACGATCATTTTCACTTTGGAAGCTTTGTCATCATGGCCGGCATAATAATCGCGCTTTTGATAGTTGAAGTTAGGGGAGGGTTCTCACTGGAATGAGTCTCGGAAACAAAGGCGGCTCCTTGGGGGAGGAGCTTGATCCTAATAGCAAGGGTAATTCAGTCGGAATGAACTTTATGTTTGCAACGGAAGGTAAGAAAATAGCAAATGAAGCCTTTGTAAACGCCTCCTATCCTAAGAATATCCCTTGAAGCCGTCCTCCTTTGGCACCCACACCCCGACAGCGGAGATTTTATACGGTGTGAACATGTTCAGTCAGAACAAGGTTGAGGATGGATACATGATGCAAGCTGAGTCATGAGCTAGCATTGGAGAGATTAGAAGCCTGTTGTGCTCACTCAGTGGTCCTATACTTTATGGATCGACAAATCTCTACCCAGGGCTTGTGGGATTGGGCGACAATAGCGACGGACAACAAAAACGTGATATGCCATTTCACAACATTTGGCAAAGGGTTATATGTGGTAGAGTGTCTTTTCGAGACACCGTTCAGGATCTGGTTATTAGAGGAAGTATATGGGGGACTTTCTACTTTGCTTACACAGTGCCATTAATGCTCGAGTTTTGTCCAAGTGAAGAGTTTATGAACCTTTGCCCGGTGGTGGGTTACGTTCAAGAATCTCCCTCTCTGGCTCTAGGGCCATGTGGATTCTATTGCCAATCTGAAGGGTCGGGTGTTGTTTATTCCAAAGTTGCAACGTGTTAGATAGGGCTTGGATGTAAACGTGTGCATTATGTGGGACATGAGCAAGCCCATTCCCAAATACCTAGATCTCAATATGGATGCCTATCAGCAAGAGTTGGCTTTTTTGCTTCATTTACCAATACCTGCTATAAGTGTCAGAGAATTGTTCACTATGCTAGGAATTTTCCTAAGGTAGAAGCAGTCCGCAACCCAGTGGTTAGGACAACCTGGAGACGTGTCTCTAGGGATATTAAGACTCCTGCGCGCTCCAACAAGCCATCAAAGGATCCCTATGATAGTAAGATGAGCCATGGTGAGATAAGCAAAGAGACTGAGAGCCCATCAAATGAGATGCAAGATAAACTAGAGTCACTTGTCGGGCATGCCTTAGAGGCTCAAACGTCCAATGAATCTAGCCAACCTAGCTCTAATGCAGTTGGAGTTCAAACCAGAAATCAGACCTCATCAGTCATATTGTAAATGTCTCAGGATCTACAACCAACAATGTTAGTTTGCTAAAACAAAAGAAGAAAAAAACGTGATCCTCGCTATTTCTCTTTTTGGTAATATGTCTCTTACGCATCGGCTTGGCGATCAAAGGGGTGTGTTGTGGCAAGGCTCTCTCCTTGGTGGCAACCTCAAGCCAGTCTAAGTTCCCCTGTGTTGTTGATGGCGTACGGTTACAAGGTGGAACCCTTTCTCAAGTGATGTATCTAGCTTTTTGTGACTAGGTTGCTAGTTGATGCCATGGCTCGAATGGAGCACAACTTTCATTGTTACTTTTTTTTGTTCTTAATTTACATCTCCACTCACTATTGTGAGTTTGGTCCCAAAAAAAAGAATTGAACATTGAGCTTTATCCTAAAAGTTGTATAGTTTAAACAAGGTGAAGTTTTTACGGTGGCCTCAAAAAGGTAATACTTTTAGCTGCAATAAATTGTGTGTGTGTGTGTGTGTGTGTGCGTGTGCATGTCAGTGTTCGAGAAGAATCATTTTCAAAAACATACAAAATTTTCAAAGAGAAATTTTAAAAAAATAATCGACATTTTTTGTAATTTTATTCTATTTTTATAAATTTTCCAAGCAGATTTTCTCCTTCTCTCCCTCCCCTCAAGCAACTAATTTGGATTTTCAACCGCTCAGGGCTAAGCTGAGGCACACTTTTTGTGAATAATGGTGTGTGTGTGTGTGTGTGTGTGTGAGAGAGAGAGAGAGAGAGAGAGAGAGGGAGGTAGTGTTAGAAAAAAACCGGGGTCCAATGTATTTTAACATGCTAAAATTGTAAAATCTCGGTTAGATTTTGAGCTTGCCTTTAAGTAAACCAAGAAATTTACACAAGTTTTAGTGTTATTACCGAAAAAACTTCAAAATTTGACCTAAAAATCGAAAGAATTTCGAGTTTATCCTTATTTTTACCGATTAAGGAGAATCTATTTTTCTAGGCGTGGAGGGAGGGAGAGGGAGAGGATCGTCTTTATACATTTTTAATGCCTTACATCAGCATCAATATAGAGACACCTTTTAAAAACGCTAAAATGAAGAAAAAATCATATTATATCTAATCAGATGGTGAAGAGTAAAGTGCAAACAAAGATCGTATCTAAACTATATTCTATATCTATACTATATATAATGCAGCTTAAAAATTTCAAGGAAAGAGAGGGACTCCACTTGTCATGCATTGGTTAACTTAAAAAAAAACTTTACAAAACCTTTCATCTAAAATGCAAAACTCAAGGCTAAGAAGATTTAAAATGCAAAAGTGAAAGGTAACATGGCACTGAATGAATGAAAAGACTTGGCAAAGGAAAGTCAAAAGACTTTCAACTTGAAGATCTAAAATGCAAAAGTGAAAGGTAACATGGCACTGAATGAATGAAAAGACTTGGCAAAGGAAAGTCAAAAGACTTTCAACTTTATAGTTTACATAAAGTAGATGTACCAGCTTAAGCAATGCATGTAACAAAAAATGATCAATTTCGATGGAGATTTTATCATTCAATGAAAATCTAATTTTTGAAGATATATTTGTCTTTGTCTTTTCAAGGGGCTCTTTTGAAAATCAATATTGATATTTTTTATAAAAATGTGCAAGTTTATATTTTAAAATTTTAAAAATAATTATAAAGAGACACTTCTATGTCCTTTTTTTAAAGTGCTTGAAAAATTGTTGAACATTAAATATCTCTCTTGTTGTCCCTCTCTCCCTTCCCCAATTCATCGATTATTTCATTGAGTGTGTGTATGTACGTGCACGACAAAGCACTTGAACTAGGGGGGGTTCCCACAAGCATCTCAGGCAAGCTTCTCAAGGCACCTCAAGTACTTTAATCATGCAGCAAGTCAAGCACCTCAAGCATGGAGCCAATCAAGCACCTCAAGCATCTTAATCAAGCACCTCAAGCATGAAAAACACCTCAAGCATGACAAGCACCTCAAGCAGGACAAGCACCTCGAGCTTGGGCCGGGTTCCCACCTCAAGCTCAGCCCTAGCTTACTTAAGGTCAAAAGGACTTTTACACACATTTATTGGAGGTCTTCAATGAAGCTAACCCTAAGGTCTTATGCTCCATTGGTTAGCCTTGCTCTTTGATAGACCATCTCCCTTTTGGGCCCCTTTACATTGGCCCCGTGTTGAGATAGATCTAAAAGCACATACCTATATCTTAACACTTGTTCCCGTTTATTCTCCCACATTAAGTGATCAATTTAATATGAGAAAATCATTTGGGTTAGTTAGATATTAGATTTTATGACATTACCTCTCTCTTGAAATCATAGTCGTCCTCGACTATGAGGTAGAAGAGATAAAGTCTTAGTCATTAGTCAATCGTACTTAGCGGGTAAAGGATCCCTTTTTACCCTACGACATCTTTCCAAGATGGATGACTAATCCATTTGGTGCTTGGGAGACATAGCTGCCGCAAGCATGTCTGCTCTTTAGTCCATTTCATTCTCCCAAAGTAGAGTGACAAATTCTACTTGGTGTTTGAGAGACGTCGTCATCACAAACATGATTCTAAGCATGCATACTAGTTAAATTTGTGCACAATTAAAAAGAGGACTAGTCATATAAGACAAAAACATGAGTTATTTAAAAGAAATTTGTACATTTGCTTACTCTAATGTAGCATTGTAAGCATTGACAAGGTTCATACTATCCTTAAGTTGTACTCCTTGCATCCATTTAGCATCTTCAAAAGGATAATTTTTGAACTTAATAAGATACCGTCGGATAATTTTACCATGTCGTAGTACCTTGTCTTCATGCCGAAGGATAGCTTCGGGTTGTAGCACCTCTTCTTGGTCTTCAACTTCGGGAGGGTCTTCAATAATTGGTTCAATTGGTGGCTCTCTTTTGTAGGGCTTAAGTAAGCTTACATGAAAGGCATTGTGTATAAGCCAATGGTTGGGCAACTTGAGTTGATAAGCCGTCTCATTGATAGGCTTCAAGATTTGGAAAGGACCATAGTATCTTTTTGCTAGTTTAGCATAATACTTTTGATGGCCCGTAGGATTTTTGCCCGTCGTTTGTCTTAATCGAGCCTTAGAAAACTTGAGTAAGACCCAATCATTTTCTTTGAACATTAAGGCTCTTCTGTGCTTATCAGTAGCAGCTTTTTGCCTTTGTTGAGAGATGGCTATAGCCTCCCTAATCTTTTGAAAAGATTCTTGTAGGTCACGGCTATACTCATCGGCGGCGAAGATCTTCCCATGTACTTTCAGTAGCAAGGGACTTTTAGGTCTTCCTTCTATGATCTCGAAAGGTGCTTTGCCCGTAGAAGTATGTACAGTATTATTGTAGGCATACTCTACTAGCGGTAAATACTTTTCCCATTGTGAGCATTGATCTACTTCGGTAACATAAGTCTTGAGTAGATCGAGTATCGTAAGATTGGCTATCTCACTTTGGCCATCCGTTTGTGGGTGATAGGCCGAAGAGAAATTCAATCTTGTTCCTAGATTTTCAAAGAGACCTTTCCAAAAATTACTGGTCATTCTAGGATCTCTATCTGACACGATGGATGTGGGTAATCCATGGTGTTTGAAAATCTGAGATATGAAGAGAGTTGCCATTTGATGTGCCTTAATAGTCTTTTTGATAGGAATAAAATGTGCTTGCTTGCTAAACCTGTCGACTATTATCCATATTCCTGTATTCCCATGGATAGACTTGGGTAATCCAAAGATGAAATCCATGGATATACTCTCCCATGGTGAATTTGGAATAGGCAATGGCTGGAGTAATCCAGGTTGCTTCCCTCTATCATACTTGGTCTTTTGGCATACTACACATTTTGAAACATACTCTTGTATGTCCACTTTCATGGTAGGCCAATAGAAATACGTCTCTACTCCTCGGAGAGTAGGTTGAATACCTCTATGCCCTGCATATGGAGGAGCATGGGATTCATACATAACCTTCTCACGAAGGGAATGGGTAACACATAGCCTATTGCCGTGGAGAAGATAACCATCCTGCAAGGTGAATGGTTCCTCTTTCTTCCCCAAAGCAAGGGCTGACATTATGTCTCTAAAGTCAAGGTCAGTAGCATACTCATCTATCATAGAGGATAGATCATTGTGAGTAGCTATAGACACCGCATTAACTTTTGGTCGTCGTGAAAGTGCATCGGCAACTTGATTGTGCTTACCAGCTATGTGAGCAATATGGAAATTAAATTGCGAAAGAAAATTTGCCCACCTCATTTGTTTGTCGGAAAGCTTGGTTTGCGTCATGAAATACTTGAGACTTTGGTGGTCGGTTCGTAGGATAAATGGAGTCCCCAATAGGTAGTGCTTCCATGTGTCTAGGGCATGTAGAATAGCTAAAAGCTCTTTCTCATAAATGCCCAAGACTCGTTCATCACCATTGAGCCTTCGGCTCTCATATGCTATGGCATGCCCTTCTTGAAGCAAAACCGCTCCAAGGCAATCACCACAAGCATCACATTGGACCTCAAATGGCTTTGAGAGATCCGGAAGCACGAGGACTGGTTGGGAAGTAAGCTTCTCTTTGAGTTTTTCAAAAGCATTTTGCTCCTTAGCAGTCCATACAAAATTAACGTTCTTCTTGGTTAAGTCGTGTAGTGGTCCTGCTACCTGAGAGAATTTTGCTATGAAGCGTCTATAGTATGCACACATACCAATAAAGCTTCTTAGCTCATGTAGATTCCTTGGGTTAGGCCATGATTTTATTACCTCTAACTTTGATGGATCCATACGAATACCATCGTGAGAGATAATATGGCCTAGATATTGAATCTCTTGAAGGAAGAATTCACTTTTCTTTTGGTTGAGAAAAAGTTTGTTCTCCCTCAAGGCTTGAAAAATCACTTGGAGATGTTGCTTATGTTCCTCCAAAGACTTGGAGTAGATGATGATATCATCGAAGAACACTCCAGTGAATTTTCGGTATGGTCTAAAAATTTTCTCCATCAAACGATTGAACGTAGCTGGTGCATTAGTCAAGCCAAAAGGCATGACTAGATATTCATAAAGACCAAATGTTGTGCGAAACGCGGTCTTTAAGATATCCTCATCCACTATCCTTATTTGATGATAGCCACTCTTAAGGTCAATCCTACTGAAGTAGGTAGAGCCTTGTAGCTTATCAAACAGATCTTCTACCCGAGGTACGGGAAATCTGTTTTTGATAGTGATATGGTTTAGTGCTCGATAGTCCACACACATACGGTATGTACCATCTTTCTTTTGCACTAAAAGGACTGGAGAACAAAAGGGAGAGGAACTAGGCCTCACCATCCCTTTGTCTACCAGCTCTTGTACTTGCCTCATGATCTCCTCTTGTTGAGCTTGTGAGACTCGATAAGGAGGTTTGTTAGGCGGTGAGCTTCCTGGAAGGAGCTCAATACGATGGTCATCATCCCCTCGTTTTGGAGGTAGGTCCATAGGGATATCATCGATGAACACATCTTGGAATCCTTTTAGAAAAGTAGACAAGTCTAACTCTTCTTGATTCCTATCATTTTCATTTGATGAAACATTATTAGCTTTTAGAGACTCTTTGACATAAATCATGTACGCAAAAACTGAGCTCTTCATTGATTTATCAAAAGAAAGAGGATTTACAAGTGGAATAGTGCGACCACGCTCACTAGCATCTATATACATGTTCTTTCCCCTGTAGGTGAAGTAAATTCTCCTTTCAGGGAACTTCATGTTGGCAGCCATGCGATCAAACCATGGTGCCCCTAGGATAACATCCTGATGTTGGAGGGGAGAGATGAAGAAGTCTTCTTTGTCGACATAGCTTTGGACATGAAGCCTCAACTTCCCAATCAAGGGAGTAACGGAGGCTTGTTGTCCCTTGAAAGCTGCATCAGCTGTTACTATATCTCCCATCTCAAAAGCTTGAATGCCCAACTTGGTGGCCAACTCTATTGATATGAAGTTGAGAGTAGAGCCAGGGTCAAACAAGATGAAGGCATCATGCTCTCTTACCTTTCCCCAAGCATAGGAGAGTGATGATCCTTTGCAATGAGCATCCTCTTTTGGAGCTTCGATGGTGGAAGCCCTAGGAGTCTCATTGCGAGTATTCTTCTTGGGGCAAGAACGATAGCCATGTCCTTGCTCCCCACACTTGAAACACTTATGGTCCTTGCGAAAAGTTTCAAGCTCTTCAGGAGAGAGTTTGTTTTTACCTTTGTAAACTCCCTTCTCCTTGGACCGATTGTTGTTGTTGTTGTTGGAAGTGCCTTGGGAATTATTTTGAGCATTGGATTTCCCCTTTGCATCATTTTTATCTTTGTTTTCCATGGGCTTGACATTACGTCTAGCCCCTTGATGGAAATTGATGCGTGAAGCAACCATGGTGTGGTGGATTACTTCGGTAATAGTACCGGGCCGTTGGGAGTTGATATATTCGGCCATCTCTTCAGGTAATCCCGCACAGAATTGTTGTCTTTGCTCGGCAAAGTCTATCTTTTGAAAGACAGTAGCTTTGAGATGTAAATCCCAAAACTTATCTACATACTTGTTGATAGACTCATGAGAGAGGAGCTTTAAGCCGCGCCATTCGGTAAGAACTTTATCTTCAGTTTCGCTTGGAAGAAATTGCTTCATGATGGAAACTCGTAGAGTTTTCCATGTCTTTGGGGCTTCTCCATTGCCACGAAGGCTAGCCCACCATTGACGAGCTGATTTTTGGAAGTGCATAGCTACATGGCGTAGCTTGGAGGACTCTGTGAAGCCCTCGTCCCCAAAGGCCGCATCAAATTGCTGGATGAAGGCCAACACTTTGTCGGTAGCACCAAAGGTGCCATCGTAGGTGAGAAAAGAGATACTCTTTCCTCCCTCCTTGAACTTCTTTAGCTTTTGTGACCTTCGCCATGCAGGAAATGATTTGCGATGCCCTCCCCTCTTGTATTCTCTAGGAGAATAGCCATAACTTTCATCGGAAGAGAAGGAAGGTGAAGAAGAAGGAGAAGAGGGTGACCTCTTCCTAGCCCTTTTCTTCCTTTGTTTCCTCTCTTGCCTTTGAGAGTGATGAGGAGAAGGACTATGGGTTGCTCTTTTCCTCTTGGGAGGAATAGGCGATCGTCTAGACCGCCTTCTTCGTGGAGCCACATCTTCAGAAGAACTTAGACTTTCATTGCTTTCTTTCTCTTTGGATTCCTCCTCTCGAATGGGAGAGAGTCTTCTTTTGGGGGTCTCTTCAAGAGGCCTCCTAAGCTCTCTCTCCTCTTGGAGAGGAAGGGAAATTCCATAGGCACGAAGTTGTTGAGTAACTTCGGCTTGCAAGGTAGGGTTGCCCATAGCTTGTTGCAACCTAGTCACAAGATAATTCACAAACATGGGAGCATCATCATTAGCACCTTCATGTGCAAAATCAAATCTATCAATGTTCATTCTACTCTCTTGATTATTGTCAGCCATGTTAACAAAATTTTATGTATGTACTTAGTGTATGCTTTGGCAATTCAAAACCTTAGTTGCCACTCCTCTTAGCCTTTGAAAATCGGCTCTTAAGTATCTACACCCACGGCTCAAAGTGGTTAATTATAGAGAGTAGAGGAGTAGGTCTAACATAGCAGAGTTGCCAAGGGCTAGCTCCTTTCGGACTTCTTATGGCTCAATAATGGTAAAGCCGTAGGAAAGTCTAAAAAGACTCCATTATTAAGTCCAAAGCTCCCGAGGTGTGCACCATCCCCCACATAGTGGGCTTAACAAAACCGGTATTAGATCCCAGTTCCACTTACTCTATTATAATTAACAACATCAACCATTTATAGGCTACTTAAGGACCTCTCTTCTTAAGCAAGAAAAGAGAAACCAAATGCTCTGATACCAATGTAATGGAATTTGCCTATTCAATTTGAGAATAGCGGAATTTAATGAGAGTACTTTCAAGAAATGATTTTGTGAGCATAGCGGGTAGACATAATTGAAGATAGCAACATAATCATAGCAATTAGTTAACTTGGCATAGACAATACTTTTGCAAGAGAGAGAGTTTAGAGAACATGACAACAATTGAGGACCGGATTTATGTGGAGCCGGTCCCCCCTCCAATAGGCATTTGTATTATGATTTCTCCCATAAAGAGAGACTTGTTACAATACAGTCTTTGTGTTCCTTGTGACCTAGGTGATGCCATGAAGATGGAAGGCTTCATGCACCACAAACATAACATAAACTTGAAGAAAGCTTTAACTATCCCAGGCCTCAGTCCCAAGACCTCAAACACCTTCGAAGGTGGAGAGAGCTAGCAGGGAATGAGGGTAGGGAAGAGGAAGAAGAAACATTTCGTAGGAGAAAGAATTAGTTCCTCACTTATCATACTCTTGTTGCTAGCATACATAATAGCATAGTAATGAAGAAGAAGGAGATGGCAAGCCTAAGCATTGAAGCATGGCTCTTGGTTGGATTTGCACTCCATAGCCAAGAGTGTTGGTGTAGGCTCTCAACCTCTACTTGCTTGGAGAGGGAGCTCTTGCACTATGCATATCACACAATGAGAGTGCTTGTGAGTGTGTGTGGGTGAGTATACCCCCTAGGCACCCCCCTAGCTTGCTTGGGTCGACCCCCCCTTGTAGCTCATGCCTGAAGCTCATTGGACCCCTCCAGGCCTAGCCAATCACAAGCAGGAGCCATTACAAGCAACATGGGTAGCCTTGGGACAAGTGTTCCCCTTTCCCATTTGAGAGAGAGGACTTGATAAATGCTAAACAATTAGATAATTCATGTAATTTATCATTGGACCCCTTTGAAGCCTAGCCAATAGGCTTCAAGCAACACATGAAGGTAACATGGGTAGGGGCCTGACATGTGTCCTTGCTGCCTCTTCAAGATGGGCTTCCCTTGTGTGTGTGAGTGGGTGTTCTCTCTCTAGTACCCTAGGAAAAGGGCTCGCCCCCCCTCTTGTAGGAATGCTTTTGACTTTTAGGTGATCAAGCACCTTACTCACCAAGCATGACAAAGCACTTGAACTAGGGGGGGTTCCCACAAGCATCTCAGGCAAGCTTCTCAAGGCACCTCAAGTACTTTAATCATGCAGCAAGTCAAGCACCTCAAGCATGGAGCCAATCAAGCACCTCAAGCATCTTAATCAAGCACCTCAAGCATGAAAAACACCTCAAGCATGACAAGCACCTCAAGCAGGACAAGCACCTCGAGCTTGGGCCGGGTTCCCACCTCAAGCTCAGCCCTAGCTTACTTAAGGTCAAAAGGACTTTTACACACATTTATTGGAGGTCTTCAATGAAGCTAACCCTAAGGTCTTATGCTCCATTGGTTAGCCTTGCTCTTTGATAGACCATCTCCCTTTTGGGCCCCTTTACATTGGCCCCGTGTTGAGATAGATCTAAAAGCACATACCTATATCTTAACACTTGTTCCCGTTTATTCTCCCACATTAAGTGATCAATTTAATATGAGAAAATCATTTGGGTTAGTTAGATATTAGATTTTATGACATTCCGTACATTAATTATTGAAGAATTGCACAAACCACCCTATGCTGGACATAGAGGATTTGCTGCAACTTTTCAAAATTCATGTCGTGATTTCTATTGGCCTACTATGAGAATTGATGTTAAACAGTATGTTTCCACTTGTTTGATTTGTCAAAAAATCAAAGCAGCTACAGGTAGAAATTGGGACTTTTACACCCTCTCCCCATTCTTGAAAGACCTTGGGAACACATTTCAATGGATTTTGTTACTGGTTTTCCACTCACAGTGCACAAGCATGACATGATTTGGACTATTATTGACCGTTTTTCTAAACAAGTGTATTTCATTCCTTGTAAGAAAACACTCACATCACATCCAGCTGCACTTTTGTTTCTTAAGACTGTTTTCCCACATCCATGGTTTGACTAAAGTCATTACTTCTAATCGGGATTCAAAATTTTGTAGTGCTTTTTGGACTACTGTGTTTGAAAATCTTGGCACTACACTTGACTTCACTTGTGCATTTCATCCTGAATCTAATGGTCAAACTGAAGTCATCAATGGCACGATCATTGATTTGCTAAAGGCTTATGTTTCTTCTCAATCTAAGAAGTGGGATGATTACCTACATATTCTACAATTTGCATATAACAACACCACTCACACTGCCATGGGTAAATCTCCATTTGAAGTTGTATATGGTCACTCTCTTCCTACTCCTGCTTCACGTCTTTCTAATGTTGTGCCTGTCGCGCTGATGATTTCACAACTAACTTTCATGATATTTATGCAAGTGTGCACTCTTCCATTAAACACTCACAAGAACTTTACACCAAGCATGCTAACAAGCACTGTAAGGCACACCAATTCAACAAAGGTGATCATGTTTTACTTTTCATTGAAAAACAAAGGATTGAAAGTGTTGATACCAATGTTTTGTTAACCTTGCTCCTCGTTTTTATGGACCTTTTAAAATTTCAGCTGTCATTAATGATGTTTCTTTCCGTTTAGACCTACCTGCACATTGGCACATTCACAATGCATTTCACATTAGTCTTTTACGCCCATTCAAAGGACCCCTACCTACACACCACATTTATGAAGACCCAGCTTCACTTGTAGACCAAGAAGAACAACTCATCCCTGACACAATAATTGATCACGATACCACCACTACATGCACTGGCATTGTTTATAACCGTTACCTTCTGACTTTCAAGGGCCACCCTAGAGAGGATGCCAAATGGATTCCTGATTTTTTTTTTTGCAACTTCCCAGATGTAGGCTCCACAGTTTCCATCTCTCACGGTCCAATTGATTTCTCTATTGAGCAACTGAGGACAATTGCTATCCCTGGTGGGAGGGATGTTACGAGACTGGACGTCCTCCTGTTATAGTGGTTAGCTGTAATTGGGATAGCTGGTGTAATGGTTAATTATGTGTTGTCTATTTATTTTCTAATTGAGTTGATTATATGATTTTGTAGAGTGGAATGCGAGGAGTTGATGACGAGGCGTCGGCAATTACTCTTATCCATTTTATATTCGCACAATATTTTAGAATTTCATTTCAATACACCACTATGGCTTTGTAAATAATTGTAGTGGGAACTCCCCTTATGGGTCATGCAAGAACTAATGAGCTTCACTCATTTGCAAAAAAAGAGTGGTTGTAAAAAGAGGGGCCTCAATTTTTGGAACCTTAAACTCACAAATAATATATTAAATACAAACTCCACAAGAGAGGTGCCGTGGAGTTTGGGGCTAGATTTAGGCCTTTCCCTTGCAGATTCTCTTCTCTACTCTCTTATGCTATGTTCTATTTGCTGTGTACTCTCTAATTAAGTCTCCATCTCTTACAATTCTCTTACACATTCTTACAAGTTTGTCTATGTCAATTCTATGTTGTGTGTGTGTGTGTGTGTGTGTGTGTGTGTGTGTGTGTGTGCGCTTGGAAATTGGGAAAAGAGGTGGACAGGTTGATGGTGATCTTTGTGAGCATGTGTTGAATAGATTAAGCAACTGGTCTCCCCCTCTTCTCCCAAGAGTACTTCTTGAGAATGTTGATCTACTTCTATGACATAGGCTTTTAGTAGATCAAGAATCTTTAGATTAGTTATTTCACTTTGGTCATCCATTTGTGGATGATAGGCCAAAAGAGAAATTTAATCTAATTCCTAGATTCTCAAAGATACCCCTCCAGAAATTATTGTTCACTCTAGGACCTTTGTTCACTATGATACTCTAGGATTCTCAAAGATACCCTTCCAGAAATTATTGTTCACTCTAGGACCTTTGTTCACTATGGACCTATTGTTCACTCTAGGACCTTTGTTCACTATGGATGTTGACACACCATGATACTTGAAAATTGGAGATCCAAAGAGGGTTGTCGTTTGATGTGCCTTAATAGTTTTTTTGACAGGCATAGAGTGTGTTTTCTTAATAAGCGTATCGATTGAAACAATCCAAGTTTCTTCCCTCGGTCAAATTTTGACTTTTGGCATACCATGCATTTTGAAACATACTCTTCATGGTATGTTTATTTTTCATGGTAGGCCAACAGAAATACATTTTTACTCCTCGAAGATAGATTATGAAATCCTTCTTTGCCCTACATAAAGAGAAGCTTGGGATTCAAACATGACTTTCTTATTGTATGGGTGAGTAACACATAGCCTATTGTTATTTGGAAGATAACCATCCTCCAAGGTTATGGTTCTTTTTTCTCCCCTAATGCAAAGGCTCAGTCAGTAGCATACTCACCTATCATAAAAGATAGATCATTGTGAGTTGCTATAGACACCACATTTACCCTTGGCCGTCGTGAAAGTGCATCGACCACTTGATTGCAATGTGAGCAATATGAAATTTAAATTGTAAAAGAAAAATTTTCCACCTCATTTGTTTGTCGGAGAGCTTGGTTTGCGTCATGAAGTTTTTGAGGCTTTGTGATCCATTGGTAGGATGAATGGAGTCCCCAAGAGATAGTGTTTCCACGTGTCTAGGGCATATAGAACAGCTAGTAGCTCTTTTTTGTATTTTCCCAATACTTGCTTATTGGAGTTGAGTCTTTGACTCTCATATGCTATGGCATGCCCTTCTTGAAGAAAATTAGCTCCAAGGAAATCACCACAAAGCATCACATTGGACCTCAAATGGCTTTGAGAGATCCAGTAGTGTGAGCATAAGTCGAGAGGTAAGCTTCTCAAAAGCTTCTTACACTTTTGCAGTCCATGAATACTTAACGTTCTTTTTTGTTAACTCTTGTAATGGGCTTGCTATTAGCGAGAAATTTTCTATGAAGCATCTATAGTATGCACACATATTTATAAAGCTTAATACCTCCTATAAATTCCTTGGATTAGGCCATCCTTTTATTACCTCTTGTTATGTATGGAGCCTGATTTACACCTTGTAATTTTCTATGTTAAAAACGCACATTTGTAAGGCCCCCATTATGAGGAGAAGCCATTGTGCATGAAGATAATAACTCACCGAAAACCAAAATTTTAACGCCGGAATCATACGAAGAAGCTATGCAGTACGAATCCAAAGAAGAATGGACGATGAGCATCCAAGTGGAGATGGACTCACTACATTGCAACCAAACATGGGAGTTGGTTGAGTTTCCTAAAGGTAAGCGAGCACTTCAAAACAAATGGGTGTACAAGCTGAAGGAAGAAGAAGGTGGGAAGAAAAGATACAAGTCTAGGCTTGTGGTAAAAGGGTTTTCTCAAAAAGAAAGGTATTGACTTCAATGAAATATTTTCTCTTGTTATAAAAATGAGCTCAATTAGGCTTGTCTTAAGTCTTGTGACTGCTCATAATCTAAATCTTGAGCAAATGGATGTAAATACGATATTCCCTCACGGTGACTTAGAGGAGGAAATTTACATGCTTCAACCAAAGGGGTATGAAGTAAAAGGTAAGGAGAAAATGGTTTGCAGATTAAAGAAGAGATTGTATGGTTTAAAGCAAGCATCAAAACAATGGTACTTGAAGTTCGATGGATGGATGTTAGATCATGGATTCAGAAGATGCAACTCAGATCATTGCGTTCGTTTACACGAAGAATTTGGGAGATGGGAAGTTCATCATCCTAATGTTGTATGTTGATGACATGCTGATTGCAAGTGCTAACATGCAGGACATCAAAGACCTAAAAGAGCAGCTGGATAAATATTTTTCAATGAAAGATTAAGGTGTTGCAAAGAGAATACTTGGTATGAAGATATCAAGGGAAAGGATGAAGAAGACAATAAAGCTACCTCAAGAGGATTACATCAAGATGGTACTAGAAAGGTTTGCAATGAAAAATGCAAAAATGGTTTCTACACCTTTGGATGGTCACTTTAACTAACGCAGGATATGTGTCCAAAGACACAAGAGGAGATAACCTATATGTCTAAAGTTCCATATGCTGCAGCGGTGGGTTCTCTTATGTATGCTATGGTCTGGACAAGGCCAGACATTGCACATGCAGTGGGAGTTGTAAGTAGGTTCATGGACAACCCAAGTAAAGAGCATTGGCAAGATGTGAAGTGGATACTTAGGTATCTAAAAGGGACAACAAAAAATGCTTTATATTTTGGAGGAATTGATATTTTTCTAGAAAGGTATGCTGATGCAGATATGGTAGGTGACAAAGATACTCAAAGGAGCACTACTGGCTATGTCTTCACGGTTGGAGGCACAACAGTAAGCTGGCTTTAAAGCTGCAGAAAGTGGTCTCACTTTCTACCATGGAAGCAGAGTATGTAGCAATGACGGAGGCAAGCAAAGAAAACCTGTGGCTTCACAGATTCTTAGAAGAGCTTGGATTCAAACAAGACAATTGTGTCTTGTACAGTGATAGCCAAAGCGCTATCCATCTTGCAAAGAACTTAGCTTTTTATTCAAGGACAAAGCACATTGAGGTGAGATATCACTTCATACGCACTCTTTTGGAAGAGGGACAACTAAAGCTAGGAAAGGTGCATACAAGTGAAAATCCTGCAGACATGTATACAAAGGTGGTCAACAAGGAGAAGTTGAGATTTTTCTCATCTTCAATTGGCATTCAAAGCTAAGAAGCCAGGATGGAAAGAAGTCACAGGTTTGGTTTGGAGATCAGTCTCCAAGTGGGAGATTGTTAAGTATGGAGCCTGATTTACCCCTTGTAATTTTTTGTGTTAAAAACGCACATTTGTAAGGCCCCCATTATGAGGAGAAGCCATCGTGCGTGAAGAAAAATAACTCACCGGAAAATAAAATCACTCGTGGGAAACCAAAGCCGGAGTATTCCTTGTCGTCGGAATATTATGGCTGGACGGCGATCGAAAAGTGGTCAAAAAACGACTGATCGGTTGGCCGGTAGCCAAATTCAATCTCCGGTGCCTGAATTCAAAAGCGGACTTGTCTTCTCAAGGGCGACCACACATGGGTGGATTGGAGGGTCCAATTTGGAATTATCTACACAAGGGTGGCTACACATGGCTATCTGTCATGAGAGAGGGCAGCTCTTTTGGCCTATAAAAGGAGGCCATTTTGGGGCCATTTCTACACACATTTCATAGTGTGAAGTTGATGCGACAAGGTGGGTGTGAGGTGATGAGATTGAAGTAAGGCGGGAGCTCCCAAAGGGTATTATCCCTTTGTAACCTACTTCTTGTTTTGAAGTACTAAAGCCATTGAGTGGCTGCTTTCCCGTGGACGTAGCCCACATTGGGTGAACCACATATATCGTGTTTACTCTCTCTCTCTCTCTCTACTCTATAATCTCTTGTGTGTGGAAATTATCTCTCTCCATTAAGTAATCTACTCAATTATCTACTTAGCTACGTCGTATTTCCTAACACCTCTAAATTTTTTGGATCCATACGGGTGTCATCTTTAGAGATAATGTGACCTAATATTGAATCTCTTGTAGGAAAAATTCACATTTCTTCTGATTAATGAAAATATTATTCTCTCTCACAACTTGAAAGATTACCTAGAGGTGTCGCTTGTACTCCTCAAGAGAATTTGAGTGGCCTAAAGATTTTTGTCCATTATGAGTTTGAATGCGGGTGGAGCATTTGTCAAGACAAAACTTGTAACTTATCAAATAGATCTTCTACCCGCGGCATGGGAAATCTTTTTTTTTTTGTGATCCTATTTAGTGCTCTATAGCCGACACACATGTGATATATTGTGCCATATTTTTTTTGCACTAAAAGTAATGGTCAACAAAATGGAGAGGAGCTAGGCCTCACCATCCCTTTTTCCTCCAATTGATGCACTTACCTCATGATCTCCTCTTGTTGAGCTTGTCAAACTCAATAAGGAGGTTTATTATGCAGTGAGCATCTTAGTAGAAGCTCTATTGCATGGTCATCATCCCCTTGTTTTGGAGGTAGCTCGCCAGGGTTGTCATCAATGAAAACATCTTAAAATTCATTTAGAAAATTAGAAAACTTTAATTCCTCTTGATTCCCTTTATTGCTACTTATGAAAACATTAGAATTATTTACATATTATTTAACACAAATCATATACACAAAAATAGAGCTTTTCATTGACTAATCAAAATCAAGTGTATTTACCAGGGATATGGTGTTACTCGACTCATTAGCATCTATATACATACTCTTTTCTCTATAGGTGAAGTAGATTCTCCTTTTAGGGAACTTGATGTTGGCAGCCATGCGGTTGAACCATGCTGCCCCAACAATAACATCCTCATGTTTGAGAGGGGAGATGAAGAAACCCTCTTTGTCCACATAGCTTTGCACATGAAGCCTCAATTTTCCAATTAAGGGAGTAGTTGAGACGTCTTGTCCCTTGATAGCTCCATCGACTTTCAATGCATCTCCCATCTTGTGGGCTTGTATGCGTAGCTTGGTGGTCAACTCCGTGGCTATGAAGTTGTGAGTTGAACCAGGGTCAAAACAAAATAAAGGCATCATGGTCTTGCATCTTTCCCCAAGCATAGGAAAGGTGAAATCCTTGGCAATGAGCATCCTCTTTTGGAGCTTCAACCATAGAGGCTCTAGGTGGCTCATTGCGCACATTTCTTTTGTGGCAAGCACGATAGGCCTGTCCTTGATCCTCGCACTTGAAGCACCGGTTATCTTTGCGAAAACGCTCTAGCTCCTCAAGAGAAAGTTGATTATTGCCTTTGTAGGCTCCTTTCTCCTTATCTTTATTGTTGTTTATAGATTTGCCTTGGGAAAAATTTTGAGCATTGTTCTTCCCCTTTGCTTCATTTCGATCTTTGTTTTCCATGGGCTTGGCATTCCTTTAGCCCCTTGTTGGAAATTGATGCGTGAAGCAGCCATAATGTGGTGGATTACTTCCGTGATAGAACCAGACCGTTGGGAATTGACATACTCGGCCATTTCTTCAGGTAATCCTACACATAATTGTTGCTTTTTCTCCACAAAGTCTATTTTTTGAAAGACACTCGCCTTCAGATGTAAATCCCAAAACTTGTCCACATATTTGTGGATAGACTCATGGAAGATAAGCTTCAAACTCCGTTGTTTAGTAAGCACTTTTTCCCTTGCATCGTTTGCAAGGATTTGCTTCATGATGGAAACTCTTAGAGTTTTCCATGTCTTTGGGTCTTCACCGTTGCCACGAAGGCTAACCCACCATTGACGAGCAGATTTCTGGAAGTGCATCCCTACATAGTGTAGCTTGGAGCACTCTGTGAAGCCCTTGTCTCCAAAGGCAACATCAAATTGTTGGATGAAGGCCAAAACTTTGTTGGTAGCACCAAAGGTGCCATCATAGGTGAGAGAAGAAATACTATTTCCTCCCTCTTTGAACTTATTGAGCTTTTAAGACCTTCACCGTGCAGGGTAAGATTTGCGATATCCTCCCCTCTTGTATTCTCTAGGAGAATAGCTATTGATTTTTTTGGAATAGGAGGAAGGTGAAGAAGAAGAAGAAGAAGAGGGTGACCTCTTTCTTGCCTTTTTCTTTCTATGTTTCCTCTCTTCCCTTTCATAGTGACAAGGAGAAGGACTATGGGTTGACCGTTTCCTCTTGGGAGGAGTTGGCAACCGTCTAGATCGTTGTCTTCATGGAGCCACATCTTTAGAGGAACTTAGTGATTCTCTTCTTTCTCATTCTTTGGATTCCTCCTCTCTTATGGGAGAGAATCTTCTTCTAGGAGTCTCATCAAGAGGCCTTCTAAGCTCTCTCTCCTCTTGAAGAGGAAGGGAAATCCCATAAGCACAAAGTTGTTGAGTAACTTCGGCTTGCAAAGCAGGGTTGCCCATAGCTTGTTGCAACCTAGTAACAAGATAATTAACAAACATGGGGGCATCATCATTAGCACCTTCATGTGTAAAATCAAAGTTGTCTCAATAATCATTCTACTCTCTTGATGATTGTCATCCATGCTAATCAAACTTATGTATAAAATTACTTTGTGCTTGGGTACCCTCAAAAACCTTAGTCGCTACTCTTCTTTACCTTTGAAAATTAGTTCTTAAGCAGCCACACCCGAGGTTTAGAGACTATTGATTGCAAAGACTAAAGGAGGGTGTCTAACATTGCACAATTGATTATGGTTCCTATTGAGCTTGCTAGTAGCTCAATAATGGTTAAGCCCAACAAAATCTCCGAGAGACTCCATTATCAAGACTATATTCCCAACGATTGTCCCTCGAACTAAGTCCTTCTCGACCAAGATAATAGATCCATGTCCCACTTACCCTATTGCAATGAGCATGTCCAACCTTTCATGGACAACTTAAGGACTTCTCTTGTTAAGCAATAAAAGAGAAACCAATAGCTCTAATACCAATGTAATGGAAATTGCCCATGACCTTTGAGAATAGCAGAATTAGAGTGAGCATTTTTATAAGACTACTTTGAGAACATAGAGGGTGAACTTAATTAGCGGCAGCAACATAACCATTATACTTAATTAACTTGGCATGAAAAATACTTTTGCAAGAGAGAGAATCAGAGAAATTGAAAAAAGTTGAGGACCGTATGTGGAGCCGGTCTCCCCTTCAATACGATTTTGTATTATAGATTCTCCCATAAAGAGAGACTTGGTACAATACAATCTTTGTGTTCCTTGTGACCTTGGTGATGCTATGAAGATGGAAAAGCTTCATGCATCACGAGCATAACATAAACTTTGTAAAAGCATTAACAATCCCTAGCCTCAGTCCCAAGGCCTCAAACACCTTTGAACATGGAGAGAGCTAGTGGGGAATGAGGGTAGGGTAAGAGAAAGAAGAATCATTTATAGGAAAAAGAAATAATTCCTCACTTATCATCACTCTTGTTGCTTAGCATAGCATAATAGCATAGTTATGAAGATGGAAAGTTTAAGCATTGAAGCATGGCTCTTGGTTGAATTTTGCATTCCATAGCCAAGAGTGTTGGTGTAGTCTCTCAACTTCTCAACAAGCTTGGAGAAGGAGATGGAGTTCTTGCACCTTTTACCAAGTGAAAATGTGTGCAAAATGAGTGTGTGAGAGGGTGTACACCCCCAAGCACACCCCCAACTTGCCTTGCTAGACCCCCCCTTGTAGATCAAGCTTAGTTATGATGGGACCCCTCTAAGCCTAGCTAGTCACATGCATAAAGCATATCAAAAGCAACAAGGGTAGCATTAAGACAAGTGTACTCCTTACCCCTTTGAGAGAGAGAGAGAGAGAGAGAGAGAGAGAGAGAGAGAGAGAGAGCTTGAAAATATCTAGATATTTGTTGAATTTAACTAGAAGCTCATTGGACCCCTCTTTAGCCCAACCAATAGGATTCAAGCACACCATGTTTCACTATCCCAAACCTCAGTCCCAAGGCCTCAAACACCTTCAAAGGCGGAGACAGCTAGTGGGGAATGAGGGTAGGGAAGAGGAAGAAGAAACATTCCATAGGAGAAAGAAATAGTTCCTCACTTATCATTACTCTTCTTGCTAGCATACATAATAGCATGGTAATGAAGATGGAGAAGATGACAAGCTTAAGCATTGAAGCATGACTCTTGGTTAAATTTGCATTCCTTGGCCAAGAGTGTTGGTGTAGGCTTTCACTCTCACAAGCTTGGAGAAGGAGATGGTGTTCCTCATTTTTCACCAAGTGAGAATGCCCTTGCAAAATGAGTGTGTGTGTGGAGTATATCCCCCTAGCACCCTCCTTCCTTGCTTTGGGCGAAATTTCTACATGCTGCAAGCTCATTGGACCCCTCTCCCCCTAGCCAATCACATGCAGCATGCAGTCAAGCACATGGGTAGTTTTTTGACAAGTGTCCTCCTTACCCCTTAGAAAGAGAGAGCTTGAAAATATCTATATATTTGTTGGATGGAATTAGAAGCTCATTGGACCCCTCTTTAGCCCAACCAATAGCATTCAAGCATACCATGTGGTTAAGCTTAGTGAGAGTCTGACATGTGTCCCATGTGCTCTTTTAGAATTCCCCTAACTTTGAGATTTTTATGCATAGGAAGTTTCTCAAGCAGCTTCCTCATTAAATGTATAGGTTCTCTTTTTTACTCAAGCATCTTACCCCCCATGCATAGGAAGCTTCTCAAGCAACTTCCTCATTAAATGTGACAAGTACCTCAAGTACCTTAGTAATCAAGCATGACAAGAACCTTAGGTGGAGTTCCCACCTCAAGCACAGTCCTAGCTTGCTTAAGTTTAGGTCGGGTTCCCACCTCAAGCACAGCCCTAGCTTGGTTAAGTTTAGGTCGGGTTCCCACCTCAAGCTCAGCCCTAGATTGCTTAAGGTCAAAGGACTTTTAACACTAACCATTGGAGGTCTTTAATGAAGCTAACCCTAAGGTCTTTTAAGCTTCATTAGTTAACCTTGCTCTTTGACAGACCATGTCTCATTTGGGTCCCTTTACCATTGGCCCTGTATTGAGATAGATTCGTAAGCCCATGCCTATATTCTAACCCTTGTTCTCGTTTATTATCCCATATTAAATGACAAGTTTAATATGAGAAAATCATTTAGATTGGTTAGATATTAGATATTTAATGACAAGGTGGTTGCCCAATTTCAACTCACTGACACTGAGAAGCTACTTGTCAACAACAGGGTTGTTGAAGGCCTAGAGGACCGAGTTCTAATGCCGATCTTTGAATTGACTTTTGAGTGGAAAGCTTGGAAATGGCCCATGAGTAGCCGATTCTCTACACCCCATACCAAGGGAATTTACCAAGTGTTAATTCACAAGGATAATTGCTTTGCTCCTTTATACCAGTAACGGTTGGAGGCTCGATGGGTAGAGATCATGAAGAACATCTGGACTCCACAGTGGCCCCAGTTTATGAGTTTATTTTTGTGGAAGGTGCTTTGGGGGGCCTTGCCGACATGCGTCAAGATTCAAGTGTGAGGTATCGGACCCGATATATGTTCAGGGTGCAGATTGGCTCAGCCACCTTTTCATGGCATGCCCATCTATTAGAGGCTTTACGGGAAAGATGCACAAATGGGTGCAAAGGACGTGGAAGATAGGGTTTTTCGAGAGGGATTTGTGCCTAGGTGGTAAAAAAATTCGAAATTATGCACTTCTAATTTGTATTCAAATTGTTAGATATTTTTTCTTCAATAATATCTGGAAGGCCAAGAACTATCGTATCTTCGATAGCGACCTCTCCAAGGCTAGCTTCTCATAGATTGTGTAAGAAAGCTAGGAGTTAGTCTATGTGGTAAGTAAAAGGCATAGCTCGGATGAGTGGCTTAGGGCAACCCTTGCCATCCGTTCGAGCCCTACTTTGTAAAGGATTTAGTTGTCCTCAATAGTAAGCTACTAGGTAATTCTAACTAAGCTTGGTTGTAACCCTTTGTCCCTCAAGGCTTGGTCTGAGCTTGAGGTTGATTTGCATATCGATTGGTGATAATACAATCACTCACAATTGTGAGTTTTGCAAAAAAAAAAAGTGAAAGGGTCACGATGGCTTTCTAAATCAATAAAAAAGTGATAAAATTATTAGGTTGAGTTTAACTAGAATTATATAAGGTGAAGCAGTGTTGAGGAATGTCTCTTTTATTAAGCAATCGAGTGTCCTCCTCGCAAAGAAAGAAACCAAAAATACTAGCAATTTTTTTTAAATTTGTATAATTTTTGAACTAAGTTTTGACATCATTGCACCGGTTTTTTTTCTTTTTACCATGGTTTGCTCATATATATATATATATATATATATATATATACACTGTTTACCATGGTTTGCTTATATATATACATATATATATATATATCTGTGTCTGTGTGTGTATATATAAATAAATAAATAAATAAATTTATATATGTAATAAAAAAAACTTATTAACATATATTGTATATTTACTTATTTATATTGTGTGTGTATATATATATGTGTGTGTGTATAGAACTTACTAGAATTATGCAAGGTGAAGCTTCACTTTATCATTCTAAAAGAACAGAATGAAAGAGAAGTCGAGCCATGTGAGGAAGTGAAATGAAAGGTGAAATAAAAATATTCATTTAATACTTTAAAACCAAAACAACATTTCATCCATGAAAAGTTGAAAGTATAGCTAACCCAACACTTCTTTAAGGCTTCTTTAGAAATCCAAAAGAAAAGACTCTTTGCTTGCAAGTACCATTTCATTTTCTATGAGGAGTGGATACCCTAGGGGAGAGGGGGGCACAACCACACCCATCTACATTCATGTACATGAAGACAACTATCTTAACATTTTCCCTTGATGTTTTTGTCGTTATTACTTCTACGACCTTACAGTATTAATCCAAGGAACTAGGGTTTTACATCTTCCCCATCTATCAGCTTTCCGCCATCAACCTTTTCTTGATTTTGTATTATGACCTCCATATATTGTCCTCACAAGCATGCTAAAGCCATGACACAAAACCACAAGATCTTAATGACCCTTGGGCGATGGGGTTGAGGGTGGGCAACTCTCCATGCGTGCAAATGACATAAAAAACAATCTAACATATTGACATGTCGCCCTCACAAGCTAGGTTTTGACCCTCCACCTCCGTGATGGATAATATCCATGTGTCCGCATGGATATTGACATGTCACCCTCACAAGCTAGCTTTTGACCCTTCACCTCCGTGATGGATAATATCCATGTGCCCGCATGGGTTTCCTTTCTCCCCTTTCCTTTTCACTTCCTTATAAAGTAACTCGCCCCATGAAAAAGTGAACTCGAACAAATTCGACGATTGTCATCCATCACGAGAATTATTCCTCAATTCACGGACATTGATCCCGCTGCTTGGGGTTCGTTCAAGTCCTTGTGGTATATAATGCTAAGGCATGCTAAGGTAAAGATCAAATTTTAACCTCCAATGAAATCGTGTTATTGAAATAAACTATTTAATGTGCCATACAAGGTAAAAGGACATCATGATCATGTCCATGCACTTTAATTCTACCTGAAAACTTTGTGATATGGAAGTGATCTAGGTTAGTTAGAGCCATACGACTCAATAAGAAATCCACAAGCAAAATCCAAGATGGTTCAAAAATGCATTTCTTAGAACATCTCATGTTACATTGATCGATGCCTTATAGTTTTGCCAGGACCATATATGAGTAGCTCTGTAATAATAAAAATAGGGACCTTTTTGGTTTTTTGAAACAAGCCTTAGGCTAGGTTCAGACAAAGGTGGTGGAAATCAACCACTATCCGCCCCCTGTTCACATGAAGCGGTATTTGTTCAAAGAAAAAGGGTCTACGTATAGCATAACAAGTAATCAAATCTTAGACAAGAGCATCCTACTCTATGCTTGATTCTCCCGCTCAAAGCTCGTGTTGACAATGAAGCATCTTGGCTGCTTTTCGAGGGGGGGTGTCACTCATTTGTTGAGAGGTCGATCCAAAAGAATAGCTTTTTCTCTGGGCCAATAATACCATGCCACACACACACTAAGGCCCGATTTCATTTCTATCATTGCTCTTTTGAACCTTGCCTTAGTGAATAAGGGATTTATGCATACATTTGAGATAATGTATTGGTTGATGGAGACATTCTTTTAGTTTGTAGAAGAGTCTTTATTTAAGAGACTCATATAGGAGGAGTGTTAAGTATGGAGCGTGATTTACCCTTGTAATTTTCTGTGGTAAAAGCGTACATTTGTAAGGCCCCCATTATGAGGAGAAGCCATCGTGCGTGAAGGAAAATCACTCGCCGGAAACCAAAATTCTCACGGCCAAAAGTCAGAGGCAACTTTAGGGGCCTCGGGGGCGGAAGCCTCCGAGACTTTTTTTCCCCTCGCCGGAATATTATGGCCGGACGGCGGCCGGAAAGCGGTCGAAAAACAACCGTTGATTGGCTGATGGCCGGTAGTCAATGGCCGGTGGCCGAATTCAAAAGCGGACTTGTCTTCTCAAGGGCGGCCACACATGGGCAGATTGGAGGGTCTGATTTTGACTTATCTACACAAGGGCGGCTACACATGGTTGCCTCTCATGAGAGACGGTAGCCCTTTTGGCTTATAAAAAGAGGCCATTTCTACACACATTTCATAGAGTGTGAAGTTGATGCAACAAGGTGAGTGTGAGGTGGTGAGAGTGAAGCAAGGCGGGAGCTCCATTAAGGGTATAATCTCTTTGTAAACTACTTCTTGTTTTGAAGTACTAAAGCCATTGAGTGGCTGCTTTCCCGTGGACGTAGCCCACATTGGGTGAACCACGTATATTGTGCTCTCTCTCTCTCTCTCTCTCTCTCTCTCTCTCTCTTTCTCTACTCTATAATCTCGTGTATGTAAATCTGTCTCTCTCCATTAAGTAATATACTCAATTATCTATTTAGCTACGTCTTATTTCCTAACAACTGGTAGCAGAGCAAGGTTTGCTCGTAGCTAAGTTATCTCAAGGAAAGGATTCCTTGAATTGAGTGGGAATTATGGCGGAGGAAGGGAAGCTCAAGATTGAGAAGTTCAACGGCAAAAACTACCAACATTGGAAGATGCAGATTGAAGACTATCTCTACCAGAAGGACCTCTATTTGCCACTAGGCGGTCTTGCGAAGAAGCCTGCAACAATGACAGATGAAGCATGGATTGTCCTTGATCGATTGTCCTTGATCGAAAGGCACTGGGAACAATCCGGTTAATCTTGGCGTCAATGGTGGCCTTCAATGTTTTGGAGATGAAGACCACGGAGGACTTGATGAAGTCACTTGACGACTTCTACGAGAAACAATCGGCATCCAATAAGGTATTTCTTATGAAGCGCTTGTTCAATCTAAAGATGGCAGAGAATGGTTCAGTTGCAGAACACCTAAATGACTTTAACACAACCATAAGTTAACTTCGATCGGTGAAAATCAATTTCGATGACGAAGTGCAAGCTCTCCTTATACTATCATCTCTACCGGATAGTTGGGATAGCCTTGTGATGGCTATAAGTAATTCTATTTCTGGCACAAATACTCTTAAGTTTGATGATGTTGTGGGTGTTCTCCTAAGCGAGGAAATACGAAGGAGAAGCACATGAGAATCATCAAGTGTTGCACTGTCAGTGGAAACAAGAGGAAGGCCTAAGGAGAAGTTCAAAAACCAAAAGGGTCGTGATCGCTCAAGGTGGAGCAAGTCACGCACAAAGTCAGTTCTTGAATGTTGCAACTGCAGCAAGAAGGGCCACGTCAAGAAGGATTGCTAGTCCAAGAAGAAGAAGGAGACAGAGTCGCAAGACAACAAGCCAACATTAGAGGCCAATGTGGCAGGTAAAGTAGAGCAAGATGCTCTAATTCTCTCATTAGACAATGTGTCTAATTCCTGGATAGTAGATTCTGGGGCTTCATTCCATGCGACACCACACAAGCAACATTTCCAAGACTACACCAAAGGTAATTTTGGGTATGCATATTTGGGAGATGATGAAGCTTGTGACATTATCGGCAAAGGTACAATTTCTATCAAAACTGCTAACGGAAATGAATGGAAGCTTAAAGATGTTAGACATGTTCCTTCTCTTTGCAAAAATTTGATCTCTACAGGACAATTGGACGATGAAGGTCACAACATTGCATTCGGAAACAAACGGTGGAAGATCTCAAAGCGATCTTTGGTGGTTGCCAAGGGAGAAAAAGTTGGTACACTTTACTTGTGTACTGTTAGCACGCAACCTTCAGCTTGTGCAGCAACTACAGAAGTTGACAGTGCGGTGTGGCACTACTGGCTTGGGCATATGAGTGCCAAAGGAATGCAAATCCTTCAAACAAAGAAGCTTCTACCAGGTTTGAAGAAGTGGACTTAGAGTTCTTTGAAGATTGTGTTTATGGTAAACAAAAGAGGGTAAAATTTTAAAAATCAGGAAATGAAAGAAAAAATAAAAAACTTGAGTTGGTTCATTCTGATGTTTGGGGTCCTGCAAGTACACCATTACTTGGTGGCTCATTGTACTATGTAGCATTCATAGATGATGGGACTAGAAAAACATGGGTTTATGTCATGAAGAATAAATCCGATGTAGTTTCCATATTTCAAAGGTGGAAAGCCTTTGTGGAGAATGAAACAGGTACCAAGGTTAAATGCCTCAGATCCGACAATGGAGGTGAATATTGCAGCCAAGCTTTTGAAAGCTTTTGTGCTAGCAATGGAATTCGGAGGCAAAGGATAACCCCAAGGACACCTCAACAAAATGGGATTTCGGAAACGATGAACATGAAAATCATGGAGCGAGCACGAAGCATGCGACTACATGCAGGCCTACCGCTTGAGCTTTGGGCGGAAGCTGTAAGTACGTCTGTGTACTTAATCAATCGGTCACCCTCAACGGCATTGGATGGGGGAGTTACAGAAGAGGCATGGACAGGTAAACCGGTGAATTATGCATTTCTCAAAGTGTTTGGGTGTGAGGCTTTCATGCACATAGATAGAAGCCTAAGATCAAAGCTAGATGCAAAGTCCAAAAAGTGTTTCTTCATTGGCTATTGAGAAGGTGACTTTGGGTATCTCCTATGGAATCCTAAAGATGGTAAAATCTTAAGGAGTAGGGATGTAATTTTTAACGAACAAAATATGTACAAACATTACTTGGAAAGAAAAAAAACAGGTGATGAGTACATGGAGCTTGAGGACGGTGAAGACTCAAGGACTGCAAACGGTGACAATGTGCAACAACGTCAACCAAATACGGAGCCTCAACCTATTCCCCAAAGATCTACAAGAGCAAGTAGACCTCCAGAGAGGTTTGTTCCTTCCTTCAACCATCTCTTGATCTCAGATTCTGGAGAGCCGGAATCATACGAAGAAGCTATGCAACATGAATCCAAAGAAGAATGGACGAAGAGCATGCAAGTGGAGATGGACTCACTACATCGCAACCAAACATGGGAATTGGTTGAGTTACCTAAAGGTAAGCGGGCACTTCAAAAAAAATGGGTGTACATGTGAAGGAAGAAGAAGGTAGGAAGAAAAGGTACAAGTGTAGGCTTGTGATAAAAGGGTTTTCTCAAAAGAAAGGTATTGACTTCAATGAAATATTTTCTCCTGTTGTAAAAATGAACTCAATTAAGCTTTTCTTAAGCCTTGTGGATGCTCATGATCTAAATCTTGAGCAAATGGATGTAAATACGGCATTCCCTCACGGTGACTTAGAGGAGGAAATCTACATGCTTCAACCAAAGGGGTATGAAGTAAAAGGTAAGGAGAAAATGGTTTACAGATTAAAGAAGAGCTTGTATGGTTTAAAGAAAGCATCAAGACAATGGTACTTGAAGTTTTATCGATGGATGTTGGATCATGGATTCACAAGATGCAACTCGGATCACTGCGTCTACACGAAGAATTTGGGAGATGGGAAATTCATCATCCTAATGTTGTATGTTGATGACATGTTGATTGCAAGTGCTAACATGCAGGACATCAAAGACCTAAAAGAAGAGTTGTCTAAATCTTTTTCAATGAAAGATTTAGGTGCTGCAAAGAGGATACTTGGTATGAAAATATCAAGGGACAGTATGAAGAAGACAATAAAGCTATCTCAAGAGGATTACATCAAGAAGGTACTAGAAAGGTTTGCAATGCAAAATGCAAAACCAGTTTCTACACCTTTGGCTGGTCACTTTAAATTAACCAAGGATATGTGTCCAAAGACACAAGAGGAGATAGCCTATATGTCTAAAGTTCCATATGCTGCAGCGGTAGGTTCTCTAATGTATGCTATGGTTTGGACAAGGCTAGACATTGCACATGCAGTGGGAGTTGTGAGTAGGTTTATGGACAACCCAGGTAAAGATAATTGGCAAGCTGTGAAGTGGATACTTAGGTATCTAAAAGGGACAACAACAAATGCTTTGTATTTTGGAGGAACTGATATTTTTCTAGAAGGGTATGCTGATGCAGATATGGAAGGTGACAAAGATACTTGAAGGAGCACTACTGGCTATGTGTTCACGGTTGGAGGCACAGCAATAAGCTAGGCTTCAAAGCTGCAGAAAGTGGTTTCACTTTCTACCACAAAAGCAGAGTATGTAGCAATGATGGAGGCAAGCAAAGAAATTCTGTGGCTTCACAGATTCTTAGAAGAGCTTGGATTCAAACAAGACAATTGTGTCTTGTACAGTGATAGCCAAAGCGCTATTCATCTTGCAAAGAACTCAGCCTTTCATTCAAGGAAAAAGCACATTGAGGTGAGATATCACTTCATACGCACTCTTTTGGAAGAGGGACAACTAAAGCTAGGAAAGGTGCATACAAGTGATAATCCTGCAGACTTGTTTACAAAGGTGGTCAACAAGGAGAAGTTGAGCTTTTGCTCATCTTCAATTGGCATTCAAGGATAAGAAGCCAAAATGGAAAGCAGTCACACATTTGGTTTGGAGATCAGTCTCCAAGTGGGAGATTGTTAAGTATGGAGCCTGATTTACCCTTGTAATTTTTTGTGGTAAAAGCGCACATTTGTAAGGCTCCCATTATGAGGAGAAGCCATTGTGCGTGAAGGAAAATCACTCGCCGGAAACCAAAATTTTCATGGCATAAAATTAAGGGCAACTTTAGGGGCCTCGGGGGCGGAAGCCTCCGAGAATTTTTTTCCCTCGCCGGAATATTCCTTTTCACTAGAATATTATGGCTGGACGGCGACCGAAAAGCGGTCGGAAAACAAGGGTCGGTTGGCACATGGCCGGTAGTCAATGGCCGGTGGCCGGTGGTCGGAAGTCAATGGCCGGTGGGCTGGTGGCCGGATTCAAAAGCGGACTTGTCTTCTCAAGGGCGGCCACACATGGGCGGATTGGAGGGTCCGATTTGGACTTATCTACACAAGGGCGGCTACACATGGCTGCCTCTCATGAGAGAGGGAAGCCCTTTTGGCCTATAAAAGGAGGCCATTTCTGCACACATTTCATAGAGTGTGAAGTTGATGCAACAAGGTGAGTGTGAGGTGGTGAGAGTGAAGCAAGGCGGGAGCTCCCTTAAGGGTATAATCCCTTTGTAAACTACTTCTTGTTTTGAAGTACTAAGGCCATTGAGTGGCTGCTTTTCCGTGGACGTAGCCCACATTGGGCAAACCACGTATATTGTGTGTACTCTCTCTCTCTCTCTCTACTCTATAATCTCATGTATGTAAATCTGTCTCCCTCCATTAAGTAATCTACTCAATTATCTATTTAGCTACGTCTTATTTCCTAACAAGGAGTTAACCAGATACTTTCAGAAATCCATAACATACTGGTCCCCTTGGCTCTCCAAAGCTCTTGGCATACTTTTGAACACTTATTGGAGGGAGATTGCTAGAAAGGTGAACAACAAAGGACTCCATCGTTTGACCCATCTGTGGGACAACATCAGCCTGAACTGGAAAGATGTTGACCTTGTACCTGTCTAGTTTCACCTTAACAACACGGAGAGATTGCTAATTAGCACATCTCTGGAAAGGATAGGCACTCTTTTGATGCACCTAAGCATGCCCAATTTTGAATGGAAAGCCTGGCGATGTCCATAAACTCTAGCCACTTCTTCAAACCTCACACCAAGGGCATCTACCTAGCCCTTATGCACAAGGAGGATTGCCCCTCAGCAAATAGTGGGGTAAGCAATGGCCGGAAGCTCGGTGGGTGGCATCTACAAAGAACATATGGAACCCTTATTTACCCTTGTCAATGAAAATTTTTCTATAGAAGGTGATATGGGGGACGTGCATACAAGCGTTAAGATCTTAGCTGGAGGTATCGGCTCCGATAGGTACTCGAGCTATAGAACGGCTAAGGAGGACCTGCCCCACTTATTCATGGAGTTCTCGAGGGTTAGAGGCCTAGTAGGTAAGGTGTGCAAATGGATCAAAGAACATGGAAGATAGGGTACTCCAAGAATGATTTGCTCCTAGGAGGAAACGAGATGAAAAGCCAAAAGCAACTATGTTATGTACTCAAGTTGTTAGATTTTGCTTCTTCCACCACATTTGGAAGGCCAAGAACAACCGAGTGTTTGTCCAGGATCTCTTGACAGCCAGCTACTCAGACATTATCCAAGAAATCAGGGAAACTATCATTGAGATTGGAAAAAGCAAGATCTCACACGAGTGAAATAGGAAACTCTCACCATCATGTCTTCAACTATGTGATGTTTGCAAGGTTAAGGCTCCTTGTGTAAAGCCTGATCATCGGTTTCCTTTGTAATGCATGTGGCCATGGCGCGAATTGAGCATGGTTAGGGGAACCTTTTACTTAACCTTCCACTCACCCAAAAGGCACCCCCTTTCTCAAGGGGCACATGGACACATGTCAAGATCTCCCTATGCTTAGCCACATGGTGTGCTTGAATCCTATTGGCTGGGCTAAAGGGGGGTCCAATGAGCTTATAGTTGAATTCAACAAATATCTAGATATTTTCAAACTTTCTCTCTCAAAGGGGTAAGAAGGACACTTGTCCTAATGCTACCCTTGTTGCTTGATATACTTTATGCATTTGATTGGCTGGGCTTAGAGGGGAACACCAATCATACCTAAGCTTGAGGTACAAGGGTGTTAACCCTCACGGCTCACGGACACCCTATTACCTACGATGGACGTTGTAACCTACGACGGACATTGTATTATTTATTTGGTAGAGTCAGGTACCGGGCTTGTCTGTCCAATAGGAAAAGGGTAAGAGTGATCGCCGATGAGAGGCGCACTCTAACTGGAACATTCAAGGGATTAGTTGGCTAAGCATGGGCGCCCAAGTGTGAATGGGGCGAGCTCATATAAAAGTCAACTAAACCTAAAATTCACTCATTCTCTCATTTGTGCAATAGAAGAGTGCTCTTGCTCCATCTCCATCTCCATCTTCTTCTTCTTCACCTCCTTGTGTGTGTGTATGTGTGTGTGTGTGTGTGTGTGTGTGTGTGTGTGTGTGTGTGTGAGAGAGAGAGAGAGAGAGAGAGAGAGAGAGAGAGAGAGAGAGAGAGAGAGAGAGAGTGGGCGATCGAGCATTACGAAGGCACGGCGGCGGCGAAGCAGTGGCTCCTTCTTCTTCGCGGCAAGGAATCCTCCACGAAGCAAGCATAGAGCGGTGAGTGACACACCATCGCCTTCTTTGAGCTTACTAGTTTAGGCTTGTTGTGTGCTTGGAGCCATTTGTGGCTCGCACACGGTGTATCGAAAAGTTCCTTGCATTGACACGTGCGACATACGCGCACATTTTTGGCGCCGCTGCCGGGGAATTCCGTTCATTAAGCTCAAGTAGCACTCTGTGCTTCTCCGTGGTGCAATTTCTATTGTAGGAAAGGTAAGGAAGGAGTGTGTGTGTGTGTTGAGAAGAGGGATTTGGTGTTATACTGTGTGTTTTTTTTATTAATGGAGTTTTCAAAGGTTCTGTGTATTAAGGTAGTTAGTTTTCTTTGTTAATAGAGATTTCAAAGGTTCTGTGTTTATTCTCTGTGTATTAAGGTAGTTAGTTTTCTGTGTACAGTAAGTAGGAAGTAGATTAGTGAGAGTTAATAGAGTGTGTTAGTGTGTAAGAGTAGGTGTATTAGTTAGAAGTAGGTAGAGAGAGTGTGTGTGTGCTCTCGCGCAGGCCGCGGCGACCTTATCCTTTAAAAAAAAAATAATAATAATAAAAAAAATTTAAAGGTAGGACCGGGATCGGGAATATCTCCCAGACCCAAGCCCAAGCTCACGCTCAGGCCTAGGCCTCAGTCGCCTTTTAAAAAAACGAATTTTAGCTTCACACGTAGCTAAAAATTGATTTTTTGAGGACCAACGGAACATCAGATGCCCGAAAATTGTGCTGTAAAGCATAGAGCGACCCTCTAAGTGATACGCTCGTTTCGAGCTATCACACACTTTAATTAAAAAAAAAATCATACATTAAAAAACATTAAAAACAAGAAAAAATCAAGTAGAAAACGGGGTGCAAAACACCCACAAAACAAAGCAAGTAACCTTTGAGGGTACTTGCCGACACTTGTAGGGCACCCAAAGCACATGTATCTACGCTCTGGTCGTGTGCTATAGTCCGAACAACTAGCTAGTGCTTTGATTTACGGGGGTACTCACTATCCTTCCACGCTAGGGTCTACGCCCTCGACGGGGACCCAAGGTAGTGCAACCCAAGACCCAAATATAGCGGCTAGCGACTCTTCCTCTGACTACGATATTATGGAAGAGCATCTTACACAAAGCCCCGGGGGAACAAATAAAACCGTGCCTAGCTGGGCCCAACAACCTGGAACTAGTGTTTTTAGCCGTTTGATGGAAACTTTTAGTAGAGCTACGCGCTTTGAACCTACGGCTAGTGAAGTAAACGAAGGGGGTGGGGAAGTAGAATCACCATTCACATCTTCTGTAGACCCCACACTCCCTAAGAGTGTCCACGTGGACATTCTACCTACCTCATTTAATGAGGGCCCTACCGAGCTACCACCTTCCAAAGTCGCCTCTAAGGTAGCGGTGACTAAAAGTCAAAACATGGGAAGAAACATTGCATCCACCTCACGGAAACCCTCTAGTACACCAAGTTTGGACGGGGTATTTCTCAATGAAAATTAGGAATATGACCTACACACGGAGATTTTGACCGACCTATACATGGGCTACACATACCATGTGGGTTGGTTAGAAGTTGTACAATCCACATCTAGTGCCACTAGTCTAGAGGAACAACAACACATGATCTGCAATGTCATCCATAGGATTATCCAGTCCGAGAGGCAAAATCGAGGAATAAACATACCTTTGACGGGTCCTATGAGATTTTTAGACACGGGCAAAGGGAAACAACCCACTCCATCACAAATGGAGACTCCCCCAGTGAGTCCCACCGATCCCCCATATGTTGTTTCGCCAAGTGATAGCTTTACTTTTCCAAGTCTAGCTCATCTTTCCCTTGATGACACCACGGCTACCATGCCTACCCCAATGATGGGCATGCCGAGAAACACGCCATGGACCTCATTTGTTAGTAAAGCACCACTACATGGTAGCTCAATGCCTGCAACAATACCTACAAGTGTGTACCAATCGTATGCACCGATGGGTCCACGTACTCATGTAGTCCCTACCCCTCCCATTGTTTCAACTACCTATGCTCCACAACCACAATACACAAGTTCTTATTTCCATGGGACTATACCGGCTAGCATTATCATGTCACATTCGACGTCTGCTATGCCTAGAGCCACACATATGAACTTTGGGCTGCCACATGGCACAACACCGTACCAACCGTGGAACCCAAGGGCTTCTTATGCGCCAAGCCCAATGCCAATACCTAGTCCACATGTAGTCTCTCGAGCGCCTTCATTCACGGTGCCTACTCACTTAGGTGACTTGGCAACATTTGCTCAAGCTATTGGTCGATCTATTGCTGAGAATATGCGTAACACGCCTGATAGAGAGCCTAGAAGTAAGGCAGTACAAATAGCCAAGCTCACACAGAAATTTAGTGGAGACAGGGATGTGAGAAAGCATATCGAAGTGTTTGAACAAATATGCGATTCTCTAGGAGAACACAATGACCTACATAAGAGCAATGCTTTAAGCCTAACCTTAAGTGGAAAGGCTGTGGATTGGTATAGAACCCTAAGGGTGGAAGAAAAAATGATTTACCCTACTCGTAGGAGACTGTTTTTAAAGGAATACATACGAGAGAGAGTGCTTTGGGGTGTAGCCTCTCAGCTCGAGAAAGCCCAACGAGAGGAAGGAGAGTCGGTGAGAGACTTTATAAGTCGCTTGAAGCATTTGAATTCTCGTTGTAATCCAAATGAGCACTTCAACAATAACCAATTGCTTGATAGATTCATTAGGGGGTTACGACATGAGGATATCTACAATGGCCTAGTCATTAGAGGTATCACCACTTGGAAAGCAGTCACCACCAATGCGATCCAATTGGAGGATAATCTAATGATTCAAGGAGAAAGAGTGTCTGTTGAGACTAAATCTATTAGCTCACAAGCATCAGGGCATCAGTCAATGACCCTAAAACCTATTGCTAAGGAGCCAAAGATATCTGAGATGACTTTAGCAGACCTTACCAAGGCTATTCAAGAGAGTCTTAGAGACAATCGTGCTCCACAAAACAATCATATGTATCCAAGAAGGGAGCAGCAATGGTGCTCAGTATGCTATGGACTGCATAGTACCAGTAAATTCCCTACTTTTAGAGTAAAATTCAATGGGAACTGCAATGCATGTGGGAGGTATGGTCATCAAGCTAAGGGTTGCATAGTATTTAAGCGTGCGATGGCCAATAGACCAACCTTAGCATGGACAGACACACCTCGAGTGCCGGCCTTGATGCCGGCCCCACCTCTTGAACAAACAGCACAACACATGGTCCCTAGGGCCCAAAATGTTGTTCAAACAACACCCTTACCACCTCCAGTGCTAGGATCGCAACCACCACATTCGAGAATCACTTCTGTGAATCAAGTGGGTTGTGAGTCATCTATTTCTTGTTTGGAAGGCTATGAGGAAGATATAGATCCTAATATCGCCTATGGGATGGATGTGCTTGAAGAAATTCCACAATACTACATGGAGGAGCATTGGGGACAAGTCAAACCTGTATATCAAGTAGCTGTTCTTGCGGCAAGAGGCCAAAATATCAACTACACTGCTAAGAGACCACCTCTTCAATGCTATGAGTGTGGAGGTCCACATCGTGTAGCCGAGTGTCCTATTAGGCTACAAAAGAACGCCACACTAATGCAAACCAATCAAGCGAGCACATCTATAATTCCGATACTCATGTGTAATCGATGTGGCATAGATCATTTGATTGCCCAATGTCCAAATAATCCAAATGCACCGAAGATCACGCCATTAAACTTGATTGAAGTTACCGAGGAGCCATCACCAAGTACACCTGTGGTACCAGTAAATGTACTCACACGATCGATGCTCCAAAAACAAAATTATATTCTTGAGGAAAGAGACATAGAATCAATTGCCCAATCTCAGAAAAAGAAGAAAACACGAAGAAAGAGATCGCAAAAAGCAGCGAAGTCAGACCCCAGTTCAAAGACCAACATAGGGACTGGTGATGACCCCGTATATATGAACCACACTGAAGAAGATTCTGATTCAGGTGAAACCATGGAGACCAAAATGACCACTAACATAGAAACCAACAAGGAAGATTTTCATGAGCCACAATGGCCAGGATCCAAAAAGAAGATAGGAACTAACCCAAACCCTACAGAGGAGATTGAGCGAGTCAAGCAATTAAGGAGTTTGATAGAAGATACCCAAAGGGATCTAGAACCAGCACCTAGGAAGATCCAGATTACAGACACTCGTGTTCCCTACGTAACAACACCCTCACCAAGTCCATAGACCCTTGGACATACCTAGTGTCATCCAAGAAGAAAGTGACTTAAAGTCATGGGAAAGTGGGTGTACTCACTTCTTGATGGAAATAATGTTTACAGAGGGACTACCTGATCCTATCGAAGAAATGGAGATCCCATCTTCCCCACGTCATGGGACTCAAGGCCAAAAGGTGTCGTTAAACATTGCCAAATTGATGGATTTCATGTCTTCAGAAGTTAGAACCACCATCATGTCCAAACTATATAAAGACCCCGAGCTAGTCTCAGCCCTTCGAGCCTTCCTCAATGGAGAACTGAAGTTTGGGCTACCACAATTTGCACAGATGGATGGAGCTGGGGAGATGCCAACAAAGGAGGAACACTTAGATCCACAACCGAACCTAGATGAGAACCTTGTTATAGAAATACCTGTTAACAAGTTGGGACAATACTTTGAGGGTGATGAATCCAATGCGACTATACCAATCACTACTAAGGGATTAACTGTGAAGGGAATCCTTGATGGTGGCGCTGGGGTTAGCATTGTGACTAGAAATTGCTGGGAAACTATGGGAAGACCTCACCTTGTGACCACAACCATAGTAGTGAAGATGGCCAATGGGTCTATTGTTAAACCTATTGGGATGCTAGAATATCTCAAGATCAAGGTGTTTGGACATAAAATAAGGGTTATCTTCATTGTTATGGATTTCTCCAAGCACACTATGGCATCTGAGATGATCTTAGGACGTCCTTTCATGAGGGAAGAAAAAATGGTGCATGATTGGTCTAACAACCATGTCTACCTGCAGTTCCAATATTCTGTCATTCGAGTGGATCTTGTGATGGGTCGATCACATCCTCTAGGAAACAGGTTTATAATTGATCATAGATCTGACACCACAGTTCACTCGGCCCCATTGCAGTATTGTTACACGTGTAAAGCGGACACTGATGTTGGGGAAGATTCTCTTTATATGGATGTACTACCTGGGATGACTGAGTCAGACAATGTGGATTGGGTCCATCTAGCAGCAACCATAGACACTTGGGGAAATAGGGGGACGACTTGGGTAACACCTGAGGGGGATGAAATACCACCACTTGTACCCTTAAACATGCTAGAAGCAATGCATATAGCTTCTCACAAGACCCATCCTAATATAGCGAAGAAAACATACAAGTGGGTCCCTAAAGCTTCTTTAGCGACCATAGCTAGTGCTAAAAAATAGAAGCCTTGTAAGAAACGTCCCACTCGCTCCAAGAAATGTAAAGAAACGTTGCGTTGGATTCCTAAACGACTAGTGGAAGCCCAAGGCTACTATCAAGGAAATGATCAAATCTGGCTGCCAAAACGTAGATTGTGTTCTTACTTGTCACCGCGCCCATGTGAGCTCAATCCTGTGGCTCCAAAACAAAATGAAGATCGCAAAAAGGAAAAAATCACGGAATGTTACACACCCGCTCTAGAGCTAGTTTGGGTACCAAAGAAAGAACGATTTGTTCCACCTAGCTCAGGAACAGGGAAAGCAAATGAAGCTTCTTGCTCTTCATGTAGTTCCTGTACGGAAATAAAAGCTTCTCCACAACCTTCACCCACAATAGTGGACCTCCATAAAGCTACAAAGGAATCCACACCTCTCAGTGTTCAAGAATCACCTAATGAACCACTTCAAGTTCGATCCTGGGAGAGTACCTTACCACCCTTGCAACTCGATGAGGCACCTAAGGTAATAGAAAACTACTGGCAAAAATCCTCACCTATTATCGACTGGAACAATTGGTTTGAAAGGGTGACAAGTACATTTCAAATGATATGATCTACCCAAGGAAGGGGGGAATGTTTGCTGACAGTCATCATTCACTCACTCCCCTCTCAACCTTGTTTCCCTGACCTCTCAATCACCAATCTTAGGGAATGTATATATATAAAGCCTTATACTCACAAAAAAAAACAAAAATAATAAAGAGCAAGAGCAATTAGCAAACGAGTATGCACAATAAAAGTCAAAACATTGACTCAGACCTACACATTCACATCCAGTACACTGAAACAGAAACCTATGTCATTAAACACATTTGATCCTCATCACTCGCGTGATGGAGGGTAGGTAAGATTAGTACAATAGGAGTGTTTCTATTTTAGAGTTGAGTGATTAGCAAAGTTCCTTTTTCCCACTAATGTGCCTCCTAGAGGTATTCTTTGTGTTTCCTAGTCTGTACAGGAACAATTGCTGTGGTTAGGATTTGGACCTTCATGGAATCTTTATCTCGACTCACTCTTCAAATCAAGCGCGACCATCGACACAAACAGGTGTTTCTTGTCCATTAGCATTGCCCCTTATCTTTTTTGCATCTATAATTGTCTGCTTTGATTGTGATTGGTAGCATAATATCCAACACATTTGCTTAGTAACAAACATTTAATTCAATGTAATTTTTTGTCATAATCACTTGTCTAGATTTAAAAATCAAGCAGTCTGACTAAGCTAGTTTGACCAAGTTAGGTGTTACAGATCTTCTCTTAATACCATGGGGAATGCCTTCCTAATAATCAATGGTTACTTAGGTTCTTAATCCTATTTAGGTAGCATTGTGTGAAATGTACTAGGGCTTTCTAGTGGGCTTAGTCCCTATTGACCTTTAGCTTAAGTATTATAAAGGGAGTTTACTTGTGTGATGAGCCTGGGGAGGGTAACAGTGTTATATGACCCTCTAAAATTACAAAATTAAAATGTTGAAAACGAACAAACAAAAAATCAAAGTGCCACAATGTAAAATATTAAGTTGGAAGAGAAATCTTAGCTTGATTGGGTACTTCACTCACATGTATCGCCTATGGTACTAGAGCCCTAGAGGTTCCCAGTGTGGGCGCTTTTCCTTGAAAAGCAAAAAACCCAAGGCATACAAAATAAGCACACACATCAAAATTGACACTGTGAAAAGACTTTGGGGGGTCAAAGAAAAGGTAATCAGTCAGGCGATGATTTCATGAGAAATTCCTTTTATCGTAGCTTAACTACAAGGTCTTGTAGGTATAGCCTCTAGTCAGCCCTCGAACATGAAATACTTGGCTCTCGTGATTAAACAACTTAATTGACCAGAGAAAATTAACAAGCTTACCCATGGTATTAATAGTCTATCTCTAGTGCCTTTCGACCGTTAAATTAGCGACCCCAGACTTGTTTAATTTTTGACCTTTACATTTGTTTATGCATTTGATTACATTGCAATTTAATGTTTATTGCTGACAAATTGTTTAAAATTCTGTTACCAATCAATTTGTCTACCTAAAATTACATAATCTTTTTCATTGCTTATGAGAATGCAATTACTGTGCCAATGTTGTTTGATTTTGCAGTGACTGAACAAGGCTAAGGACATTCATCTCAAATGCTCTTCCACCTCGACGAACGAGCTTCAACTCAATAGCTTCCGAGGACGGAATCTACATCAGGAAGGGGGGCATGTTAACCCTCACGGCTCACGGACACCCTATTACCTACGACGGACGTTGTAACCTTCGGCGGACATTGTATTATTTATTTGGAAGAGTTAGGTACCGGACTTGTCAGTCCAATAGGAAAAGGGTAAGAGTGATCGCTGATGAGAGGCACACTCTAACTGGAACATTCAAGGGATTAATTGGCTAAGCATTGGCACCCAAGTGTGAATGGGGCGAGCTCATATAAAAGTCAACTAAACCTAAAATTCACTCATTCTCTCATTTGTGCAATAGAAGAGTGCTCTTGCTCCATCTCCATCTCCATCTTCTTCTTCTTCACCTCCTTGTGTGTGTGTATGTGTGTGTGTGTGTGTGTGTGTGTGTGTGTGTGTGTGTGTGTGTGTGTGTGTGTGTGAGAGAGAGAGAGAGAGAGAGAGAGAGAGAGAGAGAGAGAGAGAGAGAGATGGGTGATCGAGCATTACGAAGGCATGGCGGCGGTAAAGCGGTTGAGCACGGCGAAGCGGTGGCTCCTTCTCCTTTGCAGCGAGGAATCCTCCACGAAGCAAGCGTAGAGCGGTGAGTGACACACCATCGCCTTCTTTGAGCTTACTAGTTTAGGCTTGTTGTGTGCTTGGAGCCATTTGTGGCTCGCACACGGTGTATCGGAAAGTTCCTTGCATTGACACGTGCAACATACGCACACAAAGGGGGGGTCGACCAAGGGAGGTTGGGGGTGTGCTTGGGGTTATACACCCTCTCACACACTCATTTTTCACACATTCTCACTTGGTGAAAGGTGCAAGAACTCCATTTCCTTCTCCAAGCTTGTTGAGAAGTTAAGAGTCTACACCAACACTCTTGGCTATGGAATGCAAAATCCAACCAAGAGCCATGCTTCAATGCTTAAAATTTCCATCTTCTCCATCTTCATTACTATGCTATTATGCTATGGTAAGCAACAAGAATGATGATAAGTGAGGAATTATTTCTTTTTCCTACAAATGATTCTTCTTTCTCTTACCCTATCCTCATTCCCCGCTAGCTCTCTCCATGTTCAAAGGTGTTTGAGGCCTTGGGACTGAGGCCGGGGATTGTTAATGCTTTTACAAAGTTTATGTTATGCTTGTGATGCATGAAGCTTTCCATCTTCATAGCATTACCAAGGTCACAAGGAACACAAAGATGGTATTGTACCAAGTCTCTCTTTATGGGAGAATCTATAATACAATATCCTATTGAAGGGGAGACCGACTCCACATAAATCTCGTCCTCAATTGTTTCCAATTTCTTTGATTCTCTCTCTTGCAAAAGTATTGTTCATGCCAAGTTAATTAATTATAATGGTTATGTTGCTACCGCTAATTAAGTTCACCCTCTATGTTCTCAAATTAGTCTTATAAAAATGCTCACTCTAGATCTACTAATTCTGTTATTCTCAAAGGTCATGGGCCATTTCCATTACATTGGTAATAGAGCTATTGGTTTCTCTTTTATTGTTTAAGAATAGGGTAAGTGGGACATGGATCTATTATCTTGGTTGAGAAGGACTTAGTTTGAGGGACAACCGTCGTGAATATAGTCTTAATAATAGAGTTTCTCAGAGATTTCGTTTGGCTTAACCATTATTGAGCTACTAGCAAGCTCAATAGGAACTATAATCAATCGAGCAATGTTAGACACGCTCCTTTAGTCTTTGCAATCAACAGTCTCAAAACCATGGGTGTGGCTGCTTAAGGACTAATTTTCAAAGGTAAAGAAGAGTAGTAACTAAGGTTTTTGAGGGTACCAAAGCACAAAGTAATTTTATACATAAGTTTAATTATCATGGCTGACAATAATCAAGAGAGTAGAATGAATATTGAGACAACTTTGATTTTGCTCATAAAGGTGCTGATGATGATGCCCCCATGTTTGTTAATTATCTTGTTACTAGGTTACAACAAGCTATGGGCAACCCTGCTTTGCAAGCTGAAGTTATTCAAAAACTTCGTGCTTATGAGATTTCCCTTCCTCTTCAAGAGGAGAGAGAGATTAGAAGGCCTCCTGATGAGACTCCTAGAACAAGATTCTCTCCCATAAGAGAGGAGGTATCCAAAGAACGAGAAAGAAGCAAATCACTAAGTTCCTCTGAAGATGTGGCTCCATGAAGACGAAGATATAGACGGTCACCAACGCCTCCCAAGAGGAAATGGTCAACCCATAGTCTTTCTCCTCGTCACTCTGAAAGGGAAGAGAGGAAACAGAGGAAGAAAAAGGCAAGAAAGAGGTCACCCTCTTCTCCTTCTTCTTCACCTTCCTCCTATTCCGACAAAAGAAATAGATATTCTCTTAGAGAATACAAGAGGGGAGGACATCACAAATCTTACCCTGCATGGCGAAGGTCCCAAAAGCTCAAGAAGTTCAAAGAGGGAGGAAATAGTATTTCTTTTCTCATTTATGATGGCACTTTTGGTGCTACCAACAAAGTTTTGGACTTCATCCAACAATTTGATGCTGCCTTTGGAGACAAGGGCTTCACAGAGTCCTCCAAGCTACGCTATGTAGGTATGCACTTCCAGAAATTCACTCGTCAATGGTGGGCTAGCCTTCGTGGCAATGGTGAAGCCCCAAAGACATGAAGAACTCTAAGAGTTTCCATTATGAAGAAATTCCTTGCAAGAGATTTAAGGAACAAAGTGCTTACTGAACGGTGGAGTTTGAAGCTTCTCATCCATGAGTCTATTCACAAATATGTGGACAAGTTTTGGGATTTACATCTCAAGGCTACTGTCTTTCAAAAAATAGACTTCGCCAAGCAAAAGCAACAATTATGTGTAGGATTACTTGAAGAAATGGCCGAGTATGTCAATTCTCAATGGCCTAGTTCTATCTCGGAAGTAATCCACCACAGTATGGTTGCTTCATGCATCAATTTCCAACAAGGGGCTAAAAGGAATGCCAAGCCCATGGAAAACAAAGATTGAAATGAAGCAAAGGGGAAGAACAATGCTCAAAATTTTTCCCGAGGCAACTCTATCAACAACAATAAATCTAAGGAAAAAGGAGTCTAGAAAGCCAATCATCGACTTTCTCCCAAGGAGCTAGACCGGTGCTTCAAGTGCGAGTAGCAAGGACAGGCCTATTGTGCTTGCCACGAAAGAAATGTGCGCATGAGCCGCCTAGAGCCTCTATGGTTGAAGCTCCAAAATAGGATGCTCATTGCAAAGGTTTTCTCCTTTCCTATGCTTGGGGAAAGATGCAAGACCATGATGCCTTTATTTTTTTTTACCCTGGTTCAACTGACAACTTCATAGCCACTGAGTTGACCACCACACTAGGCATACAAGCCCACAAGATAGGAGATGCATTGAAAGCGGATGGAGCTATCAAGGGACAAGAAGTCTCAACTACTCCCTTAATTGGAAAGTTGAGGCTTCATGTCCAAAGCTATGTGGACAAAGAGGGTTTCTTTATCTTCCCTCTCAAACATGAGGATGTTATTCTTGGGGCAGCGTGGTTCAACTGCATGGCTGCCAACATGAAGTTCCCTGAAAAGAGAATCTACTTCATCGCCGACAGAGAAAAGAGTATGTACATAGATGCTAATGAGTCGGGGAACACCATATCCCTGGTAAATACGCTTGCTTTTGATGAGTGTTACCATGCACCGAGCGATTTTTTCTGAGCAAGGAAAAACTCGAGCAAGTGTTTGGACACGATATAGTAAATTTTATCGTCAATAGATTATTTATCATTTGTTATATATTCATGCACCACAACAAAAAGGGTTATCAATGAATAGACTACCTCCTAAATTCCAAAACATCAAATTTTTTTTAAAAGAAAATAAACACAATATTTGAAAATATTATCTTCTCTCTTAGGCTCGCTTGGGCTTCACATGTTTGAGCATAAAGTAAGATTGATAGAATAATAAGAGCTCTAGCCCTGTACTTAATGTTCAAGTCATCGTAAGTTTCTTTTTGTAAGGTCATTTGTAGTGCTCCTATGTCTAGTACTTTGGTTCTTGATTGTCATTTTTTTATACTTGAGTGTTGAGATGTCGAGCTCTACACCTTGAGCTGGCATCCACTATAGGTCTTGGCCGCTTATGGCATTTACTCACTGGCGCGTTAGGTGACCGATACGGAGGATCTTTGACAGTGATTCTACAGCTGGACTACACTTATAGTACCAGCCTAGTATGCTTCTAGCGAGTTCACACTTAGTGACCGCATGTACATATGTGCTACTTTTCAGCTTTAGCACTTAGTCATTTTGTACTCTCTTTTCTGTGAAGAAGAAGAAGAAGCTTTCCATCTTTGTGTGCTTTGTGCTTGTCTTGTGTAGCTCTCTTGCATCCTCATTCTTTACATGGTATCAGAGCCTGGTGCAGGCAAGAGAGGCTAAGAGAGCAAGAGCATCACAATCCCTTCGTTCGCAATCCACGACCACATGCCACAAGTTTTTCGCACAAGTTTCTGAATAGGTCTCCAAAGTGAAATATACAGAGATTTACTGTACAAGTACAGTGGTTGTATGTACGCTTGATTGTGGACACTCGTTGAGTGTAGAAAGCGTTACAGGTACCATGATAGCAGGTTCAGTAGATTTGCAGGTTTTTGCAGATTGCAGCTATTTTGTCTTAGTGCTTCAAGATGTCTGACGGTTTCAGTCAGATTGTTACTGAGAAGCTTGAGAAAAATAACTACCCTGCATGGAAGTTCAGAATAACAAATTTCTTGAAAGGAGAAGGTTATTGGGACTATGTAGAAGGAGACAATGAAAAGGAACCAGAGATTCCCGAGGCAAATGCTACAGCAGAACAAAGGAAAGCTTTGAGGGACTGGCAACAAGGCCAGAGCAAAGTGATGTATTGGCTTTCTATGAGCATCACAGATGGCATGATGGGCTATCTACAGGATGCTGAAACCCCCGCCATTGCATGGAGAAACTTAGGTAGAGTGTTCGAGGTTAACACCAAGGCCAGGAAGCTTCAACTAAAGTCGGAGCTAAATCAGGTTAAGAGGAACAACCTCTCAATCAATGATTATGCCTTGAAGATCAAGAGTATCATTGAGGCTCTTGGATCTATTAGAGAAACTTAGGCAGAGTGTTTGAGGTTAACACCAAGGCCAGGAAGCTTCAACTAAAGTCGGAGCTAAATCAGGTTAAGAGGAACAATCTCTCAATCAATGATTATGCCTTGAAGATCAAGAGTATCATTGAGGCTCTTGGATCTATTAAAGTCTCAGTGGAAGACGATGACATTGTCCGTGCATGCTTGGATGGTCTAGGAGATGAGTATGTACATTTTAGGTCATCCATGAATACAAGAGACGACATCCCCGTGTTCCAAGATTTGATTTCTATGCTTATTCTTGAGGAGAAGAACCTTGACCCATCTTCTTCTCATGGCAGAAATAATTCTGAACAGGCCTTCTATTCTAACTCCAACAGAGGTAGAGGTAGAGGTAGAGGTCGTGGTCGAGGCCCAAGGGGTTGCAGGGGCCAATTTCAGGAAGGTCAATCAAATCAAAACAATACAGGTGGCAGGGGAAACCAGTCTCAAGGAAGGGGGAGTCAAAGAGGTCGTGGTGTAGGATCAAGCAAGCAGCAACATACTCCAGATAGCAGAGAATGTTGGACTTGTGGTGAAAGAGGTCACATGTCACATGACTGTCCAAAGGGAAAAGCAAGTGGAAAGAGAGAACAGGGCAACTATGCATCTACTAGCAGAGATGTAGATGACAACAAAAACGAGCGCATGTTTGTTATGCAGCATGTAATGAATACAATGACTGCAGATAATTCCACCCAAGATGATGTTTGGTATGTGGATTCAGGTGCCTCTAATCACATGACGTCTCGTGGAGAGTGGTTTAGAGATATGCGCAAACCAGATGTGTCAGGCTATGTGCATACAGGAGATGACACAGCTCACCCCATTGCTCATGTAGGGGACATACCTCTAAATACGAAGAGTGGGAAATCAAAGTACTTAGCAGATGTACTTCATGTCCCAAACATTACAAAGAATCTTGTTTCTGTTGGACAAATGGTTGAGCAGGGTTTGCAGGTTCGCTTCAATCCAAATGGCTGTTATGTAGAAGATTTCCAGAATGGCTGTAAGCTGATCACAGAGGGAAAATGTGTGGGCAAAATGTTTACGCTGAATGTAGACATGCCTGAAGTAAAAGCTGCATTATTTGCACAGGGCACAGGTGTTGTGGCTAATGTTGACATTTGGCACAAACGCATTGGCCATGTCAATGAGCAGAGATTGCGCAGCATGCAATTAAAACAGATTGTAAAAGGTTTGCCCAAATTCAAGGTGGATGGTATGCATAAAGTGTGTGCAACATGCCAGTTTGGAAAACAGTCAAAGGGCTCATTTCCACATGAGCGCAATGTATGTAAAAAGCCACTTGAGGTGGTGCACACAAATTATTGGGGTCCAACCGATACTGTAAGTATACATGGTTGCAGGTATTATGTCTCTTTCATTGATGACCATACAAGGAAAGTATGGGTCTACTTCATGCGTAACAAAAGTGAAGTGTTTGGTCACTTTCAAGACTTCAAAGTCATGATTGAGAAGGAGACAGATATGAAAATCAAGACATTGAGGTCAGATGGAGGGAGAGAGTACTTCTCCAATGATTTTTTAGATTTTCTGCAAATGCATGGTATACGCAGGCAGTTTACATGCAGATATACTCCACAACAGAATGGGGTCGCAGAAAGGAAAAACAGACACATTGCAGAGGTTGCACGTGCATTGATGAATGAGAAGAACATGCCTCATCATTTCTCGGCTGAAGCCGTAAATACAGTTGTGTACATTATGAACAGGACACCTACAGCTGCGGTGCATGATGTAACACCTGAGGAAAAGTTTACAGGTACAAAGCCTGATTTGGCACACTTGAAAGTGTTTGGCTGCATAGCTTATGTGCATGTACCAGATGAGTTGCGTAGGAAATTGGATCCTAAAGCAGAGAAATGTATTCTTGTGGGATATTCCCGTGAACAAAAGGGGTACAGGTGCTACAATCCTACTACACAAGAATTACGAGTGAGCAGAGATGTAGTATTTGATGAGATGAGCAGCTGGTACAGTAATGCACATGGCACTATTGGGTCTGATGTAAAAGATGATGTGGTTGTACAAAATGTGAGGCCACAGTCACAGGTTTTGAGTGGACCACAAGAGTCCTCTTCTCGTGGCTCTGTTGAGAAACCATGGAATGGTAGACTACGTACGCAGGTTACTCCACCAACAGGTACAGGGAATGTATCACAAAAAGGAAAGGAAAAGGTTGATGAACCTCCCTTTATGGCTGATGCATCATCAGGTTTTTCATATGTAGACATGGATTCAGATGGTTCTGAACAAAGTCTTGATGAGGAATTTGGAATTCCGGCTGTCAGGACACCTGATGTAAGGAAAGTACAAGAAGATGCTAGAGGGCAAAGGAGTGACCCAGGACCACGCATATCTAATAGAGTCAGAAATCCAGTTCAGAAATTGACTTATGATGGGTATCTAGCGCATCACCAAGCCTACATGGCTAAGGTAATACAAGATGTGGAGCCCACATGTTTTGAGGATGCAGTTGGAAATGTGCATTGGGATGATGCAATGAATGAAGAGATGGCTGCATTGGAAGCAAACGACACATGGGAGTTGGTGTCATTGCCAAGTGGCAAGAAAGCTATTGGCTGTAAATGGGTGTATAAAACCAAGCATAAGGTTGATGGTAACATTGAGCGTCACAAGGCAAGGCTGGTCGCAAAGGGTTATGCACAGACGTATGGCATAGACTATGAGGAGACCTTTGCTCCAGTGGCAAAGATGACGACTGTGAGAGCTGTCATAGCAGTGGCTGCATCTAGAGGATGGATTATGCATCAAATGGATGTAAAGAATGCCTTCTTGAATGGTGAGTTGCAAGAGGAAGTGTATATGGATCAGCCACTTGGTTATGTCGATCCAGGTTACCCAGATTAGGTATGCAGACTTCTCAAAGCTTTGTATGGTTTGAAGCAGGGCTCTAGAGCATGGTATGACAGGATTGCCAAGTATCTTGTTAGTATTGGTTTTAGGAGAGCTCATGCTGATCATTCACTCTATGTACGTGAGAGTGATGTGGGGATTGTGGTCATTACCATATATGTAGATGACCTTATTATTGTTGGTGACAATGCTATGGAGATTGACCATGTGAAGGGTCTTCTCAAACAGGAGTTTGAAATGAAAGATTTAGGCGAGTTGCGCTACTTTCTTGGCATTGAGGTGATCAGGACTCCAGAGGGTGCATGGATATCACAGAGACAGTATGCTTTGGACATGTTGTCAAAGTATGGTATGGCTGATTGTAAGCCAATTTCTATTCCCTTGGATGTGAATGCAAAGCTGAGTGCAGAGAAGGGTGATGTTGTTGAGGATGTCAACATGTACAGGCAGATTGTGGGTAGTCTAATCTACTTGACTATCACGAGGCCAGACTTGAGCTACACAGTAGGCTTTGTGAGTCAGTTCATGCAGCTTCCGCGGAAGCCACATTTGGATGGAGTACGATGCACACTTAGGTATGTGCAAGGTACTCTTGACTACGCATTGTTCTATGCAGTAGATGCACCATTAGCATTGTATGGGTATACAGATGCAGATTGGGCAGGTAGCATTGTTGATAGGAGATCTACGAGTGGCTTCATGTTCTCTTTTGGGAGTGCTGCTGTTACTTGGAGCAGCAAAAAGCAGCCTACGGTTGCTTTATCGAGCACAGAGGCCGAGTACAGAGGTGCAGCAGTTGCACGCTTTCCCTATCGTCTTGTCCTATCTATACTCTACAAGGCTGTGATCTTCATACAAAGACACCCTTCTTACAAACCACATCACTGACAAACACCATAACTAATAATGAAAGGCTTCTTTTGTTACAATAAAATCATGTTTTTCCTCAATTGACCAATATAGGAATCTTTTAATCAATTTCTAAAAACAACAACAAAAATTTATAGAGTTATATGCCTAGAATTTTCTAGAAAGGCATCGTCTTAGGTGTTTGGAAAAAATGTGTCTCAGCTTAATATCATGTCCTTTTCGATTTCAAAAATTCCCGTTGATTCTCCCTCTCCCTCTTATTTTTAGAAAATGCCAGGCACCCCACATGGTGCATGAAATAACTCTTTCTCTCTCTCTCTCTCTCTCTAAAGAAAAAACTAATCCGTTACTCTAATTCAAGACAAACATCACAAAATAAGACGTCTCATGTCTTGCTGGGTATTCAGTATTAACAAACCAGATACCAATCTTTGCTTACACAGAAGGCAAAAAGTAGTTCAACCTTGATAAAAGGTGGTCCTCCAAACAAGAAATTACCCATAGCATACATACACGCTATGTTACAGCTTCCTTTTGAATCACCGACCATGCTCAATGTTGAGGCGGCTTTGATAGAATCATGAGACATGATGATTACATGCATTACTTATTTGTCAAACCATTTTTTTCTTTTGCCAGCAGCAGTCACTTTAGAAGTCAGCAAAACATCTTATGAATTCCAAAGGGACACATACTGAAACCTCACCATCAATCCTTTGCTCGCACAAAGACACCTCACACAGTACCCGATCAACACAATTATGACGAGGGCTAGCATACCTCACAAATATCGGATCAACGCAATTATGACAAGGGCTAGTATCACAATCAAAAGAACCATCAAGATGAGGGACATCACTGAACACCCACTGCTTGTCTTCTGCCCCAGTACGCCTAGCCTCCTCTGCATTGCGTTCAATTGTGTATTTGTTCTGTCTGTGTCGTCATCTAAATTATCCAAAAGCTTTGAGTGCAAATCCAGCGTTTCATTTACAGCCAAGGCAATGTTTTTTGTGCTTGTCACTGTCTCTTCATGATTCAAAAGGTCATCATCTTGCTCCCGCATGATCTGTCAGACTGTCATTGAAGCCGAGCAATTCCATAGTTATCTAAGCCTGTTGTTCTATTGTTCTCTTTAGGTTCCCCTCTCCCATCCTGACCCAATAGATTAATCCTGTTAGAAGCTTGGGAGGAATTTAGGCTGTTTGACATCTGATTCATCCTAGAATGAAGACTCAAAAATCTGTTTTGTTGTTTGCTTAAGTCCTTTTCATTCAAAGATTTGGTGAGGGAAGGATTGCTAAAGATGGACTGAAGGCTGTCAAGGTGGGAACCAAGCATGGTGATATTCCGTCTGAGTCAAGACACAACAAGCAATCATATACGATCAGAGTGCCATTGAGCACATGGATAACTTTAAGGGATCCATTAGTAAGTGAGGCAATTTTGGATTCACAGACAACCACAACACAAAGTTTCAAAAGAACAAACATGCAATATCACTAAGAGATGACTGAGTGAGCATAGGAGGTCAAAGAGAGAGCAATGTATTACTAGCTTGTGGCAAAAACGAGGCGAGAATTGTTAGCAGCATGGGACCCACTGCCAACGGGGGCTACGGAGTTGCGCTCTGCAATGCAGGCTACTATATCCTCTGCAAGCCAGACTGCATCTTCAAACTCTTGGATCCATGAATCATTCTGTGCCATCATATATGACCCTACAATGACGTGCAAAGGAAGAGCGGTCCCAAGTTCATGCGAGAGCGAAGGGCGGGGGCGCCTTCAAAACGCATTCACAGTCCCTCACATCATGCCAATGTCAAGCAGAAAAAACAATATGCGCTTTGTCTCTCTCTCTCTCTCTCTCTCTCTCTCTCTCTCTCTCTCTCTCTCTCTCTCTCTCTCCTTTCTCTACAGCCCTCCACCTCTAGAGGCCTCCTTCAGGCGTCCCTTTTCACCTTTCCATGCGAGGCTCGGCCCTCTCAGTTCTGCAGACCCACCCCTTCTAGGAAACCTCTATAGGCAGCCCTTGCTCGTCCAACTCTGGCTCCGTGACTCGGTCTTGCTCAGGATAATTAAACGAAGAGAGAGAGAGAGATATTTTTACAGCAGAGAGGATCAGAGAGAATTGGGGGGTTGGTCTCTTAGTTTTTTTTTTTAAATCTCTGAAAGAGCGCGCGCCAGCGTGCGCTCTTTCAGAGAGTTTTTTTTTAAAAAACTGAGAGAGAGAGAGAGAGAGAGAGAGAGAGAGAGAGAGAGAGAGAGAGAGAGAGAGAGAGAGAGAGAGAGAGAGAGAGAGAGAGAGAGAGAGAGAGAGAGAGAGAGAGAGAGAGAGAGAGAGAGAGAGAGAGAGAGAGAGAGAGAGAGAGAGAGAGAGTCATTGTGCTTGTGGGTGCCCAACAAAATAGAGAGCAGCACAACTGAAATTTATCACCGCGAGCTTGTGGCTATGGCATTCGCGGTGTGCTCCTCTAGCAGTCTCATAGATATGGCAACATCCAGCATGAGCAGAAGCTCCTTTGTGTTTGGACGGGCATTGCGTGCTGTACCCGCAGAAGCTACATTTGTTCCATCAAAGAGGGCCCTCACTGTTTCGGCGGCGACAACCGACAGGCCTTGCGGTTCCCTAGCAACATTCCTTCGGAATGCCTTGATGGAAGCCTACGTGGGGACTTTGGATTTGACCCCCTTGGTCTTGGATCCGAGCCCGAGCTTCTCAAGTGGCTTGTGTAATCAGAGATAGTGGACTGTAGGTGGGCTCACAAGAAGTTTTAGAAAAATTCTCACAATAATTCCCACATTGTGACTTACCTCAACATCATGAGTTTTTGTGAGAGAGACACCACATACCTAGCTAGGTACGATTGGGGGCAGGGGACCGCCGGCCCGATGGGGGGGCCGGCGGTCCGCTGCCCCCAATCATACCTAGCTAGGTATGTGGTGCCTCTCGATCAGAAGCTCATGATGTTATGCATGGTATGAAAAACACTGAAAAAAGACTCCGTTTTCCTACATGAGAACATTTCTAAATCTTCTTGCGGCTATGTTGGGTGCTGCTGAAATATTCATTCCAAAGCAGGAATTTTGAACACCCCATCCTGGTACTTAGCTAGAAAGGCCGAGTATTTCACAATTACGACTATCCTGTTCATAGTGGAGCTTATAGTCTTAGGCTAAGCTATGGGCCGAAGATGGGCAAACATCATTACGACTATCCTGTTCATAGTGGAGCTTATAGTCTTAGGCTAAGCTAAGGGCTGAAGATGGGCAAACATCATTACTCCAGGATTAGTGAATACTGACCCCATCTTCACCAATAACAAGCTAATAGGCAGAGATGTTGGATATCCCAGTGGCTTCTGGTTCAACCCTCTCGGTTGGGGCTCTGGTTCTCTTGAGAAGATCAAGGAGCTTAGGACTAAGGAGATAAAGAATGACATACTCGCTATGTTGGCCGTTATGGGTTCTTGGTTCCAAGCAATCTACACGGGCATTAGCCCCATTGACAACCTTACTGCCCATCTTTTCGACCCTGGTCACAACATTGTTTTCTCGGCTTTCTTGACCAAGTGAGCAATGATCGTTGTACCTCCATAACTTGGAGCAGATATTGACACTCACTTCCTTTGTATGCCAATTGAGAAGTTTGTAAAAACCTTTTTTTGGTTGGAAGGTCCTATTTTGTCGTGTAAGCTGTGCCTGCTATTGTTTTGTCAATTTACTTGTATCATGTTTCATTGCATTACCTTGAGGATATGAGTCAGTTTTGATTACAAAACATGCCTGTTCTGGTTGTTATTTACATCAAAAGTTTGCCACTGTTCTCTGACCAAATGCCTCTCATTCGATCCCTTCATCTCTCCCAGTTAATAAAGATAATGAAGTCTGGCTTGAATGCGAGAGAGAGAGAGAGAGATAGAGAGAGAGAGAGAGAGAGAGAGAGAGAGAGAGAGAGAGAGAGAGAGAGAGAGAGAGAGAGAGAGAGAGAGATCCACGACAAAGAGGAAGCAAGCAATCCAGGAGAGGGGCTCACGTTGCAGTATCAATTGTTTGTCTCTCTCTCTCTCTCTCTCTCTCTCTCTCTCACACACACACACACACACACACACACACACACACACACACACACACACACACACACACACACACACACACACACACACACATGCACACACACCCGTTTGATTCCTTTTCTCTTACTTGTCTCAAATCAGCAAAAGGTTTTGTGACTCCGTCTCTGCTACCATTTATGGACGACAATGTGGCCACAAGATTGTTCTTATGTTTGACGATAGCATCTATGCACTTTCTCTCTTTTGTGATACAACATTATGAAAAAATCCTCCTTTTTAATCATGGCCGATGTCAATTCTAGAAGGTTCGCATTGCTATTGAAAGCACACAAGGCATTGGAATGAAGGACACACTAGTAATAGTCCGATGGTCCCTCCAGAGTAGTACATGCAATTCTTTCACAACGTACACATGGCACTCAAGAAAGCAAAGGATATCATTCAAGTTCAAAAGCTACCTACACATTATGATGGACATGTGGCATTTGAGTTACCATCTTTTGATCTTTTTGTGCACGAACTTATGACAATTGCAACATGTGAATTTACCATGGAGAATAAGTTTGCACAAATAGAGTTTTGGAATGTGCTCAGAAAGATGGTACAGAAGCAAGATATGACTGTGTATCAATGTGTGTGTGAACACATTAAAGGAAGAGTATGGCTCTTTTGTTTGACACTATTTGAGATGCAACATGGCTACTTTGCTACACTATACTCAATAGAGTAACTATTGAGATCTTGATCTAATATTTTTCATTGCTTATGCTCGCTTGGTTTCTTGTCCGCTCGCAAATACTCGCTCGAGAATTGGGATTCCTCGCTTTTGATAAGTCAATGAAAAGGTCTATTTTTGCGTATATGATTTGTGTTAAAGAATCTGTAAATTATTCTAATATTTTCATAAGTAGCAATAAAGGGAATCAAGAGGAATTAGAGTTTTCTAATTTTCTAAATGGATCTCAAGATGTTTTCATTGATGACAACCCTAGCGAGCTACCTCCAAAACGAGGGGATGATGACCATGCAATAGAGATTCTACTAAGACGCTCACTGCATAAGAAACCTCCTTATTGAGTTTGACAAGAGGAGATCATGAGGCGAGTGCATCAATTGGTGGAAAAAGGGATGGTGAGACCTAGATCCTCTCCATTTTGTTGACTAGTACTTTTAGTGCAAAAAAAAGATGGCACATATCACATGTGTGTCGCCTATAGAGCACTAAATAGGATCACTAAAAGAAAAAGATTTCCCATGCTGTGGGTCAAAGATCTATTCGATAAGTTACAAGTTTTGTCTTGACAAATTCTCTAGTCGCATTCAAACTCATGATGGACAAAAATCTTTAGGCCACTCAAATTCTCTTGAGGAGTACAAGCGACACCTCTAGGTAATATTTCAAGTTGTGAGAGAGAATAATATTTTCATTTAATCAAAAGAAAAGTGATTTTTTCCTACAAGAGATTCAATATTTAGGTCACATTATCTCTAAAGATGGCACCCGTATGGATCCAAGAAAGTTAGAAGTAATAAAAGGATGGCCTAATCCAAGGAATCTACAAGAGGTACGAAGCTTTATAAGTATGTGTGCATACTATAGATGCTTCATAGAAAAATTCTCACTAATAGCAAGCCCATTACAGGACTTAACAAAAAAGAACGGTAAGTATTCACGGACTGCAAAAGTGTATGAAGCTTTTGAGAAGCTTAAGGAGAAGTTTACCTCTCAACTTGTGCTCACACTACTAGATCTCGCAAAGCCATTTGAGGTTCAATGTGATGCTTGTGGTGATTGTCTTAGGCTATTTTGCTTCAAGAAGGGCATGCCATAGCATATGAGAGTCAAAGACTCAACTCCAATAAGTGAGTATTGGGAAAATACCAAAAAGAGTTACTAGCTGTTTTATATGCCCTAGACACGTGGAAACACTATCTCTTGGGGACTCCATTCATCCTACGAATGGATCACAATGCCTCAAAAACTTCATGACGCAAAACAAGCTCTCCGACAAACAAATGAGGTGGAAAATTTTTCTTTTGTAATTTAAATTTCATATTGCTCACATTGCAGGCAAGCACAATCAAGTGGTTGATGCACTTTTACGACGGCCAAGGGTAAATGTGGTGTCTATAGAAACTCACAATGATTTATCTTTAATGATAGATAAGTATGCTACTGACCGAGACTTTAAGTATGTAATTACAGCCTTTGCATTAGGGGGGGAAAAAGAACCATTCACCTTGGAGGATGGCTCTCTTCCAAACAACAATAGGCTATGTGTTACTCACCCATACAATAAGAAAGTCATGTTTGAATCCCAATCTTCTCATTATGTGGGGCAAAGAAGGATTTCATAATCTACTCTTTGAGGAGTAAAAATGTATTCCTATTGGCCTACCATGAAAAGTAAACATACCATGAAGAGTATGTTCAAAATTCATGGTATGCCAAAAGTCAAAATTTGACCGAGGGAAGAAACTTCGATTGTTTCAGTCGACAGGCTTATTAAGAAAACACACTCTATGCCTGACTATTAAGGCACATCAAACGACAACCCTCTTTGGATCTCCAATTTTCAAGTATCATGGTGTGTCAACATCCATAGTGAACAAAGATCCTAGAATGAATAATAATTTCTGGAAGGGTATCTTTGAGAATCTAGGAATTAGATTAAATTTCTCTTTTGTCCTATCATCCACAAACACATGACCAAAGCGAAATAGCTAATCTAACAATTCTTGATCTACTAAAAGCCTATGTCATAGAAGTAGATCAACATTCTCAATGAGAGAAGTACCTACCTCTTATAGAATATGCATATAATGACATTGTACATACTTCTATGGAGAAAGTACTTTTTGAGGATAAAGAGGAAAGATCCACCTTACTACTTAAAGTACATGGGAAGATCTTCGCTTTTGCTGATGAATATAGCCAAAACTTACAAGAATATTTTCCAAAGATTAAAAAGGTTATATCCATCTTACAGCAAAGGCAAAAAGGGCTGATGCTGCTAATAAGCACAGAAGAGACTTTGCCTTTAAGGAAAATGATTGGGTCTTGCTAAAGTTTCTCAAGGCTCATCTAAAGCATACTATGGGCAACAATCCTACGGGCCACCAAGAGTATTATGCTAAACTAGCAAAAAGATAATGTGGTCCCTTTTTTCAAATTCTTAAGCAAATCAATGAGATGTCTTATTAGTTAAAATTGCCCAACCATTGGATCATGCAATTTTTTTTCCATGAGAGCCTAATCAAGCCTTACAAAGGAGCACCACCAAAAGAGCAGTAGACCCTCCAAAAACCAAAGATCAAGAAGAGGTACTGAATTTGAGTCCATATTATGACATGAAGACAGGTATTAAGACCCGTTAAGAAACCTGGACTAATGACTAGGCTTTATCTTCTCTACCTCATAGTGGAGGATGACTATGATTTCAAGATAGAGGTAATGTCATAAAATATAATATCTACCTAACCCAAATGATTTTCTCATATTAAACTGGTCATTTAATGTGGGAGAATAAACGGGAACAAGAGTTAGAATAGAGACATGTGATTCTAGACCTATCTCAGAAGGGGACCAAAAGGAGAGATGTTTGCATCTCAATAAGGGTTCAAAAGGAGATGGTCTACCAAAGATCAATGTGTAATAAGTTCTAGACTTATCTCAGGAGGGGACCAAGAGGAGAGATGGTTACATCTCAATAGGGGTCCAAAAGGAGATAGACGTCATTCAAAGAGAAACGTGCATCTAATGGAGCTTAAAGACCTAAGGGTTAGCTTCATTAAAGACCTCCAAAGGTTAGTGTTAAAAGTTTGTAGACCTTAGGGAAGCTAGGGCTATGCTTGAGGTGGGAGCCCGTGACCCAAGCTTGAGGTGCTTTTCGTGCTTGCTGACTAAGGTGCTTGAGGTGCTTGTCATGCTTGATGAGTAAGGTGATTGAGAAGCTTCCCATGCATGGGGGGGTAAGGTTCTTGAGGGTCTTGAGTCAAAAAGAGACCCTACAAAGGAGGGGAAAGCCCCAAAGTTAGGGGAATCTTTGACGTAACCTCCCACTCACCCAAAAGGCACCCCCTTTCTCAACGGGCACATGGACACATGTCAAGCTCTCCATATGCTTAGACTCATGGTGTGCTTGAATCCTATTGGCTGGGCTAAAGAGGGGTCCAATGAGCTTCTAGTCAAATTCAACAAATATCTAGATATTTTCAAGCTCTCGCTCTCTCAAAGGGGTAAGGAGGACACCTGTCATAATGCTACCCTTGTTGCTTGATATGCTTTATGCATGTGATTGGCTAGGCTTAGAGGGGTCCAATCATAACTAAGCTTGAGCTACAAGGGGGGGTCGACCAAGGAAAGTTGGGGGTGTGCTTGGGGGTATACACCCTCTCACACACTCATTTTTCACACATTTTCACTTGGTGAAAGGTGCAAGAACTCCATCTCCTTCTCCAATCTTGTTGAGAAGTTGAGAGCCTACACCAACACTCTTGGCTATGGAATGCAATATCCAACCGAGAGCCATGCTTCAATGCTTAAACTTTCCATCTTCTCCATCTTCATTACTATGCTATTATGCTATGCTAAGCAACAAGAGTGATGATAAGTGAGGAGCTTTTTCCTTCTCCTATGAATGATTCTTCTTCCTCTTCTCTACCCTCATTCCCCGCTAGCTCTCTCCACGTTCAAAGGTGTTTGAGGCCTTGGACTGAGGCCGAGGATGGTTAATGTTACAAATTTTATGTTATGCTCGTGATGCATGGAACTTTCCATCTTCATAGTATGACCAAGGTCACAAGGAACATAAAGATTGTATTGTACCAAGTCTCTCTTTATGGGAGAATCTATAACAAAAAAGCCTATTGGAGGGGGGACTGACTCCACATAAATCCGTTCCTCAACTGTTGTCAAGTTCTCTTATTTTCTCTCTTGCAAAAGTATTGTTCATGCCAAGTTAATTAAGTATAATGGTTATGTTGCAACCGCTAGATAAGTTCACCCTCTATGTTCTCAAAGTAGTCTCATAAAAATTCTCTGTTTAATTCTCTTAATTCCTCTATTCTCAAAGTTCATGGGCCATTTCATTACAACAAACATCTGCACAATCTCAAGGGCCTTCTTGAGCACTTGAGGGAACGATTTCCAGAAGAGGAGGGAGTCGTCCGCAAACATATTGGCCAGGAGTTGGTTGTTACCGGGCAGAGTTAACCCTTGTATCTCCCCCCACTGAACAGCAGCTTTGAGCATCATAATCAGAGGATGCAACCCAATAGTAAAGAGAAGAAGGGCAAGGGTGTATCCTTGCTTGATCTATCTTTTGGCTTCAAAGGAGCCCATAATTCTATCATTGAATAAGAGCTCAGATTGGCTACCCGCACCCAAAGTGTGTATAAGCTGACAGAGGTGCGGCCCAAAGCCAAGTGATTTCATGAAATCTTCAATGAAGGACCACACAATACTATCATAAGCCTTGTCCAAATCTAGCTGAAGCAGAATACACTCTTGCTTCATGAAGGCTACGTACTCAATGCCAACCATTACTGTCAAGATGTTATCATAAATAGACCTTCCTTTGATAAACCCGTGCTGATGCGAGGAGATGACTCTGTGAAGGAGGGGGGCCATTCTTATAGTGGCTGCCTTAGCAATGATTTTGTAAGCCACCAATATCATAGTTATGAGATGCCAGTGCTTAAGTTGCGAGCAAAAAACTTGCTTTGGGATAGGTTGACCAATGATTTGGCTAAGGTGATCGAGCATCATCCTAGCCATTACGTCTTAGTCTTGTGTAGCATTCCCACTCTCATATGTGAGCGAGTGGATGGAGCTGCGACTCTTCTTGACTTTCAAGGCCCTAAAAAAATGAGCTTGATTAGAAGCCTCTGGATGGAGGAAGGTCTTTCTGGATATCATTCTCACCCTCTTGACCTCCTCGAGTTGCTGCTTTGTCAGGTTGGATTTTGTTTCCAACCACCTTTTGTGTTCTTCTTCTGAGGCCAACCAAGAAGCTTTTTTGGGAGTCAGACTAGCAATCTCCTCTTCAAGCTACTTCCAGTGCTCATTTCAAGCCTTTTTCATCCTCAGGCCTGAGGTTTTGATCACTTTTTGAATACTTCGAGCAAAGAGGTCCCAAGATTTAGGTTTTTCAAGATAACATCTTTATTGAGTTTGCTCAAAGCTATTTTGGTAAGACTTCTAAAAAGAGGGTCCTTGAACAGGTGTGCCCCAATAACAAGTAGCTTCTTACTCCCCTTGGGGGTCTACCCCTCTCCATTGGATTTCCTAAGTTCCAATTGTAACGGTATATGGTCTTTGTTGGTAGCACTTTCATCTCAAAAAGCGACGTGATCCAATCAGCCTGGTGAGATCAATAGCATTTTTCAAGTCGTGAAGCCGTGTGGGCATACCGCAAGCTTGTGTATGTGAAGTCCGTCATGCTGTTCTAGGGACCCACCTCCCATATGTCCATCAAAGACCATTTCTCACAGAGACCCAACCATTTAGATTTTTCAAAACCTACCAACAAACTGGTTGAGTCTGTTCTATCCTTGCTTTTCTTCACCATATCAAAGTCACCAATCATTAGCCACTCTCCTTGAATAGGGGAGTCCCTAAGATGCATCCACAATTTGGCTCTATCCTTTACATTATTGCAAGGGCCATATATGTTGTGTGAGGGCCATGCCCAGGGACCACCGACTGTACCATATCCAAATGGATACATCATGATATCTGAAATCCCTCTCACTTGAGACCGACACCAAGACAAGATTCCTCCTGCTCTTTGATGCCAACTCAAGGGGGTGATAACATTCACTTTCTCTGATATTGATCCCTTAGCCCCGAAGAACCTTTGCTTACCACAAACTTACCAATCGAAGTCATCAGACTAACTTGAAACTCAACCTTCTAGGGTCAACTGGTGGAAATTCTCGAATTCACCCTTGGTTCAAGGTCATTGACGCTTTTTTCCTGGTTATGACCAAGCACAACCGTCAATGCGTTCCCCTAAGATGAGTGTATTATAATCTACACGAATCCCTTAATCCCAAGTTTTTCTCCCGCTCCGTAGATCGGAATCCCTTTCCCCCGCTCTTGACTTTACTTTTAGGACAACATAAAATTGGGTTCAACTTTTCGACCAACAATTAACCCTCTGGAATCCGTCCACCCACCGAACCGTTTGATAAATGCACCTTCCCAAGGTAATACTATGATACTAGAAAACAGTATTCTAATGATGTCGAACCAAGAATACATTTCAAGCATTTGAAAACATCATGCAAACTGTTGCATACCCTTGCAAATGTGCATTTATCAGGTCGTTCCCACCTTTTTCCTTTCTAAAATATTTTTACTTCCTTTTTACTTTAATATTAGTAAAATTATCTATTTATCTTTCAAGCAATCACATATACTTCTCCAGGCATATCTATCCTCGTCCTAGGACTCCGGTATCCTCTCCCCTCTGCCATGTGTGGAGGCGACGCCTTTACACAGATTTCGATTCTTATTTTGTTTCTTTATGTTGTGTGAAAAGGCTTCAAAGATAATCTACTTTAGGTTTCTTTTAAATCAATAATTCCAAGAAGAAGATAAAAGGTCCTGATGAGGACAATTGCGGAATAGCCCTTTTAGATTCTTAGCCTTTCCAAGGTTCTTTTTTACCAAACAATTTGAAGAGTTTCTTAATTAAATCACATCCTCCTCGCTTATCATGATCCCTCCATGGATCCTTTTTCCTTCCTCCTTTTCACGTTGGCATCAAGCCTACCCGTATCAGGCTGATTTCTAGACGCATCCGCGGGTCCCATCCACCTAGCCGGGACACACTCCCATTCAATCCCATTTCTAGGGTAATGAATGAACCCGAGCTCAAAACATAAACCAACGGTTATCAATCCTAGCCGAAAAGGACCATCCCCCATTGTATCCCACAGGTAAGCACCTACGTCGGCCTTTTGACAAACACGAAGACAAGTTCACACATAAATCTCTATATTATGCTAGGGCTATCCACGTCAATCTTCTCGGTAAAGTTTTTAATCCTAGTTTAAATTTGGATTAAGCTCCTTGAGTTATAATCCCTTAATTCCTATTTCCTTTTAATTTTTCTACTCAAAACAAGACCTTGAAAATCAACAAATCTCTTGGAAATTTAAAAGATTTGTCTCGACAAAAGTTTCGAGCTAACCCCTACTTTGATGAATCCCATTTTGGTCCCTTCTCATCATTTGTCATCCGTGGGGCATCTCCATGGAAGCGATGGGATTTTTATGTTCAAGCAACACGGTCATGACATCCGTGAAGCTATCCCCTTACTCCCCCCCTTCAAATTTGCAAAACAGACTTGAAATGAACAATGCATATGCTTTCTATAATGAGTTTTTCTTTGGTGTCTATATGCGTGGTACACACAAAACTTCAAAATACACTAACTTGCAATCTTGGACAATTAATCAGAAACTTCCTTTGAGTGCTTATGCAAGAGTGAAATCCTTCTATGCATGGTAGTGTAAAAATTGCGAAGTTCCTAAGAGTGGACATGCTAGTATATCGTAGAATATGCATGTAATAGTGTATGAATGATTAATAAATTCTTCTAAGAAGGGATTTAGGCGTACCTTTACTACCATGGAGAGGATTAATTAGGTTTTAGAAGAAGCTTATGGTTTCGGAACTTCCCATTTGGTAAGAGTAAAAAGACGGATGACTTTATGGGAAATCCTCTTTTTCAATTAAATTCCGTTGGTTATGCGTAGTGTGTATATGGTAGGGTCTTCTCCTTGCTTTGGAAGAGCAACGGTGAAGTGTATTGACGTAACCGATTCTTTTTCGCCGCTTCACTTTGCTTGAAAACCACTGATTTGGCTATGGGAATAAAGAGAGGTTAAGAAAATTCAAGCTATGGAAAGCTTGTAGGTTAAGAGAGAGAAGGTGAAGAGTGTAATGGTAATTTGGATTATGGTTATGGATTCTCTTGAGGAGAGAGAGGTGTGTAGGGGTGTGTGTGAAGGGGGATTAGCTTTGGCTTTCATAGCTCACTATCAATCTTGCACTTTCAAAATGTGAAGAGAAGTGAAGTGTTTAATGAGTAGGGAAGGCCTCCTTTCAAGCTTAATTTTATAAGGCCGTTAACTTATCGTGATAAGTTACTTTTGCATATCTTGATATCCTTTCTTCCTTTTCAAAGCTTCTCAAACAAGCTACTTATGCAAGAAGCTAATTTTTCTACAAGTGGCTTATGCAAGAAGCTACTTCTCCAACAAGTGGCTTATGCAAGAAGCTACTTTCTCAACAAGTGGTTTATGCAAGAAGCTACTTTTCAACACGTGGCTTTTTCAACAAGTTACTTTTTCACCTCACCCTTATTCTTTCTTTGTTTTTTTATGCAAATTTTTTTTCTTGAGATAAAACTAATATCCCATGCATTGGTTATATCCACGTTCCCATGGTGAAAACCGAAAGTGTCTCGTGGATAGCTTTGCATTGGTTATATCCATGTTCCCATGGTTAAAACCAAAAGCGTCTCGAGGATAGCTAGGGTACTTGACTATAGTCTGATTATATATATATATATTTTACTCAATTGTATTCGGAAAGTCCACGGCTTAGATATGTCATCAAGAGTAAGGGCTAAGAGGAAGACCTTACAAACTCCCCAACAAAAATAAAGAGCTATCCTCAGCTCGAAACAAATAAGGAAGGTGTTATATCTTCTTTCGCAAGCTACACTTTCATCTTCTAGATAACACTAGTTTACCCTTCATTGGCTAGCTAGCCTATATAAGGTGCACTATATTTTCATTTCTTCCAGTATTATTCCCTTTGTCTTTCACTTTTCTTTCCTTCCCTTGTCAAAATTTCTTAAATTTGTCTCTTTGCTCATTATCTTACTTTATGGAGGATCGGTGGTAAGAGCTAGTTTTATATGTGGCCATTCCTCATCTGCAGCAAACAAGTGAATCCATGAGGAGAGATTTTGTGGAGCAATATGGGCGTTTGTTATTTCCTCACTTGGGAACTTCAATAGCTCAAACCAAATGGCGGACATTTCAAAGTATAACGAGGGTGACCCTTTGGGGTTGGGATCACTTTCGTAATAATGTCCGTTTGGCTATGGTTACTGAAGCTTTGGGTTTGGGTCCTCAATATTAGTGTGTGATGAGGTCAATGCATTGAGGTTTTTCAGAACGAGTCTTTTTGCTTGCTCATTCCTTCCTCATCAAAAGATATATCTTTACCTTCACTTTGTTTTACCACTTAGAGGGCCTTTTAACTTCACACCTCACACTAGAGAGATCAGTGCAACAATTTCACAGCGAATCCTTCCTATTAATGAGAGGCCTAATATGTGCCCAGCTTGTGATAGTTGCTTTTGTAATCATGTAATGGATGGGCTTATTGACCTCTAGAAAATGTATCTTTGTTGTATCTCTTAACATGTTCATCATGTTCTAAGATCTTGGTGCATGTCTTAAATCCTTCTTTCTCTGATTTTCTTTTTTATGGATATAATGAAATTGGTTCCAAGTTCTTATATTTGGTATTTGATAGAAGTCCTTGAGAGAATTCTAAATTTAGCTAAATCTATTTATTGATTTTGTAATTCCATACACAGATCCGAGTCACAAGATGTAAACGACAACGTTAATCTTGTTATTATTTAGCAAAAGGTCACGTTACAAAAGTTCAGTAAGATAGAACTTGGATTTGTAGTTACATGGGCTAACACGATTTAGTTTGAGTACAAAAAGGAGGAGAATCCTGATAAAAAAAAGATGAGGAAATTGAGAAGTAAGGTGTTCCCAATCTTCCCAAGAGGCATCTTCAATGGGATAGCCTTTCCACTGGACTAAAACCTCCTGAATTGTTTGATGTCGTAGCTTCCTCTCCTTCATGTCTAAAATTTGCTCTGGCTCCATCTGGAATTCTTCCTATGTGATAAGAATAGTATCTTCATCATTTAGGATGTGAAGGAGATCCGCAACATATCCTTTTAGCAAGCTAACATGAAAAACATTGTGCGGATGCAAGTGAGGGGGTAAAGCGAGTTCGTAAAATTGGTCCCCTATCTTTCTCATAATCTCAAAGGTCCACAATATCTATATGCTAACTTCTTGTATTTTCCCAATTTGAGTGAACTTCTCTTTGGTTTGACCCTAAGGAAAACTCTATCTCCTGCCTTAAAAATCCAGGGAGATCTATGTAAATCAGCATAACTCGTTTGCCTGTCACTTGCTCTCTTAAGGTTCTCCCTTATTATTTTGATTTGGCGATCCATTTCTTCAAGTGCATTCTTTGTTGCAGGCACTGGAAGACTTGGATAGGACATTCTGAGAGGAATGATACAGTCTTGTCCATAAAGAGCTTTGAATGGTGACATTCCTAGGCTTCTATGGTAGGAAGAATTATAAGCAAATTCCACTAAGGGTAAATATTTGATCCAAAGATGAGGTTACTGACTGCAATATGATCTCAACATATCCTCTATGATTGATTAACTCTTTTGATTTGTCCATCTGTCTCTGGATGGTAGGATGAACTCATGTTTAATTGAGTGCCTAAGGATTGGAACATGGCCTTCTAAAACTTATAGGTAAACTTGGCATCACAATCATTGATTATCCTAGCAAGTATTCCATATAGTCTAATAATTTCTTTTACAAAAATTTGAGCAATATCTGTTGTAGAGGTAGTGATTTTGACTGGGACAAGGTGAGCTATTTTGGTGAGTTTATCCACCACCACAAAAATTGAATCAAAATTTCCAGCAGTCTTGGGTAACCCTACTACAAAATCCATACCAATGCACTCCCACTTCATTGTAGGTATATCCAATGGTTGTAGCTTCCCAGGAATCTTAACTCTTTTAGTCTTCACCTTCTGGAAAACCAAACACTTCTTAATATACTCTAAGGTATCCTTTTTCATCTTAGGCTAGTAGAAATTTTGTTTAAGAGAAGCAAACATTTTGTGATAACCTGGGTGAGCTGCAAGGGGAGTTTCATGAGCTTCCTTTAGAATTTGCAGCCTTAAGCATATAGGTATGCATAATCCATTCCTGAAGAATAAGAGTCCATCTTGAATAGAGTAGTCTTCCAAATATCTTTTCTGGACTTGAGCTTGGATTTCTTGGATCAACAGACCAAATTGCTCATTAGTTTGGAGGGCATTTTGAACTTCCTTGGGTAGAGTTGAATGGACTAGCGTAATGTCAAGGAGCACTACTCGTCGGCTCAGAGCATCTGCAGCTTGATTTTCCTTACCTAGTCTAAACTTGATCTCAAAAGTGAACTCTTGGAGAAATTCAACCCATCACCTTTGTCGCATATTGAGATACGGCTGGGTGAAAATCCACTTGAGACTTTTGTGGTCAAAAACAAGCTCAAACATCTTACCTAGAAGATAGTGTCTCCAGCTTTTGAGGGCATGAACCACAGCTAGTAGTTCAAGGTCATGGGTGGGATAATTATCTCATGAATCTTGAGTTGTCGTGATTCATAGTCTATGGGATGGTATTCTTGCTATAGGATTCCACCTATACCTTGTATGCAAGCATCTACTATCACCTCAAAGGTTTTTCAAAAATTTGAAGTTTGAGAACAGGTTCACTGGCCAAGATCTCCTTTAATTTGTTGAAGGCTCTATATCTTTTGTCAGACCAGATAAAGGGTTCCTCTTTCTTAGTGAGTTCAATGAGAGGACCTGTGATGAGTACATGATTTTTGATAAATACTCTACACCATCCTGTGAGGCCAAAAATTCCCTGTACTTCTGAAACAGTCTTGGGAATGGGCCACAGAACTATAGCTTCCACCTTAGCTAGGTTGGGAGAAAGACCATCCTTTGAAACTTTGTATCTAAAATAGGAAACCTTCTCTACAAAGAAAGAGCATTTGCTCCGCTTGGCATAGAGTTCGGCTTTTCTGAGAATCTCCAAGACATGGCATACATGCCATTCGTGATCTTCTCTAGTCTTTGAATATGTAAGGATGTCATCAAAGAAGACTAGAACAAAATCATATGTCCTGAAGAGGTCGTTCATGAGACGGTTAAATGTGGTAGGGCATTAGTTAGGCCAAAAGGCATGACGGGGAACTCATAATGCCCAAACCTTGTGTTGAAAGCTGTTTTTGGAATATCCTCCCTTTTAATTCCAACTTGGTAATAGCCTGACCTGAGATCAATCTTGGTGAAAAATTTGGAACCACCGAGTCGATCAAGAATCTCGTCTATGCAAGGCAAGGGACACTTGTTCTTGACAGTGCACTAATTTAGGCCTCAAACATCTATGCAAAGCCTGAACTTTTGGAAGAGTACCGGAGCACCCCAAGGAGAGACACTAGGTTTGATGAAACCTTGTTCCAAAAGCTGAGTCAATCGATTCTTCAGCTCTATGGATTCAGAAGGTGACATCTTGTAGGGAGTCCTTGCTATTGGTTGCGCACCAGGAATGCGCTCGATCTTGTCCACTAATTCCCTAGGCAGTGGAAGAGTTGTCAATTCCTCTGGAAAAATATCTTGATATTCATTGAGCCATTCAGGCTCTAATTCTTCTAATTCAGTCTCTGGTTTATTGAGTCTTATAACATAAATTGACAACCCTTTCTTTAACCCCTTAACCAAACGACTGGCTTTGGCCACCTTCAGGGGAGATTTCCGTGTTCTGCCTTCCACTAAGACTTGTTCACCTTTTGAGTTTGAAAAAGAGATGGTTCCTTCACTGCAATGGATGTTGGATTTATTTTTGCTCAACCAATCCATCCCTAGGATTCCTTCAAATTGGCCCATCTTTAGGATTCTAAATCTTGGTGGGTTGATTGACCTTCTAGTTGAAAGGATAGATCTATCGTCTATTCATCTGTCAAATTAGTGGATCCAATTGCTAGAGAAACCCGTGATTTTGTGCATGTGGGTTGGAGGTGACTTGCAATCTTTTTATAGTGTTAGGTAAAAAAATGAATGTGAGCTACCAGAATCAATAAGAAAGGAAAGAGGTTTACCCTCATTCTCTCCCTTAGTCTCAAGAATGGAGAATTGTCGATTTGGGCCACTAGGATCCAAGGCAACATAGATGTGGGCTTGCTCCTCCATCTCATCCTTTACTGAAATGAAGTTCACGGTTGATGTTCTAGATGGGTTGTTGGGTGGATCTTTTCCATGAAGATGACGCACAGGATTAGGTCTTGCCTGTACTTGATTTCTCCCTCTAGTTTGAAGGTTTCAAAATTGTCCCCCTTGATTGTGTGGATTCAGACGGTTAACATGGGGGCCCAAATTATTGGAGTCATTTCCTTTAGGGCATTGGGCCTTCTTATGACCAAACTCTAGGCACTTGTAGCATTGAATTTGTCTTCCACTTTGAGTGACTGGAAGAGCATTCACACGAACAAAGTGTGGTGGCGGTTGGGGTTGGGCAGCTGGCTTTGGTATAAATGGTACTTTATTTGCTTGACAGGGCTAACCATGGTAAGAAGGAAATTCTCACTTCCTATTAATTGTAGTGCCTCCCTTAAAAAGGCTCTTATGCTTTGACTTGGACCAAATTAAAGAATCTACGAGTGATCCAGGTCGGAGGGACTCTACTTTAAAAGCCAAATCTCCTCCAAGTCCAAGGATGAAGCGACTTAGATTCTGTTCCTCTGTCATGAGAGGAGCATATCGCGAAAGCCGGACAAACTCCTCATAGTAAACTTTGACAGACCTATTCCCTAGTTTACATGAAAGAAACTCATTCATTTTAGTGGTGGAGTAGTCTAGGGGAAGATAGTGTTCCTTGAGATGATGCTTTAACTCATCCCATCTTTGAGTCACCTCTGCTACTTGTTGTCGAGTTTGACAGTTGAGTTTCCACCATGTTTTTGCAGGTACTTCTAGCTTGGCTCTCCCCATTATCCCTTGAGCTACTGAATTGTAACCAGCAAGAGCAAAGTAGTCATCCATCTAAATTATCCATTCTTCTAGTAGGGAAGGCACATCATTGTTCCTAAAAATGGATGCGGTTGCACATACTTGAGAAGGGCCTTGAGATCCTTCTCACGCCCAAAATCCTCTACAAGGGCTGCAACACGCGGCATTTAGTTGGAACGTAGCACAGGGGTAACTTGGAGTGTTGGTGGCACTTGTGAATCTAGTGGCGTATGATCTGAACCACTAACTATTGGTATATCTCGAGTAGCCTGACTTCTTGTGAGTCTACGTGCATATTTTTATGGCTGTGACAAAAACATATCCTTTCTCTTAGCAATCGAATTGAAAAAAAACTTTCAAATATACAAGACTAGTTAAATTATTTTTAAAGATAGACCTTTATCCATCCAAGGACAAAAACCATGCTCTGATACAACTTGTGAGGGCCATGCTCCTGGATCACCGACTGTACCATCTCCAAATGGATACACCGTGACTCCGACATCCCTCTTGCTTGAGACCCACACCAAGACATGACTCCTCCTGCTCTTTGATGCCAACTCAAGGGGGTGATAACATTCACTTTCTCTCATATGGATCCCTTAGCCCCTAAAAACCTTTGCTTACCAATCGAAGTCATCAAACTAACTTGGAACTCAACCTTCCAGGGTCAACTGGTGGGAGTTCTCTAATTCACCCTTGGTTCAAGTCGATTGACTCTTTTTTCACGGTTATGACCAAGCACATTCGCCAATGCGTTCCCCTAAGGTGAATGTATTATAATCTACACAAATCCCTTGATCCTAAGTTTTTCTCCCGCTCCATAGGTTGGAATCCCTTTCCCCTACTCTTGACTTTACTTCTAGGACAACATAAAATTGGGTTCAACTCTCTGGCCAACAATTAACCCTCCAAAATCCGCCCACCCACCAAACCGTTTGATAAATGCACCTTCCCAAGGTAATACTATGATACTAGAAAACAATATTCCAATCATGTCGAACCAAGCATACATTTCAAGCATTTGAAAGCAGCATGCAAACTGTTGTATATCCTTGCAAATGTGCATTTATCAGGTTGTTCCCACGTTTTTCCTTTATAGAATATTTTTACTTCCTTTTTTCTTTAATATTAGTAGTATTATCTAGTTATCTTTCAAGCAATCACATATACTTCTCTAGGCGTATCCCTATCCTCGTCCCAAGACTCGGGTATCATATCCTCTCCGCCATGTGTGGCGGTGGTGCCTTTACACAAATTCCAATTCTTATTTTCTTTCTTTATCTTGTGTGGGAAGGCTTAAAAGATAATCTACTTTAGGTTTCTTTTAAATCAATCATTCCAAGAAGAAGAGCAAAGATCTGGCTGATGAGGACAATTGCGAAGTAGCCCCTTTAGGTTCCTAGCCTTTCCGAGGTTCTTTTTTACCAAACAATTTGAGAAGTTCCTTACTTAAATCACATCCTCCTTCCTTATCATGATCCCTCCATGAATCCTTTTTTCTTCCTCCTTTTTCCGTCGGTATCAGGCCTACCTGGACTAGGCCAATTTATAGACGCATCCGCGGGTCCCACCCACCCGGCCAGAACACACTTCCATTTAATACCATTTCTAGGGTAATGAATGAACCCAAGCTCAAAACATAGACCAATGGTTATCAGTCCTAGCCGAAAAGGACCATCCCCCATTGTATCTCATAGGTAAGCACCTGCGCCGGCCTTTTTACAAACACAAAGACAAGTTCACACATAAATCTCTATATTATGCTAGGACTATCCACATCAATCTTTTGGTAAAGTTTTTAATCCTAGTTGAAATTTAGATTAAGATCCTTGAGATATAATACCTTAATTCCTATTTCCTTTTAATTTTTCTACTCAGAAAAAGACCTTCGAAATCAATGAACTCTTGAAAATTTAAGGTTTTGTCTCGTCGAAAGTTTCGAGTTAACCCCGACTTCGATGAATCCCATTTTGGTCACTTTTCATCATTTGCCATCCATGGGGCATCTCCATGGAAGCGATGGGAGTTTTATGTTCAAGCAACACGGTCATGACATCCGTGAAGCTATCCCCTTACTCCCCCCTTCGAATTTGCAAAACAAACTTGAAAGTAGACAAACTTGAAATGAACAATGCATATGCTTTCTATAATGAGTTTTTGTCTGGTTTGTCTTTACGTAGTACACACAAAACTTCGAAATACACCATTTGCAATCTTGGACAATTGATCAAAAACTTCCTTTGAGTGCTTATGCAAGAGCGAAACCCTTCTATATATGGTAGTGTAAAAATTGCGAAGTTCCTAAGAGTGGACGTGCTAGTGTATCGTAAAAGATGCATGTAATAGTGTATGAATGATTAACAAATTCTTCTTTAAGAAGGGATTTAGGCGTATCTTTACTACCATGGAGAGGATTAATTAGGTTGCTAGAAGAAGCTTAAGGTTTCGGAACTTCCCATTTGGTAAGAGGAAAAAGAGGGATGACTTTATGAAAAATCCTCTTTGTCAATTAACTTCCTTTGGTTATGCGTAGTGTGTATATGGTAGGGTCTTTTCCTTACTTTGAAAGAGCAACGACGAAGTGTATTGACATAACCGATTGTTTTCCGCTTCACTTTGCTTGAAAACCACTGATTTGGCTATGGGAATAAAGAGAGGTTAAGAAAATTCAAGTTATGGAAAGCTTGTAGGTTAAGAGAGAGAAGGTGAAGAGTGTAATGGTAATTTGGATTATGGTTCTGGCTTCTTTTGAGGAGAGAGAGGTGTGTAGGAGTGTGTGTGAAGGAGGATTAGCTTTGGCTTTCATAGCTCACTATCAAGCTTGCACTTTCAAAATATGAAGAGAAGTGAAGTGTTTAATGAGTATGGAAGGCCTCCTTTCAAGCTTAATTTTATAAGGCCCTTAACTTATCGTGATAAGTTACTTTTGCATATCTTGATATCCTTTCTTCCTTTTCAAAGCTTCTCAAACAAGCTACTTATGCAAGAAGGTACTTTTCCTACAAGTGGCTTATGCAAAAAGCTACTTCTCCAACAAGTGGCTTATGCAACAAGCTACTTTTTAACAAGTGGCGTTTTCAACAAGCTACTTTTCAACAAGTTACTTTTTCACCTCACCCTTATTCTTTCTTTGTTTTTTTATGCAATTTGTTTTTCTTGAGATAAAACTAATATCCCATGCATTGGTTATATCCACATTACCATGGTGAAGATTGAAAGTGTCTCGTGGTGGATAGCTTTGCATTGGTTATATCCAAGTTCCCATGGTTAAAACCAAAAGCGTCTCGAATGACTATAGTCTTATTTTTTTTATTTTTTTTATTTTTTTAATACTCGATTGTATTCAGAAAGTTGACGGCTTAGATATGTCATCAAGAGTAAGGGATAAGAGGAGGATCTTACATGTTGACTATAGTGATATGATGATCTTCCCACGTAATTCTCACCCCTAGGGCTCTCCCAAAGGGGTGATTTAGGACCACTTTGGGCTCCAAGTCCTTGTCCACAATAGAGAGAACTCCATTGAACCCATCCACTCTCTCTCCATAGAACACCAACTTCTTTCCTAATGTTTGTTTTCTTTTGCTACGAGCATCTAGATGATGTTCTTGGATGGCCCAGCAATTAAGCTTCTCCTTTCTGACTTCTTCCTAGAAGAACTTCTTCCTAGAAGAGGGCGTGCTTCTTTCAGGTCTTCAGTCCTTTCACATTCCATGACTGAATAGCTAGAGATTCCATCATTAGGAGAGGGGAACAAACTCTTCAAAAATCGACCCTTGCCCGATCTCTGCATTTTTGGCCCTAGGAGACTCTAGAGGCTCCTCATGGTCGGGAGATTTCTTTTCTTGCAGCACTTCAAAGGGGTTATGGAGTGGCATGGAACCACCCGCCCCTTTCATTTGTACCGAGGGTGTGGAGAATACTATCCCTTTCAAGGCTCTTCTAATCTCTGGTGATATATATTCTCTTGCCACCACCTTCACCCTTTTGGCCCTCTTTAATACTGATATCTTCACAACCCTTTATAGATTAACCGGGCCGTTAACGACACCGAGGTTCAATAAGACGATGAATTAAAATTCAAACACTGATGATGGGAAGGAAACTTTTGCATGTCTCTTTACCTGCTTCAACTGCCTCTTGGATTCTGCAAACTTTAATTTTGCTCACTGCGTCAATCTTCATGCTTCAATTATTGTCAAATGTTCTACAGCTTCCTGCTCTGTGTGCTTTGTGTTGCCTTAATTGCCACTCACAAGCTTGACTTTCTCCTCTACTTTACTTGCTCCGATTTCCTTCAAGCTTAGTATGCCCTTGGAGATTTCTCTTACCGAGCTTGTTAGAGCGAGCTTACTTGCTCCTTATGGGATGAGAGAGATCCGGATTCCTTTACCTTAATATTTTAGAGAGAGAGAGAGAGCGGCTCCTTGCATCAAGAGCTTCCTCAACCACAATCTTGCCTTGGTCGTTTCTTCTAAACTCGTCTTTTTCCTCTCAATTATGCCTGAGAGAGAGAGATCCTCCCCTTGCCTTGCTTTGCTTACTCTCGAGAAAGAGATTCCCCTTTTTCTTATGCACGAGAGAGAGAGAGAGAGAGAGAGAGAGAGAGAGAGAGAGAGAGAGAGAGAGAGAGAGAGAGAGAGAGAGAGCCAAAGAGCTGGTGAGTGAGCTCAGACCTTCCTCCTTCTTATGCTTCCTCCTTCTCCTCTCATTCATGCCATAGCTCTACTTCTCCCATAATTTGGATGGCCTTTACTTAGGCTTATGGGCAGCCTTGCCTTTGGGCGTCCTTTTAATGGCACCACAATTGGTTACTTAAAGGCACCACATATGGTACACATGCTGACCAAGACATTGTTGAGCATGGGATGTTTAGCCAACAGTCCCCTTGCATTACATATTCAATCAAGGTATTTCCAAGTGCAAATCAAGGCATTGCCAAGCACGACATATTTTCCCAAAATTCCTTGGTTGAAGCCCAAAATTTTTCAGATGGCACACCGATCGAGACAACCAGATTGTGGTACGGAACCGACGCTCGATGAAATTTAATCTGACGATATCTTGGTAAGCGTAACTCCGATCAGTGATCTGAAAAGACCAATGCGCTATACAAAGTGAGCACTTTAGGCCTATGCATTCGTTTCATTTTTGTCCGCTCAACTGCAGTTGACTAATCCAGTACAGCTTTGCAATTGACTCAAACTTCAAACTACCTTATCTTCTTCACCGTAGCTTCATTTGACGAGCCGTAAAGACAGCCTGGTAGAGCACTTCAAGAACTACAGTTTTATACCATAAATTCCCATATGCAATCACTTCAAGAATATTCCTTTTAAGCATCATCAAGGCATCTGTTGGCCCTTCAAAGCCACATTTGGCATACATTAATCGTAAACTAGCTTGTTAGCAAGCACTGAATACTAACCTAATCAAGTAAGCTTCAATTAAGCTTGATGTGCAGAGTCTTGGTATATTTCTTAGCATGGTAGCGGAACTGCACGACATCCACCCCATATGAACTTGCACAGTCTCCGGTCTGTGCCAACTGCAATTCAATCCGCATCTACTATAGGTACCTTAAGCTCTTTGCCATAATCAAACTCACGTAACTAGTAAACACATGGAAAATAAAATAAGGCTTATACCCTATCATCAATGTTCTAGCTTAACGATTATGCAGTTGCCCATCAAAAATCTTTGAACCGTATCTGCCATATCTCCAAAGCATTCAATTATGAATAATTTGTTCAGTGAAAGTGCACGTCTATTGCACGTGTCAAAGCAAGGGGCTTGCCATACACTATGTGTGAGCCACAAATGGCTTCCAGCACACAACTAAACTAATCTAGCAAGCTCAAGAGAGCAAGGGTGTGTCACTCACCTCCCTATGCTCGCCTTCGTGGAGGATTCCTCGCCGCAAAGAAGAGGGAGCTACCACTGTGCCGTGATCAACTGCCTCGCCGCCGCCGTGCCATTGCAATGCTTGATCTCTCTCTCTCTCTCTCTCTCTCTCTCTCTCTCTCTCTCTCTCTCTCTCTCTCTCTCTCTCTCTCTCATACACACACACACACACACACACACACACACACACACACAAAAGGAGATGAATAAGAAGATGGAGATGGAGCAAGAGCACTCTTCAATTGCACAAATGAGAGAATGAATGATTTTTAGGTTTAGGTGACTTTGTATGAGCTCCCCATTCACACTTGGGCGCCCATGCTTAGCCAACTAACCCTTGAATGTTCTAGTTAGAGTGCACCTCTCATCGACGATCACTCTTACCCTTTTCCTATTGGACCGACAAGCCGGCCCATGACTACTAGAAGTGGATGCCGGTGATTAACATGGCCCCCTTCTTGATGTAGATTCCGCCCTCAAAATATAACAATACAGCATCAAGATCCACGATAGGAGTACTTGTAGAGCAGAAGAAAAACAACATTGTGAAAGCTTAAAGGCAGCATGTGCAGACGTGCAATAAGTGAGATGCATACATTGTATTCTAGGAAATGCAAAAAAAGTCATGAATTGTAACATTGCCAACTAGAACAAGCATAATACCTGAATGAAATGCAATTGAGTTAAGGTCTATTAGATTGACTCTAAGAGAAGTACACAAGAGCTAGGGCTAAAGTAAGTACTAGATTGACCAACATTAATTAACAAATGTCGATTAAAGAGTAGTTACCCCAAGCATTGTCTCTAATAGATATTTGTTGAATCTGAAGGATGCGAGCTCGCTGATGCTGTCCGTAGCCCCCCTGCTCTTGCCATCATTGCCTCCTCCCCTTGCGTAGCCCTCAGCCCGCCCCCGCCCCCTGCGTGTTGCTCATGCCCGTAGCTCCACCCGCTCCCTCACCTGCCCGCTTCTCCACTCGCTGCCCTCTCACTACCCCTGCCCACTCTACCTGTTTTCTTCCTACTCTTGACCATCACCAGCCTGCTCCCCACCCTTCCCTCGCCGCTACCCAACCCCCCGCTTGCCTGCCCTCTGCCTTGTCTGCCTGCATTCGACTACATTCCATTGCCTTATCTCTCATGCTTGTCGGGTCTCTTCAGCACCCTTGACGTGCTCGATCCAGTAGGATTTTCCTCGTTCGTCTATGCTCCTCCGCTTTCTTCACACTAGCAGACACAAATGTAGGCTCATGCTCCGCCACAGAGGGACTCCAAGGAAGCCTCCTTGCCCGACCCCATTGAGCCCACCATTCGACTTTCTCTCTCAACAACAGAGCAAGCGAGCCTAGCTGTAGAGGTGGACCGCCTATAGGCAACTTCAGTCATCTGCAAGATTCTTGGTACCATACCTAGCAGAGGAGGACTGCGTGATCTTCTCCAGGCCCGCCTTCTCGCAGAGAGGTGGGCAAGATCTTGGACGTTCAATTCCTCGGACGCGACTACTATCAGATAGAGTTTGAGACCTTTGAGATGGTGTCCAAGGTCATTGTAATGAGCCCCCTGACCATTCGAGAAGTTCGTGCCCACTTTCAACAGTGGAGACATGGTTTTGACCCAGATTCAGATGTTCTAGTAGAGGAGGTAGACCTTCCCATCTCCGTCTACTTTCCTAATTTTATGAGGGAGTACCTACCACTTTTGTCCAAGATAGGATCAATGATTGGGAATGTCCTGGAGACACCTCACAGGGTAGCCTCAGTAGTTGCCAAGGCGGTCGGCATTCCCTCAGTTCGTGTTCTGGTTAGAGACACCCACACTCTTCGAAGGTCATCCTACTTCCTTGGGTGAGTGGGGGGTGATTTGGACAAAGCATGGAGTATTCGGGCCTCCCCAAGTAGTGCTTCATTTGTCAACAGATGCGCCATCTTGCGAAGGCCTGTCCATGGAGGAGGCCCTGACCCACACCACATGCCCAGCCCCAGCCCTCAGGGGCTGGCCAACAGCAGTTGACAGAGATGCAAAGCACACAGGCAGATTCACCCTCCGACTCTGGGGCTCAAGCAGAGGAGGGATGTCAGCAGGTTCATGGTCGACGTAGGAAGGGGCCACAGCGACAGCTTAGCACTCAGAGTGGTACTCAGGCGCCTGCCCAGCAGCAGCAGTGGGTTCCCATGGGTAACCAATCTGACCCTCTTCAGTAGGACGATGTCCCTATTCCAGCCTCACCCTCGATAGTCCCCCCCTCCCCCCAAGTTCCCCCCCCTCCTCCTTCTCCCTCCGCATCTCCACCTTGCCCTCCTACCTTTGCCGATCCCCCTCGCCCCTCCCTTCCCCCTGCTCCTGCACCCCCCCTTCATGTTCCAGTCCAGCAGTCGACCCAGGGGGCAAGGCCATCCTCAGCTGCTAGGAGATCTCTTGGAAACGCCTTTGCCACGAGTCACTTAGCAAGAGAGGGACAACCTTTCTTGTGACCCCCCCCCTTTAGGTTCAGAGGTCTTCCTTTGCAGCAGTCACTCGTGGTCTCATGAGCTTCAACATTCGGTGTCAGTGGGACTTCTTTGCCTACGACTTTACACGATTTCTCAGCGATGCCTCACCACACCTTGAGGCAGCTTGCTTCAGGGTTCATGTTATGTTCCTTGCAGCTAGGGGGATAGAGGCCTTGGACTCAGCGGTTGGCTTCTCTTTTCCCCTTTGCGGTAGTGACCAGATTGAGTGGACTCTAGACTCAGTGTTGGAGTTGCTACAGACACAGGCCCTAGAGTCCTCTCATCACATGGAAAACCTAGGGGTTACAGACTTGCTTCAGAATCTTTGGCCATTGGCCAAGTTTGTTGTGACACCTCCAGACACAGCAGGATGTAGACACATTGTGGTTCACTTTTTTGCTGACATGCGGTGCCCACCATGCTATGTACACATACATGAGGACTCCTATACAACGGAGGTTGATTTACACATGGTTTAGTCTACTTGGGCTTGGGCTAGCCACTCTTTGCAATCACGCTTATCTCGAGGACGATCAGATGCGGATTATTTTCCATCCAAGCCAGCCTCAAAGATAGCATGTTTAGCTGTTGTGATAGCATCTGTTCTTTCTCTCTCCCCATGAGGATCATCTCATGGAACGTACAGGTATTAGGTGGGCCCCAGTTTTAGTGTCAGAGGGGCCGACTGCATCAGGAGCTTCAACGATGCCTTGTGGGAGGAGAGATTGGCCTCTTATGCTACAGGAGCATCATCTGTGTGAGAGTCGCATTAGATATTGTGGTCATCTTTTGCATGGACGATATGAGACTTTTTGTTCAGCTGCATTTGGATCTGGAGGCATCCAGGGCGGGGTATGTATGACTATTGTAGATTCTTTGCAGCAAGCCATTGTGGACAGAGGGATTATTGTGCCAGGCAGGGCTCGGTGGATCACTATGCAGGTTCAAGGTTGTCTTGTGGGCTTGTTGGAGCCCAACTTGTCCAAATTTTGTAATGATCCCACCTTGAAAAGCCTATCAAATTCCCATTTTTATGTCAAAGACATCTTATCATTTTGATCCACTTGTCTGGATTATGTAAAGATTAATTAGTCGACCGAGACCTAGATGCGTTTTCACTTTGTAATTATGATGAGTAGAACTCAATTAAAACCCCATGTACATTTTGAGCTAAGGTGACTAAAGTATAAAAGTCACCTTAGAACCATTTTTTAAAATAACATTTGAATGATTAATCCTGTGTCATACGAGTCTGAGAGAGAGAGAGAGAGAGAGAGAGAGAGAGAGAGAGAGAGAGAGAGATCTTATCCTCTTCGCTACACGCATCTCCCTCACCGGATTCACAAAGTGACCACACCATCGCGGTAGCCTCTTCGAGAGCTACGCACCCACTCCATGCATTCGCATCTTCGAGCTGCTCGCAAGCGATCCTTCCACGAGCTTGTTTTGCTTGTAAGTAGCACAAACGATTTCTGTTTTCAACAATCAAGTACTTTATGGAATGAGGGAGAGATTAGCTACGCATCGATACTCATAGACTTAGGTTTCACACACTTTTAGATTATGACCTGTGAGTCTATCGCGACTGTATTCGAGATAACTAGGGTTAAAATCTGGTGAGATTGGACTTATAGGTAAGTATATCCTAGTGAGAGGATGGTGCGTAGCAAGTTTGAAGCGATTCCAAGTTCATTTGATGTTTAAACCGTGTTATGAGCGTTTAGGGACATAGTGGGTTGGAGTTAACAAGGGTTATTGATTGATGCATCATAGAAGTGCATATGTGTAGATTGGTCTCAGCTTGACAAGCTAACGAGATTGCCTCTGTGCACCTACGGGTTAGTCGTCTCATCGGATGATAAGTATGTTGTATGTGTCGTGCTTGTGATCATGAATAGGGGAGTAGTTTGTCCTAAAACATTGGCGCCGCTATCGGGGACACAAGACCTTAAGTAGGGAGATCTACGTCACTCGTGTGATGGTTAGCTTACTTTAGTTTCCACTAGAGAGAGCTTAAACTTTTAGAACAAGATCCAGGATAGGGTATCCTGAGATCTAGTGGATAGCCAGGAAGCCTGTGTCTTGCCGAAGGTCTGTGACTAGTTAGATTTAGTTAGGTAGGATAATGTGGAGTTATGGTTTTATGGTTTTGAGTGCTTGTTATGGTTGTGTAGAAATAGTGTAGAAAAATGCTGTAAAAACGCAAAACAAACAAAAAGAAGAAACAATAAAGCTGTTTGCTTGCCTTGAGAGCAAAACCCACACTATATACTCTTTAAGGGTGTGAAAAGAGTAGACATTTGAATTTATGATCCAACGCTTGAGAAAACGTTAAAATTGCGACCAAAACCAACAAAAAGAAACAAGTGATTGTCATAAGAAAACACTAAGTGAACCTAGAGAGGCCAAGAAGAGATATAACCACTAGCCTGGGGTAAATTGATTGTGTCATGTGGTACAGCTGATATTCACAAGCTTAAGATGAAGTGTCATCAAATTTGCATCACTTTAAGTGCATTTGAGTTGTGAATTGCCATAGAAAAGTGAAATTTGTCAAGTGCTTGAGTCCAAGGTCAAAATAAGTCCAAATTCAGTGAAACTCAGGAGATAGACTTATATGGGCATAGGGAACACAACTGTCCAAAAAAAGTAAAAAAATCACATCCCAATTGCTCTCTGTCGAGTCTATCGCGATAGACTAGTGATTTGGAGATAGACTAACAATCTGGAAAAAACCTTTATACCACAGGTTAAACACATCCATACAAGGGTGCTCACAAAAATTGAGTAAATTTGAACACCATCTTGACCACCAAACCTCAAGACTGGTGTTAGAGTCTGAATTCGGAGACAGTGTGGCAAGAAGGCTTTGACCAAATGTCCAAACAGTGTACAAACTTGTCAATGCACTATACAGGGAGTGCGAAAACCAGGAGTGGGGAGAACTTGTGAAAAAGGCCAACACTGGAGAAATTTCTGAGTCTATCGTGATAGACTCGGGAAGTAGGGGCTAGGGACCTTAATTTTCAAATTCCTCCTAGGGAGAGCTTAAGCAGAGCCTAAATATCATACACACCGAATTTCAAGGTGTTTAGATCACTAAAAGTGAATCTAAGGCCCAGATAGAGAATCAGGCTCTGACAAAAACACTAAAATTGTCCCAAAACCCAAACCAAGTGTCCAAACTTCATAAAACTTGAGGGATAGACTCTAGAGAGTAAGGGGAACTCAAAGGTAAAGTCACAATTTTAAATTGACTTATGATGAGTAATCTGTCAGTCTATCGCGATAGACTCAGAAAGGGATGATTCAGACAATTTTTTGCAAACTGTGACTATACTGCTAGGACATACTCTTCACATAGATCCCAGCCATCATTTCACATTTGAAATTGGACCACGAGAAGACTGACCAGTTGTCATTATAAAAAAAAAAGTGGTTGTTGTACGTAATTGAAAGATTTTCCTAGTTCAAGGAAAACCCTTGTGAACAGACTAACCATACTTGTGTAGATCCAAGAAGGAGATCATCACAGAGGTGCGCAGGAAGAAGGAGTCCAGGTAAGATTTAAGTTTGCAATACATCTTTGATTCTTATGTATTTAAGGTCAGGAGCCTTTTTTAAGTCAGGAGCTAAAAGTGTCAAAAGTCAAGTAAGAACCACGTCCACTGAAGAGAGTGTAACTCAGGCAAGGCTGGATCCACTAGCACCGATTATTGAGGAGGGTAGTGATACTGACACTTCCTCAGATAAATCCTTTTTCATGATGGGTAGTCAAAAGCCAGGAGGTGTCTCCTATGAAGGACCAATGCTAGGGGAAGCACCTCCCTAAATCCTTTGAACGATTTCAGGTTCACTGTAATCTTCTTAGAAGGAACAAACTCGAGGGGAGCCTTAGTTTATTATGACTATCAAGGACGCAAGTGTATTTGTATTGAAGAAGGACCGGCTCAGAGACTGGAGATAATTCGAGTCTATGATGATGGAGGTAGATTCCGAGACGAAAAGGGGAACCCCTATCTGATAGTTAGTAACCTTGAGGATTACAACAGATATGGAGATAATGTGGCGAAAAAGAAAATTGTTTCAGAAACCCATGAACCGCCTCCAAACATTGATCGACCTGGAGCGCTTTTTATGTATGATAAGAAAACAACCAGGATATCAACTTATAATGAGAATGTGGGGATTTACAAGCATGAGAGCGAGGGAATAGTTTCCTACTTTCGTTGCAAAGAACCATACCCAAACGAGTTAATCAAATACAAGGTTCTTTACTTATTCTCTTATGAAATTGCTATGGGGAAGGATATCGTTTTTGTTGATAGGTACGGGCGAGAATACCAACGTATTCTCCCAGAGGAGGAAGAAAAGGCAACAGTTCCAGGAGCATCAACATATGGCCCCGAAGAAATACTAAGAGCCACATACACCCCTGGCAAATCGACAAATCCATTTTCAGAGGAGTATGACGCGACCTCACAATCTACCCGACAACCAACGTTCAACTACTAGGACCAACCAGCTACCCAGCCATCATTGCAAGCCATGGCTTTGACAGAGTACAACATTAGAACAAGACCAAAATTGAGATGGTTATCAAGCCGCACGAGGGGTAAGGGATTTACAAGAACCACTACTCTATTCACTATATTCTTCCACCCATAGAACGAGTTCGAAGAGATGAACCATCTCTTGCAAGAACTCTTAGAAATTATGGCTTAGGAGAACCATTGGGAGAGGAACCTGGCCACTACAGAAGACCAGAGGAGGTATATCAACTAGGACGTGGAGATCCAATGATGAGATTTGTAGACCATCGTAGAATTAGACCTTCTCAAGTGCAAAAATGGGTAAACAAGAAATACATGGGAAACACGGATCCGAGGGATCATGTAGCAGCCTTTGTGCGTGTAATTAGAGTTGAAGAGGTGTTAGACTTCCCTGCCCAATTTTCAGGGTTTGGACTAACCCTAGAGGATGATGCAGCTACGTGGTTTGACTCCGTGGAGCGAAGAGACTTTGAGTCTATGGAGGAGGTGTTTGACGAGTTTTATAGAGGAATTCTCACAAAGCGGAATAGCTCATAATACTGTCTCACAAATCCACAAATGCAAACAGAAAGAAGGAGAATCTGTGAGAAAGGCAGCCCTAAGACTAAAAAGATATGTTGAGTTCTGCCCTGTGGAAGAACTGCCAACTCAGTCCAGACTTATGCTTATATTTATTCAAGGACTGAGGAATGTAGATCTCCAGAAGGACTTACATATGAAGGGGAGCACGACGTTAAATGAGTTAACTAAGGAGGCTCTTTACCTTGTAGACAATTGCACGGTCTACAAAGAGGGTGAATTCAAGGATCTTGACAACGATTCATCCTCACAACAAAGTGGAAGCAAGTCCATTAAGACAGCACCAAAAGGAGAAATAGTTGTAAGCCACGAGCAGCTTGTAGAGGAAGTGCTAAAGAAGATTAACTTGTATGCCAAACCTCAGGCTAAACATCCAAAATGGTGTGCGATTGAACAAAAATGGACAAACCATGGGACGGAGGAATGTTATTATAACAAGGGATATGTGAGAGAACGACCATATGCCCCCCAAGCTCAGGTAGCATCTCCTCAAATTCCACCGATGCCTAGGTATCAAACAGGCAACCTACAGGACCTATAGGTGTAGAAAGACCACAACCAGTGTTGAGGCAACAACCACCCCTACCAGGATTACGACTAGTCGGCACCAGATACACACCAACCGTAACTGAATCGGAAGAAAAGGCTTTGGTGCCTATGCATGCATATTACGAAGATCCCAATGGATATACTGCGAATCCTGTCCACCGAAAGAACCCTCCACACCAGAACCATGGAGCATGATAGGAAATACAGGACCACCAACTGCTACACAGGCAGCAGGAGAAGGGAGATATAGCTTGGATGAACGAACATTGTTGTTCATAGCCAACGGAGGCGTGAGCGGGCAGAGGCATGAACACCAACAAAGAGGAGCTCAAGGAGCACCTCAACAGCCTAAGGGACCATGCGACAAGTGTGGTGGAGACCATTGGCTGAGAGACTGTCCTCATGATGAAATCATTAGGGTCAACGCATATTGCGCCGAGTGTGGAATTACTCACTTGATTCCTGATTGCCCTAAGAACCTAAGCAAAGGAGCAAAAGCTACTTTGAATATGCTGGGAGCACTGCCTTCCAGTGGAGGGTCAGAAAACGAAACTACAATTCCTATTAAGGTCTTGACGAGAGCCCAAACAAGGAAAAATGACAATCAGCCCAATAGTAACGATGAAAATCAAGAGGAAATCAAGACTGACAAGTCTAGCGTCAGTCGTGATAATCCTTGGAAAGAACGAAGAGAGAAAATAAAAGCTAGACGTGAGCGAAAACAGAAAGTTGTAGAAGCTGAGCTAACAATGGCTTGAGAGCAGCTTAAACAGCAAAGAGAGTCTAACTCTCTAAAATCAACGGAGGGACCAAGGAGCGCAAGCTCAGGAGGGTCTGTATTGGTAGATAAGGTCAATGAACCCTTTGATGCAATCTTGCAAGCATATGAGGCAAGATTGAATAACAGACAGACTCTAGAGCAAAGGTGGATGACATATCCATATCCAGAGATAGAAAAACAGAGACTAGAGATGTACAAGAAATTGATTAAAACTGCACAAGCCTTACTAGAGCCTCCACCTATGGATGTGAGGGATAGAATAATCAAACCACCAAACAATGAAACACCTATCAAAACTGAACAAAGGGTACCTGACAAGATAGAAAACTATAAATCCTTGCCTGATGTAGAGGATGCAAGAATCGTGCCTAATAGCACTGATGAATCACTGAAAGATTTTCCACCATATACACCCATTGTGGAAGAAAATTTTCCTGAAGAGCTATGGGAAACGGTGAGAAAAGCTCAAGAAAAATATGAGACAAAAACAATCGAGTCAGCGCCTTTCTCGGAGTTGAACTTGAATAAGCCTCCATGGGATATAGACGCTAAATCATTTCAAGGGGATAATGGTTCAGTTGCATCCGAAGATAGCAGACCAGCATCACTCAGAACTTTGCCGCCATACATGGGAGACTACAAGGCAAGGTCGGAAATTCGAAAAGTACCTTCTCAAAGAATAGGAGGGCCAAATCAATTGGACACTAAAATTTTGACAGACTTGTTGTCTACTCCGGTCAAGTGTACAATCACATTGGCAGAATTGTTAAAAATTAGGCCAAGCATGTGGACGGAAGTGGGCAAATGTCTTGAAAATTTTGGTATAAGGACGCCTCTTAAGTTCTTCGAAACTGAGCTTAATGACACAGAACCGAAGAGAGTCAACACTAGACCAGTGCCTCTAAACAAGGTCGGAGAGTATTGTGAGGGTGAAGACGGAAACACTACTCTACCAATCGAGTATAACGGCATAGAGACTAAGGCCATACTTGATAGTGGAGCTGGCATTGCCATTGCTACCAAATTACTATGGGAAAAATGGGGAAAACCGGCAATACGAACAACTATAATGAAATTGCAACTAGCGGATGGGCACATAGAAAGGCCTATAGGATTGCTTGAGGCAATTGTGGTATCTATATGTGTCATAGAGTACGAACATACATTTGCCATAGTAGATTTCGGCAAAAAAAACAATTATGAAATTATCCTTGGTAGGCCGTTCATGAGGCAACTCAAGATGGTGCAGGACTGGGGGTATGATTATTTGTATCTAAGACACGCTGAAACCACTACACATGTAAATATGAGGAAGCATAGCTACCATGATGTCACGAGAACACCTGTGGGAAGAATTCGACTCAGCCACCATTAGTGGATTAGAAGTCCCAGCGTGGTTCTGTAAGAAAAAGGAGATATGGATGTGCGGAGCATCTCAATGTAGTGAATTCGACCACAATGAAAGGACAGTAGAGAGGGTATTGGAAGAAGATTCCTATATACCAGAACCCTTCCCTAAACAGAAGCTCAAACCCCTAGAATGGTCTCAAATTTTGGCTACATTGGATGTATGCGTCAATGAAGTCACTCCCACAAAATTTTGTAATGAGAATGGCTACGATATCGTACCATACTACATCTTGAGAAAAATTGTGGAGGAAGAGGAGAATGAAGGAGATACTAGGAATACGAGGGTCAATCAAATGGAAATGAAACTTGATATTAAGATAGTGGGTTATGTGGACATCCCCACTAAAAACATCAAGCAGGATGGAGAAGAATTTTATGCTTCTTCTGATCAATGTGAAAACGAAGATAATGCGGATGACGAGAAGTCGGAAAATACGGAGGAAGACGACCATCAGGATCAAGACAATGACGTCTTTTACAACTTCCCGAACCAAAGTGTGAGACGCCAAAAAAGATACAAGTGTAGGCGACACCATAACAGTCTAGCAACTAGGCTTAGACCTATGCCTAAGTTCAGGAGTAAAACACATTTCCTTATGAACATTCATGTTGTTGATTGTGCTAAGGATAAAGTGTCAGGAAGATTTCTTAAGGTTGCTGAAGACCCAGGTTTTAAGGCAAGAATGTTGAAACTTAAGAAAACCAGCAAGGCAAAAAAAAAAGAGTTGCAAGGGAAATATTGGATGTCTTTGGAGATCCAATTATAACGAAAGTTGAGTGCAAAAAGAAATAAAATGATTTGAAACAAAACCTGAAAAATGTATGGACAACGGAAATGGAAAGTAGCAATGGATCGAACGCTAGTGATGGGAGTAAAAAGATAGATGTCCCTCCTCACTACTGTAAGTACACCATTCAGGAGAGAAAATTGGTGGTCCAGCAACCGATGAGAGAGCCTAAATCCAACGAGTCCTATGATGGGCCAGAGAACGCCAAGAAAATAGACCTAGCAGAGCCGGGAGAAAGTCCCCGACCTGCTTACATTGCCACAGATCTAAGCCAGGAAGAAGAGGACTTACTGATCAAAACGCTTAAAGAATTTCGTGATGTATTTTCCTGGTCATACAAAGATTTGAAGGGGGTGGATCCTAACATTTGTGAACATTCGATCGCTCTAAAGTCGGATGCAAAGCCAAGCAAACAGCGTCCGTACACGTGCAATGAGACATTCGCCAAAAGGATCAAGGACGAGATAGACAAACTTATGGATGCTGAATTTACTTATGAGATAGAGCACACTGACTAGGTGTCGCCAATCGTGGTGGTACCTAAGAAAAACAGGAAATTACGAGTGTGTGTGAATCTCAAGAAGGTAAATGCAGCAACAATAAGGGACAATTATCCTCTCCCTATCACGGAACACGTCCTGGAACGAGTAGCAGGCAAGCAGGCCTATAGCTATATGGACGGATTCTCTGGTTATAACCAATTGGGGGTCAAACTAGAAGATCAGTACAAAACAGTGTTTGCAACAGAATGGGGCATATATGCGTTTAGGGTAATGCCATTTGGCTTGACCAATGCTCCAACCACATTTCAAAGATTAATGACACATGCTTTTAAATAATACTTGAGGATATTTTTGGATATTTACAATGGATGACTTGTGTGTCTATTCTCTATTGAGAGAAGACCATATAGATCATCTTAGAAAGGTATTCAAAAAATGCAGAACGTATAGGATATGCCTCAACCCAAAAAAATGTGTATTCATGGTACAGCAAGGTAAGATCCTAGGCCACATAGTATCGGCTAATGGAATTACCACTGATGAAGACAAGGTAAAGGTGATCATAGAATTTCCAAGACCAAACACTATACGAGAGGTACAATCATTTATGGAACATTGTGGATACTACCGACGTTTTATCTACATGTATGTTGTAATAGCAAAACCCTTGTATAGTCTGATCACGATTTTCATATAGACCGACGAATGTGAGGAGTCATTCCAGAAATTAAAAGAGGCACTGGTATCTGCACCAATTCTAAAATCACCAAATTGGTCAAAGATTTTCCATGTACACGTAGATGCTTCGGCATTTGCAATAGGCTGTATATTAGCACAACCAGGGGAGGGTAATACAGATTTTCCCATCAGTTATTCTAGTAGACAACTCAACAGTGCAGAGAAGAATTATACCACCACTGAAAGAGAAGGATTGGGAATGATATACGCGGTAAAGAAATTTTGTCATTATTTGCTTGCGAACAAATTCACATTTTTTGTGGATCATCGGGCACTTTTGTACTTAGTAAACAAACCTTGTAACACGGGATGAATTGTAAGATGGTTCATTGTGTTGCTGGAGTTTGATTTTGCGGTAGTAGTAAAGAAAGGAAAAACTCATCAAAGAGCAGACCACCTTTCTTGATTACTACACGACAAAAAGGCTATTGGTGTAGATGATGATCTCCCAGACGCATACATGTTTAATATGGAGATGGTACCAAAATGGTCAGAACAGATTATTCCGTTGTTGACATATGGAATGAATCTTGACGAAAGACACACGGTGGAAGACGTTAGACAAGCACAAAATTACACTATGCTTGCGAGAAGAATGTATCATCATGGTAACGATGGGATTCTAAGGTTGTGTATAGGCCCAAAGGAGTACGATGCGTATCTAGAGGAGGCACATACACAGACAGGGGGATTCCATCGAGGAAATAAAATAATCTATGAACGATTAAGAAGACTTGGAGTGTATTGGCCTGGAATGGCAGACGATGTAGCTAATTACATTAAAAAAATGCAACTTCTGCACAACCAATACCACTGTGGATTATGCCACATTATACCAAGTGACGATAGCATCCGCATGGAGTCATGCTATTGTGGAATATTTAACTAATAAGGAGTTACCAAGAGATTGGTCTAAAGCCAGACAAAAGGCTTTACAAATCAAAGCGAATAGGTACACCATCATTAATGACCAATTTATAAAAGAGGAACTGATGACCAATTGAGGTTAGTTCCTCATGAAAATGACTACTTTCCATTATTGGAGCAAGCTCATGCAGGCATAGCAGGAGGTCATTTTTCAGCGGAGAGAACCATAAAAATCATTATGGTTGCAGGCATATGGTGGCCGACCATGATTCAAGATGCAACAGAATTGGTGAAAAGGTGTGATGAATGTCAACGCACTAAGGTGCCAGTTAAAAGAGACGTCATGCTTTTAAGACCAATGATGAGTGCTCGAGCATTCGCTAAATGGGGATTGGACTTTGTTGGTCCTATTACTCCACCAGCTTATCGTTCACAAGCACAATACATCATAGTGGCCATTGATTATATGACCAAATGGGTGGAAGCAAAAGCCACAACGAAAGCAGATGCTATAACCACGGCACAATTCTTATATGAATATGTGTTTACACGATATGGCCTTCCAATCGAACTGGTGAGTGATAAAGGGACACACTTTGTAAACGAAGTTATCGAACATCTCTTGACTGATTTTATGGTAATTCATCGCAAATCTGCACCCTACCATCCACAAGCCAATGGCCAAGCGGAAGCGACCAACAAAATCTTGTGTACAGTTCTTACAAAACTGGTTAGTGAAATAAGGACGGACTGTGATCAAATGCTATATTCAGCATTGTGGACTTATTGAGTTGCATATAAAACAACACTCAATGCTACACCGTTTAATATGGTGTATGGGTTAAATGCAATACTGCCTATTGAATTTTTTATTCCAATGCTAAGGGTAGCTAAACGGTTGGACTGGACAGGCCATGAGCTTTCAGAAAGGTTAGATGACCTAGAAAAACTAGATGAGTTACAACTCAATGCGGTAGCAGCCATTTTTGCAAAAAAAAAGGCAACAAAAAGATTTTTTTGACAAACATGTCAAAAACAAGGACTTTAAAACGGGGGACTATGTCTTGGTATACACCCTTAAACAGCATGCCAAGAAGCTAAAGAAAAGAGGAATGGGGCCTTATTTGATACAAGAAATCTCGTCTAGCGGAGCAGTAAAACTGTCGACACTAGATGGAAAAGAAATGCCGAATTGGATTAGTGGTTGTCGTTTGAAAAAGTATCATCTACCTCTAACTCCTGGGATGTTGTTTCAAGTGCATTATGGCGAAGCCTATAGATAGGAACAACAACGAGTTCATGACCAAGCACAACAAGAAGCCAAGGAATGCATTGCTAAGCGAAAGCAGTTTCTAAGGACAATAAACATGGTCACACCAATGATGACTGAAGAATATCCTCTTCCAACATTCCAAACAATCGAAGCGGATATACAAAGTGAAGAATTATCAAAGACAATCACAGACTTTATGGCTCAGGACGACAGCACCATTGACACTTTAGAAAATACGTGGTGTAGTCCTTACATAAAAGCATATGCAGGCACAGAACAAGTAGAAATCTATGCATTGCTTGACACTGGAGCGAAATTGAATGTCATCAGCTTTGAGCTCTTTCAAAAACTTGGACCAATGACGAAATTATCAGGTTCCATGTGCTGCCACCAATTAGATCAGCAACGCCGTGTATCTTAGAGTGTCGTGGATGAAAGCTAACAGGGTATTCATTGATTTGGATACTAATGAAGCACTGTTTAGAAATAAAAACTTTTCAAAACCCTTCTTATCATATGATAGATATACGTCAATGTGGAGATAGGAGTCAATACATCCGCAACGCATTAATCAACAACAATAAAAGTTTGGATGGCAAGAAATGTATTATCAAAAACCAACAATCATGCAGGGAACCAGGCAAGTTTGGGTACGACGTACAGATCTAGCCGAGGCACAATTTCATCAAGGGCGGAAATATCAAGTTTGGCTCAAGCAAGACAACTTAATTTCTGTAAAAGAGTTGACAGACAAAAAGACAAAACACCCAAAGCCAGCAAAGCTTCAAAGAACAATTATTAACAAGCCGAATCCGCAATGGACTATATTGATATGGCATCCAAAATTACCAACGAGCCAACAACACAGGTATGGATGCCGAAGAAGACCAACGAGCAGTTGTCTACAACTGTCAATGACAAGCTAGACCATACAACCATCACGCGGAAACACGTAGCGTCCACAACAACAAACACGAGGATCTGTACAACCAAAGTCCTCACAAAGATATGGAAACGAAAGACAGTTCAAACAGAACATGCAACAAAGAATACAACCATATTGACTTCAGCGGAGGCACAACCAAAAGTTCATACACCTTGGAAGACCATCAAACAAAGAGCGGCATAATTACAACTTCTTATCGCCAAGAAAATCTGCCAGCCAACTCAGGTTACCACAGGAAACCTCAACGACGAATGCCAATAAGCGTATCGCTTATACCTACCTCTTACACCGCATAAAGGTTTTCTAAATGCATTGACTGTGCATGCATATAGTGCTACTTTACAAGTCCTGCATTAGCACGAGTTAATGGCCATGCACAGCACATACCCTTGACGATACCTTGTCGTCCAGGAGGACTCCGACCAGGAGGGGGGGAGGCATTCCAAATACGGACTCACGTCATATATTAGAGGGCAATGTTTGTGATTAATTTTTCAACCATTTTTGCGTTTTATTGTGTGATTTTTGGGAAAAGAATATGCCCTCATAATTAATCGAGAGTGGGGACCAAATGATCTATGGGCCCCTAGGGATGTGTATATACTGTAAAGCAAGTCAAAATTGGCCAAAAATCGTCGAAAAACAGAAAAAAATAAAAATAAAAAAATAGGCCAAGGTTGACGATTGAGAGCGAGAATGTACGTAGACGAGAGAAAAGTGAGCTACAAAGTGTTTTGCTATTCATTGATATTTTTATAGGTTAGAATTCCTATTTTTGGGTTATTTTGGGATTTATTTGCTTTATTTTAGCCATTTTCTAGCAAAAAATATAGAAAAAATCCATAATCCAGATGGAAACACAACAGAAGAGACGCGTGATCAAAACAAGGTAATGAAGACACATAAAAAATATGGAGTGCAAAGGTGACAGGGCAAAAATGGCCACCGTCATGACGGGACCCCCAAAAGGAGAAATCTGCAAAAATTGTAGAACTGGAGCAAACGAGGTCCAAATCAAAAAAAAATTGAGTCTAAACCGCATCTCACGAAAAGCTATGACCACAGGTAAAAGATGGGAAAATTCCATGTCAGAGCCTTGATCACATATAGGGAGGCTAGGCAAGAAATCTCTCATTTGAGTCATTTTCCATTGTGAGAGAGAGAGAGCTCCCTACAGCATCTGAGACTTCCAGGAGCTCATCCATCGCTCACGGTCACCAGATCGACATCAGATATGAGAGGTATGCTCGTCAACACTGACTCTAAGTGTTGTTTACTTCAGTTAGTTGCAAAACCTCGCCAGCACCACCATCACAACCTGTGCACACATACTGTAGACCGGTTGTTAGGAAGACCAGAGACCACCAATGGAACCAAAATTGAAATGCACAATGCCTATAGCTTAGGGATCAAGCCTATGACCTCGGAAAGCGCGAAGGAAGCCTCCCAAAAAACCCTAATTTCACAGGGCCTGTAGAAGGGCAGCTGACCAAAGTGATTGAAAATGAGCCAAAATTCATAGGCAGCAAGCCAATAACCTCAACAAACCAGCTAAATGGTTAGACCATGAAAAAGTCAGTCAAAACTGAGCCTAAAGTCCCTATCTGATGAAAACTACGCAAAGTGTCACGAAACTCTAACAGGCCGACCAAGTGACCAAATGACACCAGATTTGACAGGGTACATCCAAAAGAGGTCAACTACGAGTTGGAATGTTGCCACTCAAGAAGAAGCACTTCCACGAGGGAAAACGCCAGCAACAGGCCAGAAAGACATCCAAATGGTAGTCCTTGGTGATGTAAGCACCAAAAGGACAACCAACTGCTTCGATGGAAGGTCAAAAGGAAAGGAAAGTCAGCATGAGTCATACAATGACCAGAAAGTACGGCGACCATCACCTAAGTGGTCTACTCCGACTCCAGAAACAGCCAAGTGCTTCCAACAGGGAGTACACTTTTCCAAATTGGTTAAAACTTAATGTGTGTGTCTAGGAGAGCCTACTAACACCATTGTGGTTAACTAACATTAAAAAAAACTTGTAAAAATGACTAGATGCTGAGTCTATCGTGATAGGCTTGATCATACACGTAGACACGTAAAATTTTGATTGTGACTTCATAAAGGGTACTAACAAGGCCTAATGACCCCAGATATCAAATCAAAGTGCAAATTTGCACTATCTTGACCAAGAAACTGAGTCTATCGCGATAGACCAACTACTCATCTTTGGGGGGGGGGCTTTTCCAAAATTATCACAAGGATAGACTTGGGGAATCATATAGAGGCAATACACCAAATTTTGAGACAAGATGGACTCATATGACAAGAATAGATAGACTTGAGAGCAGCTCAGAGTCAGAACACGACACCTCAAGGGCAGATAGTTAAAATTCACAGGTGGGGGGTCAAGGAACCTTACATCAACTAGGAGAAGACAGACAGATGACTACAGAGCCAAAATATAACAAAATGACACTAAGTCCTAGTCTATCGTGATAGACTAAGCAAAATTATACAGGGCCATCTGATCAAAAATTCGAATCAACAGTTGGCTTCAGCATGATGCAAGAGGGCTACCCACGAAGTTTGAGCCCAAAACAACACAAAATGAGGGAGATAGACCAACATCTCCTTGGAGGGAATCTGAAAAAATGAAAGTTGATCCAAAAGGGGGTCACCTGACATCCACTTGAGATGGAATGGGATCAGATCATGTACAAGACATGAGGAACCAAATGGTGGAGTCACATGTGGAAAATATATCTCCTGTCAAAAGATAGTCTGTCTATCGCGATAGACCAGGCAGAATTTTCAAATGAGCTGATTTTCAATTTGTGACTATAGGGTGACCTTACATGCCCTATGCACATACACCACACAAAATTTCAAGGCATTTGGATATGTTCTCCTTCATCAACAACGTTAATTTGAAGCCGTCAGAGTCAAACACTGAAAGAGCTTGCCTATCTGCTAACATTTTTCCTTAACTCATCTTGGGACTAAGAAGGCTCACCTAGATGCATGCTTAAGTGATAATCAATTTAGAAAAGAAGTACTATGTTTGTACATTAACCGTTACTTGTGAATACAAGATCCATGGACGCTTCTCTGGGAAAAAGAAAAGGCAAGAACCTGGCAACGAAGGGTGCAGTACCCTATACACTTCTACACAATTCATTAAAGCGAGCAGCCACATTGATACCTGCATACGTGAAATAGGCAGCAGCTTTCCAAATCTACCAAGGTTCCTATGTGGATGACAAAGGAAATTTAGTGGATATAGTAATGATCCCCAAGGAGGCAGAAAACTACCTGAAAAGATCACCGCAAAGGTCATGGTTAAAGAAAGTTGGCTTATGGAACTTTGTTTCACTACCACCAGTGGTGATAGATTTCAAGAGGGTACAACAACTAATTGAGACTATCCAAGAAGACGGAACTTGCAGGGTTGCAGGCATGGATAATGAGATGATGGAGATTCAGATAACCAAGGAAATCATGAAGGAAGCGTTAAAATTGTCTGATCAGGGAGCCAACATGAGAGAAAGAAGGAAGAATCTCACAGTCTACCTGCAGAGATCCAAACTACCGTCTTTTGAACTCATAGCAAACCCAGAAGTGAGGGAACTGACACAAATATACAATCAATGTTTGTTGAGCTACAGCAAGAGATCGCCTAGATACACTACACCGCACGGGGTCATCTCAACAACAATGACCTGGGCTATGGGAATGACACATGATTTCTATATAGATCATGCATCATATCTATTTGAGGAAGTCACAAAGATACAGCACGACAAGCCAAATTACATTGCAGGAGGAGAAGTACTCACCAGAATGATATACCGTGTCATAAGAGCAGCAGATCAGCTACCACCTGCTCCTCAATAGAACGACTGGCTGGTGCTAAGAGAGAATATTGAAGATAGACAACAAAGGCGAGTACCTCCCTCTACTAACACCATTGGAGGACGCAGGCTGGAAAGAGTCACCAGAAGTACACAGGAAAAGATGGAAGAAGAAAGAAAAGTTGAAGAAGAGAACTTGAGATTAAAGAAGCAAAAAGCGGAAATTGAGAACAACACTAGATTGCAGAAGGTAGCAAAGATGGAAAGAATGCTAGAAGGCTTTGTACTAGAAAGATCTCTACGAGGTGATGTAGGCGCCACTTGGAGACCCTCTAGTAGCACTTACACATTAAGAACAAAGAATAAACACAATCCAGCTTTTGAGTTGGACTGGTTTGAGAGATACATCCAGACAGGAATGCTACGGATGAGCCAGAACTGCCACTTGAAGAGGAGGATCTCCAAACCTTGAGAGATCAATTGAGGCCAACTACACGAGATGAGGAAACACCACCTCCATCTCCAAGGCCAGAGACAAGTGAAAGGCAATCAACTCCACCTGTTGACTCTCCTCTGCATTCAGAGAGCTCACATCGTGATGAGAGAGTTCCTACACCACCCAATGGAGAAGAAGAAGAAAGGACAGATGGCCATCTAAACAATGGAACAGTATCAAACATTGATAAAGGCAAGCACATAGAGGTAGATCTGACAAGAGAAAAAGCTTCCTCCTCTCAAGAAATTGAGTTGGAAGCTACTATAGACCTGGATTTACAGTCAATGGAGACTCTACGAAACCAAACAAGACTGCACAGTCGGTTGTTAGCCGATCAGAACAGGGCAAAAAAAAGAAATTGGAAACAACCCATCAAGAGGTTCTGAAGTTGCAGGAGCAAAGAGATGACAACCTTAAATTGATCAGCATAAAAGATGCTGAGATCTTGGGTCTCAAAAGCAGAGTAAACCTCCTCAAAGAAAATTTACAGGAGTCAGAAAGTTTCAATGCCATTTGTGAAGATACAATCAATGCATTTCTTGAAGATGTCAATGACATAGATGAACAAATCCAAAGGTTGGTGTCGGAAAAGCAGGATGCCCTGACAGTCAAAAATTTACAAGTCATAATTGATGACTTACAAATCAAAGTGAAGGATTTGAGAACAGTAACGGACATACAGGCAAGGGAGATAGAAAGATAAAAGAAACAAAAAACGCTGCTACCAGCAACACCGGTGGTCCAACCGCAAGAAGACATGGAAGCACTGAAGAGAGAGCTGGAATTGGAAAGAAAACAGAGGTTAATGATAGCCGAAAGTGCACTTAGAGCTGAGGATCAGTTGCAAAGGCAAATCTCGGATTTACAAAGTGAACAACAACAAGGACCAGCTCATGACAGTGAAATAGAAAGCCTCGTTTCCAAGTCCATCAAAGAAGAAAATGAGAATCTACACAACAGAGTAAAAGAGTTAGAAGAGGCTGCAGCCCAAAAGGAGATGGAATTTCAAATACTCCAAATCAATAATCGAACAATGGCGGCACAAATTGCAAGTCTCCAAACTGCAAAGCAACCCCAAGGGCAGGTGTGGGTACACCTGGTGCAAGTGGCCACGGATTTGGCCGGACTGGCAGAACTATATGGGGGTGATGATGACTATGAGGATGGATCAGAGGACCATGGGGCCCCAAATACACAGAATGATCAAGCTGGCTCCAACAACCAAGAAGAAGACGAAGATTCAGTCTCACAAAACTTGAAGAGCAAAAGCTGGACGAAGAAATGGAAAAGCAATCAGAGATGATGTGGTACAAGGCCATGAAACTAGAGAAGGAGATGCTACAAGGACTCTCCAGATCAGGCAAGACAGCAACAGAGCTACGGGAAGAGTGGAATGCCCCGATGTTATCCTATGCTCTGCTGAAAAATGAAACACTGACACATCAACGACAGCTAGGAAAGGAAGAACAAGTGCTACTATTTGAAGGAGAAGTACATATTCAGGAACAGCAAAGCAAAATCATAGATAGCTAGCCAAAGTGGAGGCGTCAGTGGATTTTGGATCATCCTAACAACCTGATCCACTTAGTCAATGCACCACCTGAGCTCAGAGATGATAGAACTTTTTGCCCAATACCCAGAACTTATACTTACAGCCAACATAAAGCCTTACAAAGCAGAAATCCCACATGGCTGAACTATCCAGTTTTGCCAGGACCGGCTGAGGGAGAGAGAATATCCGGTTCTTACATGGTGAAAACCCTTCAGGGCGCCATTGCGAAATTCGGAGGCTCTCCCGACCTATCCTGTAAAATGCTTTGTAAAATAGCTCGGACATTTTTGGCCTGTCTCACAGCGTTTTCAGAGAGCTGGAGTTCAAAGTTCATGAATACGGAAAGAAACATATCGGAGCTATCATATGATTTAAGTGGGCCACCTACAGAGCCAGTTTTGTATGCATACTTCAGACGGCTCATGTTTTTGCCCAGCTACCATCTCCAGACATTTGAAGAAGCATTTTACACCAGCTTCTTCATGTACAAGTCAAAAAATTTTGGCTCATTAATGGCAAGCGAATCTATGAGATACGATGCGTTTCTACATCAAATAAACCAGGAAGAAAGACAAAGACATTGAAGACAAAGCCAGTCATGTCGTGTAGACATGAACTAGGAGGGGGGGAGTGTTGGAGCCCAACTTGTCCAACTTTTGTAATGAGCCCACCTTGTAAAGCCTATCAAATTCCCATTTTTATGTCAAAGACGTCTTATCATTTTGATCCACTTGTCTGGATTATGTAAAGATTAATTAGTCGACCGGGACCCAGATGCGTTTCCACTTTGTAATTATGATGAGTAGAACTCAATTAAAACCCCATGTACATTTTGAGCTAAGGTGACTAAAGTATAAAGGTCACCTTAGAACCATTTTTTAAAATAACATTTGAATGATTAATCCTGTGTCGTACTAGTCTGAGAGAGAGAGAGAGAGTGTGTGTGTGATCTTATCCTCTTCGCTACGTGCATCTCCCTCACCAGATTCACGAAGCGACCACACCATCGCAGTAGCCTCTCCGAGAGCTACGCGCCCACGCCACGCATTCGCATCTTCGAGCTGCTCGTGAGCGATCCTTCCACGAGCTTGTTTTGCTTGTAAGTAGCACAAACGGTGTCTGTTTTCAACAATCAAGTACTTTATGGAATGAGGGAGAGATTAGCTACGCATAGATACTCATAGAGTTAGGCTTTGCACACTTTTAGATTATGACCTGTGAGTCTATCGCGACTGTATTTGAGATAACTAGGGTTAAAATCTGGTGAGATTGGACTTATAGGTAAGTATATCCTAGTGAGAGGATGGTGCCTAGCAAGCTTGAAGCGATTCCAAGTTCATTTGATGTGTAAATGGTGTTATGAGCATTTAGGGACATAGTGGATTGGAGTTAACAAGGGTTATTGATTGATGCATCATAGAAGTGTGTATGTGTAGGTTGGTCTCAGCCTAACAAGCTAACGAGATTGCCTCTGTGCACCTACGGGTTAGTCGTGTCATCGGATGATAAGTATGTTGTCTGTGTCGTGCTTGTGAGCATGAATAGGGGAGTAGTTTTCCCTAAAACAGGGCTTCCTAAACATCTATGCGCCCAATGTGGCTAATGAACGAGCAGAGTTTTGGTCTCAGATTGTTGAGTCTCTGCCGTAGGTAGAGCAATGGTGCATAGGGGGTGACTTCAACATGTTGGACGACCCCTATGACAGGATTGGTGGTAGTCATACTACCGTGCATGGAGTTGAGCTGGCATCTTGGGAGAGGTTTTGTTTTGACTCTGAGGGTTTCATATGTGTGGCAGCATTCTAGCTTTGTAAGGCCCCCAGATAGCCTAGCCTTCTTCCGCAGAGTTGGAGGAGTGAATCTATGGATGATAGATCACTTCTACACTAGTGACCACTTATGTGACTTGGGTGGGACAGTTGGCATTCTGGCAGGGACTTCCTTTTTGGACCATGCACCAGTGATCCTCACAGTGACTGATAGGTAGAGGAGGGGGGGAGCACGATGCTACGGATCCCTGAGAGGTTCGTGCTGGACTTTGCTCAGAGAGCAAGTGGAGGCTCTTTGGACAGAGAGCTTAGACATGCAAGATTCTCCTGTTGAGAGAGTGGCCTGTAGGGCTTTCTCAGCTTAGTTGATTCTTTCTTCAGGATTCTTTGGCTCACGTGGCTGCAGCAAGAGAGGAGGAGCAGCGTCTCTGACGTGGTATTGCTTCCTTGCAGAGGATGCAAGAGCAGCATCCAGACAGTCCTCGGTTGGAGGAGCAGCTACAGCAGGCTCGCCAAGAGCTTGTTAGCACAGAGGAGAGGCGCCATGAGTTTGCTTTCCATCGACAGGCATCAGTGGACCCAGGTGGATAACAAAGTGACAGGTTCTTTCTTTGAGGCAATGGGACCTCGGCCTACGCATGCCAAGGTCAATCGGTTGAGGAGGCCCGACGGGTTAGTTGCTTCGGATCCAGAGGACATGCGTGCAGTTGCTACTGACTTTTATTTTACCATGACTTACTATCCACAGAGCCTCAGTTAGAGAGTCAGGATGCATACAGAGAGCAGGTGTGGGCACAGATGCCTTGTCTTGTGACTGAGGAGATGCGTCAGAGGCTTGAGTTGCCTCTGCAACTAAAGGAGCTGCACATGGCTTTTAGTGCACTCCCTCGTGGTAGCTGTCCAGGTGAGGATGGCTTGAATCCCAGTTTTTTCTTGGAGTATTGGGACTTGCTTGGCCTAGATCTCTGTAGTGCTTTTCTATACATCCTGCACACAGGAGTGATGCCTGACAGCATGAGTGAGGGCTTGCTCTACCTCATTCCCAAGGAGGGTGGCTCCTTGGATGAGATTTGACGGTGGCGCCCCATCACCATTCTCAACTCAGCCTACAAAATTCTTGCCAAGGCTCTGAGTTTGAGGATCCAACCACTTCTAGAGAGCATTATACATGGGACTCAAATAGGTTTTGTCAAGGAGCGTAGTATCCTTGAAAACATCTTTACTTTCTGGGAGGCTTCTGCCCTAGCGTGACTCCGTGGTGAGAATCTGGTGATTCTTCTTCTTGATTTTGAGAAGGCTTATGACAAAGATTACTGGGACTTTCTGGAGGGCACTCTATGTAGGATGGGCTTCTTAGATGCTTGGATCAGAGGGGTATCAGCTTTGTACAGACGGGCATGCAATCGGGTACTTTTGTCAGAAGGTAGAGGTGATAGCTTCATGCTCACAGGTTCAGTCAGATAGGGCTTCCCTCTTGCCCCCTTCCTCTTTCTGTTCTATGATGAGGCAATTAGTAGGTTTTTGGTGTTGCAGCAGGTTGGTTTACATGGCTTAGGACTTCCTATTCGAGGAGATGAGCTACTAGACGCTGAGTTTGTAGACGAATTAGCCTTGTACTTGGATGGCTAGGAGGCCAACCTTCTCAGGTGTGAGCAGGCTCTTGAGACTCTGTTGTGCATCTGGCACATTGATCAACTAGAGAAAGACAGTGGCTTTCTCGTTTGGTAGTGCTCCTGTGCCCGATTGGATGCCAGGTGAGGGTTTCAGGTGGATTCTCCTAGGGACTCCAGTTTGGTACTTGGGTTGTCAGGTTGGTTTGGACTTGTCTCTCTCGAAGCAGATTGCTCCCCTCCTCCTGTCTATCAAGAGGAAGTTGTTACATTGAAGCTCCGCACAACTTTCTCTGGTTGGCAGAGTTGTAGTGGCCAACCAGGTGTTGTTGGCTACTATGTGGTACATCACTTCTTACTAGATCTTCTTGAGTTCTTGTATCAGCCAGGTAGAGAGGTTGATCAAGAAATTCCTTTGGTCAGGGCGTGACACTCAGATAGCCCGGGCCAAAATGGCATGGCAGGTCATCACTCTTCCTTGTTCTCAGGGAGAGCTTGGGATCATAGACCCAGCACAGCTGAGCAGAGCCCTTCTTGGGAAGTTCATTGTCAGAGGACTTCTTCCACGTGAGGAACCTTGGAAGACATTCTTGCGTCAACGGATTAGTACTAGGGTGCCTCAGGCTGGAGGCCAGCCCCTCGCGACCTTCAACTAGATGGATTTTCACAGAGATGCACAGAGTTGGCTTGAGTCGGAGACTGGAGAACCGCTTCGCTGTGAGTTTTCTCCGATCTTAGGAGAAACTACGGCGACACCTGGAGCAGCATCAGCCTACTTGCAGGGAGGAGCGCCTGAGACAGCCCCTTGTTTGGAACCCCCTGGTTAGCACTTAGAGAGGCCACTTAGTTGGTAGTCGACCTCATGTTTTTTGGGGTCCCATGGCAGAGGTTCAAGCACGCTCTTTAGGTGACTGGTTACAGTTTTGAGGCTTGTTAGAGGAGCTTTAAGGCCTCTAGCTACAAAGCATGAGACCGGTGTAGAGCATGTGTCCGGACATCTTAGAGGCAGTACCAGCTAAGTGGCTCACACCTCTTGAGTCAGCACCGCCCAGGTGGATGGGAGCCTTCACGCGACTGAAGGTTCTCATCTCAATTTGGGCTTGCTCAGAGACTGTACTCTCCCTATTTTTCGAGCTACAGGGTGAGGGACGCAGGTGGTAGAGTGTTGTTTTTAGAGGATCCGAGTGGTACGCATCTGTGGGAGGACTTGTGTCCAATCCCGACCCAGAAGCTCTTGAGATTGGACACTGGAAACTGTGGGCTTGGGAGAGTTGTCCATTGGCACGAGTATAGTGGGATCCTAGAGAGTGGATTTGGAGGGACCCTTTCTCCTCTGCATACCACCTAGGTGTCCCTTTCTTTCAGTACACTGTTCTACTGGGATGACACATACTAAGAGCACAAAGAGAGTCTCACTTTGCTGCAGCACCTCATTGGCAGGAAAATGGTCTCACAGTTGAGTTCTTGGCAGCTGTTTGGGAGAGTTTGTGGGACTCCAGATAGCCAAGACGAGTCACTTTGTTCTAGTGTCTGGTCGCACATAGAGCTACAGCAGTTGGGAGTTTCCTGGTACATAGTGGTATCTCGGTCACATGTACAACTTGTGAGAGTCCGTGTCACTGTCTTTGGGATTGTCCTTTGGCACAACAGGTGTGGCTTTGTGTTCTTTGGCTGATGCAAGCTCTTTCCACAGCTTGGCAGTACACTTGGGGGGCAGCTACTTGGTCCACCCTCACAGGCCCGGCACTTTAGTTTGAGCTATCTTTCACTAGCAGGATGATAGTGATGCAGGGGGGTTAACCTACACTCCAGCCTGCGACAAAGATTACTCCACAGGAGTGGTGCAATGAGAGAGAGGAGTGTTGGGAGCTCATCAGTGGCTTGACACTCTTGTTCATCTAGCGGGCTTGTTGCTTCCACATTTTTGAGGCTCGCCCTAAATCACCAGTAGAGACTGTTCTGGATCTTTGGCTAGGGATGATCCATACTCTCAAAGGACAGCTCGAAAGACTCCAGGGCAGCTCAGACCGCATGTGGGAGCACAAAGAGTCTTTTTTTTTACTCTGGCGTCCTGGGCCTTTCTTCACCATGATCCAAGGTGTACTCAAATGTCATTACCATCCACCTGTGTGGCTTTTCCCTCCTCTCATCTCTTCATTTAGCCTCATTGTACATATGCTGTTTTTTCATTGGGAGAGTCTTCCCATCATGATTGTTGTAGCCCTCTCTTTTAGAGGGGTTTGTAGCCCCATGGGCAGTTTCATTAACTCATAGAAGGATCTTTTTCTCGTTTAAAAAAAGTGTAGTTAACCATAGGAATGCTTGTCGGGGTCTAAAGACTAGTGATCTTGTCACTTATACCTCTTAAGTGTGATCAACATAAAATACAAGGAAGTTTGTGCTATTTTCTTTCTTTCTTTTTTTCTTTTTTGTCATAGTTGCTACAAGTTGTTGGGGGACTTGAGGTCTCAATTACCAGCAACTGCGAGACTCAAGGTCTCAAATACCAGCTTGATCATAAACTAGCCGGGAGACTCAAGGTCTCAAATACCAACTTAACACATGGACTTCCACAACACAAGTCACACTTAGGTGGAATAAGCTAGAGAGAACTATATTCTCATAGCCTAAAACATCACTAAAGTTACACACTTAATAGACTATTTAGGAATTAAAGTCACTAAATTAAATGACATAGTTTAGCCTAAGGTCCTGATACCTACTTAAAGCCAACTAATAGAGCAAACTCAAAGAGAAGAACAAGGTACTAGAAGTTTGAAAAAATTATAGCATCTAAATTGACAATGTCACAACTTCATAAATGTTATGCATTGTTAGAAACTCAAATAACAAGATGCAAACATGTAACTGTGGAAAGCATAGATGAAAGGAAGTAGTACACCAGATATAATGGAGAACATCCATTGTAACATGTAAACATCCATTGTTGTTTCCCTTCAAAGGCATCCTTATGTAGTCACAAAGTGCACAATAGTCACCACCAAACATCGACCTTCCAAAGGCACATCAGTGGAAAGAGGTACCAACCCTTATTGAACACAATTAAAAAACATAAGGATCCCTAACCTAATTATTTGCACTCCCCCTAGAGAGTCAAGTGAATAGGATATTGTAGAGATTGGGGGGGAACCCTAAGGCTAAACCCCTATCCTCGTCGTTGAGAAAAACAAAGTCATCATCCATGAGACCATATGTGCCATCCGTGTAATCATGTAAATTGTCTTCATCATTAGAGGCACCAATGTTTACTAAGAAGGTCACTAGACGTCTATAGTCATCTTGGTCAAAAGGGTAGGCTTGTGCAATGGGAGAAACACTCTACTAAGTATGGATCAGTCGTGGTCAAGAGACGTATCAGCCATTCTAACTCCTTGAAATTCCTCTCACATGCTAGAGTAAATACCAAATCCCATTCAGATACAAGCACCAAAAAGCCCATGTGAAACACTTGTGAAAAGTAACGAGGGTACCTCTCACCCAAGGTAGGAGTGGAGGACTCTAGCGTACTAGCCATATATGTACACACAAATAGATGATGGTTAGAGTGCAAATATTATAAGGGTCGTATCAAAAGATTGTGTCCTTGTGCATAATGCGTTTTTATGGTTTTGTGTTATGGATAGAACTTTAAGTTTCCAGATTATTATTTGGTGGCTCTTGCTCTTTTAGTTTTTTATCTTGTTTTTGTGAGTATAAGGCTTTATATATACATTCCCTACGATTAGAGATTGAGAGGTCAGGGAGGAAGGTTGAGAGGGGAGTGAGTGAATGATGACTGTTAGCAAACACTCCCCCCTTCCTTGGGTAGATCATACCTTTTGGAATGATGTCCTCACCTTTTGCAACCAATTGTTCCAAGTTGTTATGGGTGAAGACTTTAACCAATAGTTTTCGACTGCCCTATGCGTTTCATCTAGTTGCAAAGGTGGTAAGGTACTCTCCCATGATTTTATTTGCAACGTTGTTGTAGGTGGTGAACTTACAACGGGAGGTGCAAATTCTTCCTTCTTTGTATGGATATGTACAATGGTAGGTGGAGGTTGTGTCGAAGCTTCTATTTTTGTATAGGAACTACATGAAGAGCAAGAAGCTTCATTTGACTTCCCTATTCCTGAGGTAGATGGAAAAAATTGTCCTTTCTTCAGTACCCAAACTAGCTCTGGAGCTAGTGTGGAGCATTCTATGATTTTTTCCTTCCAGGATCGTCAATTCATTTTGGAGCTACAGGCTTGGGCTCACAGGTAAGAGCACAATTTACGTTTTGGCACCCAGATTTGATCATTTCCTTCATAGTAGCCTTGGGCTTTCAATAGTTTTTTAGGAATCCAAAGCAACGTTTCTTTATATTTCTTGGGGTAAGTGAAACGTCTCTTACCAGGCTCCTATCTTTTAGCACTAGCTATGGTCGCTAAAGAAGCTTTAGGAACCCACTTGTATGTTTTCTTTGTTATATTAGGATCGGTCTTGTGTGTCTCAAGCTTTATTTCAACTACAGTAGTTGAAGCTCTAGAGAGTTGGGCTATGGGGACATATGGTTCAACCTCTTGGACATGCAATGTTTCGGGTTTTATTTCCTTAAGAGGCAATATCTCAGGGACTATGGCTTGAGTGGCAAGGCTAAGAGTTGGTTTCTGCGTTGTGACACCCCCATTCCCCTAATTAATAGTGCATTTGGTGGCTATCATCCACGTGCGTCCTAGGTTTATATTACCCTCCATAGTTCCAGAAGGCATGATCAAAAAGTCTTGAGCTACAACTCCATTATCATAACTGAGAGAAGTGTGCCAGATTCCAAAAACTATAGTTTTGTTTTGACACCCTTGACTTGAATAATACTCCCAGATAGAGGTGGCTTTCCCAACCAACACCACACTCCATATGACAATAAATTATATTTAGCACCCGTGTCTAACAAGGCGTTATATAGCACTTTTTCGTATGTGCTATTTAGTTCAATAGGGTATCATAGATGTTTGTCAGAGTCCAACCAATCATCCTCTGTTTCAACGTGGAATGCATGTGTAACTCCAAGGTTGGCCTCTCATTGGCATATTATGCGTTGTTGGTGCTCTTTAGCCTCAACTTGAGCTTGTATCTTCTTCAATTTTGTTTGTGCCTTGGCTGCCTTTTCCTATGGATGGCATGTAGCTCCTCTTGGCTTTAATGATCATAATATATTTTAAATTTGCTACCATTGAGGAATTCGATGGTTTCAATACCATCGAGAGTTTCGACACAAATGGTTCCTTGTGGGGTGATTTCTCATACTCTATATGGTCCTTTTCCTGCATATTTTAACTTTTTCTTTTCATTACGCACTCCATACATAAGGACTTTATCACCAACATTGATATCTTTGTTCTTTACATGACGGTCAAACTATTTCTTCCTCCTATCTTTCTCCACAAGTGCGTTTTGCACAACCAATTGTCTTTCTTCATCTAACCTCTCAAGGATGTATAAGCACTCAACTAAAGGGTTACCATCCCAACCTTCTTGTGAAGCTACATGCAGGCTAGGAATTACAAAATCCCATGGCATAACTGCTTCTTGGCCATATACCATTTTGAATGGTGTACAATTAATAGCCACTTTGTAAGAAGTACGATAAGCCCATAGGACTGAAGTCAGCTTCAAATCCCAATCTGTGCGATGAGCTTCCACCGTTTTGGTCAAGATAGAGATTAAGGTCTTGTTGGTACTCTCAGCTTGGCCATTTTCTTGTGGATAATAAGGATTGAACTTATGGTGAGCTATCATGAAGTTGGTAGTGAGTTCTTTTATCACTCCATTTATAAAATGAGTACCATTGTCACTCACAATCTCAAAGGCACAACCAAATCTTGTAATAATGTTCTCAAAGAGAAACTTGGCATTTGACCTTGCATCAACCTTACATGTCGCCCTGGCTTCCACCCACTTTGTTACATAGTGAGTGGCAACGATCATATATCGAGATTAAGTGCTACGAGCTGCCGGACTAATTGGGCAAACAAAGTCTAAACCCCATTTTTCAAATGGTTGAGTCACTTTAACAGGATGTAAGGGCATCTTATCCTTCCATTATGTGATCCTGTAACGTTGGCATTGATCACATCCTTTTGTAAAACGTGATGCATCCTTGAATAAGATAGGCCAGCAATAGCCTGATTGCAACACCTTTCTAGTTGTTAGTTCCCCTGAGAAAGTCCTCTGGCTATACCCATGTGGGCTTCTTACCGTATGTATAAATACTCATCCTCACGGGCACAACGTCTAAGAATATCATCCCCTAGCTTGTAGAGATTTCCTACAATGAGAGAATAAGGTTCACATTCTTTTAACATTTTTTGGGCTATGTGATTACGAAGCTCTTTGGGTGGAAAACCATTAACTAGAAAGTTCACAACCTTCTCACTCCATTGAGGCATGGTCTCGACTAGAAATAAGGAAATATCGGGCAATTCACCATCGACTCCAGTAGGGGCTTCACCATCAGGTATGCGAGACAAATGATCCGCCATGACATGTCTTTTACCAGGTCTCACCACAACGATAAAATCAAACTCAAGGAGAATTAACAACTATCATGTAATTCTTCCCATGTAACAAGGTTTATTTATTAGATACAACAAGGCTTGATGATCCACATAGAAAACAAACTGTCTTTAGTGCATAAATCATAGCTAAACCTTCTCGCTCTATAGTGGTGTAGTTTCTCTCGGCATCATTCAATTGACGACTTGCAAAGCTAATGGGATAGTCCAGTTTATGTTCTCCTGGTTGAGCTAGAACACACACAATAGCAAAGTTCGATGCATCAATATGCACATGGAAAATTACATTTCAATCGGGCACTCATAGAATAGGAGTGCTAGTCAAGGTCTTTTTCAATTACTCATAAGCATGGTCACACTCCACGGTCCAGTGAAACTCAATAAGAAGTTTGTACAATGGACGAGCTATCTCAACAAAGTTTAAAAAACACCATCGGATGATAACCAACATGGCCCATGAACCTTTGAACTCCTTTATAGTTTGTAGGTGGTGGAAATTCAGCAATGGCTTTAATTTTGCTGTCATCTGTGGAAATCCCATTTTGGACACTATATGCCCTAAAATGACTCCATGTTTAACCCACAATTGGCATTTGAAAGGGTTTAAGGAGATGCAATACAATCTGCAGTTCTCAAACACTTTTTGTAAGCATGATAGATGTTCTTTCCAAGAGTAATAAAAGGTCATCTAAGAAAGCTTCGCAAAACTCCCTCAAATATTCTCTAAAAGCAGTGTTTATTAATCTTTGAAACTGTAGCAGGGGCATTGGTTAAGCCAAAAGCCATAACACGAAATGAGAACACTCCAAATTTGGTTATAAAAGTTGTTTTAGCTTGTCCTCTAGTGCAATTTTGATTTGATTGTATCCAGAGTACCCGTCTAAAAAGCTATAAGCTTCCTTTCTTGAAACTCTAGTTTCAAACACATGCTCTGAATATGGCAAGGGGTAATGGTCCCTCCTAGTGGTAGCATTGACCTTCTTGAGATCCACACACACTCTGAGTTTCCCATTCTTTTTTGGAACAATAACTATTGGAAACACCCATTTTGAGTGCTCAATACGGTATATGAATCTGCATTTCACAAAATTTTCAATCTCTTCTTGAACAATCTTTGTATACTTAGGATTCATTGGGTAGGGTCATTGCTGGACTTGTTTAGCCATGCTATTCATGGGGATTGTGTGTTGCACCATGGAAGGTGGAAAACCTTTCATATCATGATATGTCCAAGCAAATATATCCCTGAACTCCTTGTGAAGTTCTTTAAGTACACACTCCTCAGTCTTTGTCAGATCTTGGGCAATGAAAACAAGTTTGGACTCTTCTCCTGGGTCTGCTAACTCTATTTCCTTAACTATCACTGGACCATCATAAACTCCATTGCTTCCATCGATAGGTTTTCTTTGAGCCTTTGTATACACAACCTTACATTCCTTTGTGGTATAGGATTTGAAATGTTCAGGTGGAGGGTGTACGTCTGTGGGGTCCTGTTGTTCTGTGGATTGTGAATTCACTTCTGATTCCTTTTGTTGTTGAGCTAACTCTCGATTTTGTCGTCTCCTCATGGTACAACTGAACTTTGGCTTCTCTGTAGCTGCTAGTTGTGCGATGTCAATGGGTTGTGGACTACACCACATAACGCTTTGAAGGTATTCACCCCAGTTATCTACCAGCTTCCGATGAACATCACATTCCTCTATATAATTAAGCCATTCCTCTATATAATTAAGCCATTCTGCGGTAGATTTCTTTTCATTTATTTAGCACGCACATTTGCTTGATATCATCTCCTCTTATATCTCTTACTCTTCTTGTCTAGTTTTTTACTACGGCCAATCTCTAGTGAAGAGTCACTAGATGAATTGCTACTTGTGTCTTCTGCTCCCTTGGATAGATTGTCATCTAGTTTACCATTGGGCCCTGAATGGTTTGTCCCCACATTTGCACTAAGATTTAACTCAGATTCTTTGTCCTCAAAGTCAATTTCCATTGATGATTCTAACCCCAAATTGTGTGGGCTATAGTCTTGTGAGACGATACTGCTTCCAATGCTATTCAAACCTTCATCTTGTAGGTCATCAGAAGCTATATGCATTGCTTCTAGCATATTTAAGGGTACGAATGGTGGCATTTTATCCCCCTCAGGTGTTACCCAGTTCATCTCCCTATTTTCCCAAGTGTCTATGGTTCCTGGTAAGTAGACCCAATCCACATTGTCAGACTCAGTCATCCGACATAGAACATCCATATAAGGAGAATCTTCCCCAACATCAATGTCCACTTTACATGTGTAACAATACTGTAATGGGGCCAAGTGAATTGTGGTGTCAGATCTATGATCAATTATAAACCTATTTCCTAGAGGATGTGCTCGATGAGTTTTTGCAAGATCCACTCGAGCAGAAGACGATGATGTCGTCGAAGAAAGTGCCCACAAACGATCGGTACTCTTTGATGATAACCACTCTTTGGATCAATTCCGCTAAAGCAAGTAGAACCCTGAAGTCTATCGAGTTTATCATCGATCCTCGGAATGAGGAATCCATTATTTTTGGGATCTGCTAACTTGGTTAGATGGCCAGTTCGGTGGTGTATTATCAAAAATCAAATCAATCGTGTGATCTTTCGGACGAGCAGGAGGTAACTCTCCTAGTAAGCCTTAAGGAAAAAACAGTCAGCCTCAGCTTGCAAAAGTTCTTGTCGTTCCTTTTCAAGGTCAGACATATTGGACCTTTGATCATCATTCAGTCCTTCTCAAAAAATCGAGTAAACAAAAGGATTGGATTTCATTAATCTGGAAACGGTCAAAGACGGTACTAGTGGGACAGACTTGCCCTTCAGTACAATCTCTTTGCCCTTCTCATTCTTCAAGATGGCTTTCCTTGCCCTGTAATCGACCATGGCACTGTTCTTGGGCACCTACTTTTGGGTGTGAGTTTGGCCCCTCTATTAGAGGGGTTTTGGCATGTCTATTTGCATGCAATGGGCTCCCCAAATGGGCAGCCCATTGCATGCAAGTAAGCATTCCACCGCAAAATAGAGCCATTAGGTTTTAGTTGTTCATGGGTCAAGGTTCTTTTCACAATTGCTCCTGCACCATCATTCTCTCCCTTGCCGTGCCCTGATCCAAAGAAGAACCAGCTCTCTGTGAGTCCACCATATCTTGCAACAAAGTAAAAAGGCCTGCCTCCCTTGAACTGTGAGGCCGCACCATTAGAGCACACCCAATGTTGCTTAGGAGTGACACCCTCTTGTTGTAACCAGTCACGGTGTAGCATGAAGTAGTGTTGCAGGAACAACATGTCATGCACCTTGTCATCTGATATGAAGAAGTGGATAGTTTTGACAACTTCCCATGCCCTGTGGTAGTATGTTATGTATACAAAAATGGTTACTTGACTGGAGTGCCAATGCATTGATTGAATCTCATTTTGTTCCTTGAAGGAATAATTCACTGCAAAATCAACAATTGACACAACGACATCGTCCAAAAACCAAAGAAGGCAATCTTGAATTGTTTTCCTTTCCATTGAGCCACAGAGTTATGAGTGATAAAGAGATCCAACTTGGTCTTCAAGAGTTGAAGAAACTCCCATCACTGCATTTCTTTGTGCAAAATATCTTTTCTTTGTTACTATTTCCATGCTTGTCTTGAGCTTGTACATATTCAAATACTTTCACATTAATACTATTACCTGGCTTTGATGTCTCCAAACATCATAATTCCAACCAATTAACTCCACATGTCAAACACTCTCCCATCAGGCATTCCCTTCTATGGAAAACTGCATCTGCGGGCATTGGACAGAGAACAGACTCCCACATATGTGTGACACCTTTGAACGTGTGATGTGAAGCCAAGAAACCCTTGCTAATGTTCTCACCTGGGGTACATATACTGCATATACAGTCACAACCTACTCTATGCAGCCCAAAAGCACGAGAGTGCATGTGGTTCAGTGTGTCCTTCAAAAAAGATAGTTGCACATGGTATTCGCAACAGCATGTGTATCTATCCTTCAGCCGCCTACAAAAGAATGGCTTCAACATCTCAAATATTCTCATGCCAATCTTGCAATATGGATGTTTTTCCTTGAATCTACGAAAGAACTCAACCTGCAACATCCAAATGATGTTCAGTATTCAGATTTCTAACTAGGACATCCAACAATTTCTTGAAAACAAATTATAGTGTTAAATAGCACAATCAACATCCTAATGTGCATGCAACAACGTATGTTAACTAGCTTATAGAGTGTTAGTTAGCATATATCTTGTGTTTACCAGGTAACTCTATATGCTAGGTAGATCACAAGGCATGCTAACTAGCACAGACCATATGCTAACTAGCATACTCCATACGCTAACTAGCATACTCATTAGAACACCCATCATGTTGTTGAGCATACTAGGTGCTAACTAGCAAAAACTATGTTGATTAGCATACATCTTGTGCTGACTAGCTAGCTCTGTATGCTAGGTAGAACACAAGGCATGCTAACTAGCATACCCAGCCCAGCTACTAGTTCTAACTATCATAACCCTTGTCTTGAATAGCATACCCATCATGCTAGTGAGCATACTAGTTGTTAACTAGCATAAGTGGTGTTAACTTGCATACTTTTTGTGTTGATCAACTAACTATGTATGCTATTTAGAACTCAAGGCCTCGTAACTAGCATACTTCATATGCTACCTAGCAAACTACATGTGCTAACTAGCATAATCACTTTCTGTTAGACAGCATACTTATCATGCAATTGAGCATACTAGGTATGTAGCTAGCATACTAGGTATGTTAACTAGCATACCATGTATGTTAATTAGCATACATATTGTGTTAACCAACTAATTATGTATGCTTTTTAGGATCCAAGGCATGCTAACAAGCATACTCCATATGCTAACTAGTACAGTCCATATGCTAACTATCAGATTCCATATGCTAACTAGCACAGTCTATATGCTAACTAGAATACTCCATATGCTAACTATCATACTCACTATGCTAACTAGTATACGAATTAGGACACCCATCATGCTATTGAGCATAGTAGGTGCTAACTAGTATAACTGATGTTAATTAGCATACATCTTGTGCTCACTAGCTAACTTTATATGCTAGGTAGAACACAAGGCATGCTAATTAGCATACTCCATATGCCAACCATCATACTCCATATGCTAACTAGCATACCCAGCCCAACTGCTAGTTCTAACAAGCATAACCCTTGTCTTAAATAGCATACCCATCATGCAAGTGAGCATACTAGGTGTTAACTAGCATAAGTGGTGTTAACTTGCATACCTTTTGTGTTGACCAACTAACTCTGTATGCTATTTAGAACTCAACCCTTGCTAACTAGCATACTCCGTATGCTACCTAGAAAACTCCATATGCTAACTAGCATAATCACTTTCTGTTAGACAACGTACTTATCATGCAATTGAGCATACTAGGTATTGAACTAGCATACTAGGTATGTTAACTAGCATACCACGTATGTTAATTAGCATACATATTGTGTTAAGAAACTAGCTTCGTATGCTATTTAGAACCCAAGACATGCTAACTAACATACTCCATATGCTAACTAGCACAGTCAATATGCTAACTAGCATAGTCTATATGTTAACTAGCAAAAGTCTACAGATCACTATGCTATTGATCGGCATATACAAGTTACTATGCACTAGAGATGCAATGCATAAAATGCATAAGTTATGGTACAAGTATTTGATTGATCACCTTAGGCTCGTCTAGGAGGTGTACAGGGTGTTCTATGCACCTTTTCCTCCCCATACTCTTTCAACAAACATCCTTCTTGTTCGGTGAAATGCGAGTCTCCACTTTCCAAAATGTGTAGAACAATTCCTTAATTTCATATGTGATAGGGCTATGACGGTGTTTCTTATGACATGCAACCAATGAAAACAATCGACCATCAACATCAGGCTTCGCCTATCGTGATCTCGCCTTGTGCAAGGTGCGATGATTGACATTTAGGACCCTGGCAATTTGTGCAATAGGCATGTTTTTCTTTGAATTCAACATCATCTGCAATGCTACATTCTTTAAACAACTCCTCATTGGAACCTGGCTGCTTGAAGGTAGCCAGTGTGCTGCGGACATTGGAGACAATTGCAGTCTGTATAGCAACCTCCTCCTCAGAAGACTCATCATGGATCGCCCGAACATGCGGATGTTGAGCAAAAATATTCAAGATTTCCCACTTTGCTTCTGTACTAAAACCTTCAGTCCTACTTTTGAAACTTCTCACAATCTCGGAGGAGATTTTCTTTTTCTCCTCATCATTGAGGGCGTGATATTGTCGCTCAAATTTCATTTTTTTTTCTCCCATTGTTTCCTGTTTCTTACTCTCTCATATTCCCTGAGTACAGAAAGAGCTAGATCTTGGGAGTTATAATTCATTGCCTGTAGTGGCTCTCTTCTTCTTTTTCCTGAGAACTGTAGGCGTGCAGAATATGTTACTTACTTAAAATCACTTAAATGTATAGCTGTCAACACTTGATGATATAACACACATATACTATGAACAAATGCCCTCACAAAACTATAGATGTGACAAAGAAAACCATTGACTTCATTTGGAGTGGGTGGGCTACACATAAGATTTGCTTACCATCACATTACAGTACGGATCCATTTCCAGCATTGGAGCTAGTGGCAATAATGTTGGCTGCTGGTTCTCCATTTCTATAGGTCTGTGTCTCAACGAGAGAAAGAGCTCAGCTTTGACAACTCCCCTCTGAGGCAGGATGCCCGACGCAAGGAACAAACAAAAGAGAGAGAGAGAGAGAGAGAGAGAGAGAGAGAGAGAGAGAGAGAGAGAGCAAGACTCACCAAACTGCCTACTAGTCTGACACACATACACACACAGACTCAGCAAATCGCCTGCTAGTCTGAGAGAGAGAGACAGAGAGAGAGAGATAGAGAGAGACTCCTCACGTCATCTTCATTAACTCAAAACAAAAGCACACGAGGAGGGAAAATAATTTTTTTATGGAACATTTGAAATTCAAAGGACTTGCCCATCCGTTTTTAGTATATGGTAACAAGCACAAGTAACTAGCATTGTCCAAGACAACATATTTCTTACTTTAGATTCAATGGAACTTTAACTTATGTGACAGGAGAGAGTTTTCCTTAAGAGAAACTAAAGAGGAGACTATAGGTTGTGCCGAGCTTATTTCTTTACACATTTGCACGTTAGAACACTAAAAACATGCACATATTTCAAAGAGATTACCACAATTAAGATTGACAACTTGATAAGGACATGATTTTCTTGGAGCCGGTCCCCCTCCAAAAGGTCTTTGTTTTATAATTCTTTCTCAAAGAGAGCTTTGACTACAACACAACTTGTGCACTTGTGGAGCTTTCCTCAAACAAAGAAGATAGCGTTCTTCAAGATTTCATGGTTTAACCCTCCTTCCCAATCCCTAAACACTCCAATAGGGAGAAACAATTGTGGAGTATGAGGTAGATGAGGGCGAAAGAAGTAGTTTTCACGCAAGAGAAATAGTACTTTGTATATGCTTATTCCATCAGAATGCTTTTAGCATAATAGGGAAGAAGAAGATGACGACGAAGCTTTGCTTGGATTTTCATCCACACCCAAGTTCTCAAGCATGGAGGCTATCTCTTGAGAGAGAGAGAGAGAGAGAGAGAGAGAGAGAGAGAGAGAGAGAGAGAGTTTGCTTGGCCACAATGTGCACTTTGCAAGAGAGAGAAAATGAGAGAGAAAGTGAAAGGAAAACCCCATGATCCCCCTTGCTAATTTCTCATCCCATAATTGACCAATTTCAAATGGCATGCTCACAATGTGGACCAATGAGAAGGAAACTCTAAAAATGTAACTCCATGCTTATGCTAACATTTTCATCCCTCTCACACCTTTCTATTCTTGTCCAATTTGTGCCCGCTTACTTTTGACTTTTGTCTTTGGCAAGGGTGCACACACACACACACACATCAACTCCCACAAAGCAAGTGTGAGCTACCTTGGACAAGTGGCCTAGCCAAACTTGGAAGAGAATTGCTACGGTCAACTTACCAAACATGCCGGGTCTAATCTTAACTTTAGGCTTTTAATTTTTCCAAGTATTAATTAAAAACCATAGACCTATCTTTGATTTTACCGACTTGGATGCAAGACCTTTGGAGGCTTTGTGAAGCTGACCTGGGCTACAACCTACCTGCTAATTTAAGACCTGCTTAAATAAGGATGGAATTTGGTAAAAATAAAACTCACCCTTGGGATTTAAAACTTCACCTCCTATGCAAAATTTTAGCACAGTGCTTTGGAGGTGCCATCAAGCTTCTCCCAAACTTGTTAAATTTAGACCTGCTAAATTTGGACTATTTGTGGCACGTTAGAACTTTAGCCTAATGCTTCCCAGAATTCATACTTGGAGCTTAAAGAGTTCATAAATTAGCATAGCTACTTTCTATTTTTAGAATCCTACAATTGCTCTAGCTAACCTTGTTTTCCATGTACTTTTGGTCAAGGCTACTCCGGATATAACTACTCTTCCTTGAGTTGTACCTATGATCGAACTAAATAGACAACAAATACTCTTGCTCTTTTATGGACTTATCCCCTTTTGGTAGCCTTTGATGAGCCAATCCCTAAGTATTTAAATCAACTTCACTTGTTCTCTTTTATTCTCCCCAGACTTAAATGGACAAATTAAGATGGAAAATACTTTTAGAAGATTAAAAATTAATTTTCATGACAAGGTGTGTCTGAATGGTAGCCTCCAAGGATCAACTTGGAAGACAAAACATGAGAACTACTACTCGGATACATTAGGAAGAGCATCCATCACACCCATGTCACTAATTAACACCTCAATTTTAGAGGGGATCTATGATAGAAAATTGGTGTCACTTGTTGGCGAAGATCAAAACCATTGATCCCAAATGTGAACTTGATGTAAACTAGGTGTGAACTTGAATGATTGTGAACTTGTATGTAATTAAATGTGAACTCTACAAGCTATGTGTGCTATATTATGGTGGTGTGAACTCATCGTGAACTCAAAGTAAACTCGGTGTGAACTAAGATCGTGACAGGTCAAAACTATGCAATATAATGTTACCATTTTCCTTGCTTAGCAAAAAGTGTGCACAAGAGTAGTGGCAAGGCATTTGCCTCGTGATGTGGAGGTTGTGAGGTCAGATCCCACGCAGCCTCCTTCCCCACTCAAAGAGAATTATTACTACCAAAAAGAAATTTGAGACAACTTGGAGTAAACTTGCTTCCTTTGTAACTAAATTGCTAAACCTCAATCTCAAAAAACTCAAGAATCAAAGAAGATCACACCACCGACGGCAATAAACATGAACTGCTAGGAATGGGAAGACATGAAAGGTCATCAGATAAGGATCAAAGAATTCGTCAGTGTCCAACAAGACCTAGCTACTCAAGCAAACTCCATGAGATCAAACCGCATGTCCACCCTTCCTCTACATTTGCAAAGATCAAACCTATAGGTAAAATCGAATACATTGTGTCAAACTCCATAAAGACTCGAAGGAGCACATTTACAGTAACTCCAGTATTTTAACTTTCTTCCTTTGAATCTTCACCAAAATTTTCCTTTCCAATTATGATGAAGAGAATATACCGACATTGAACCATGCAACCAATACACCACATAAAACCAATAGTCAAGGTAAGATTAAAGGAACCACCTTTGGGAATTTCAGCATGCCCACAAAGATTAAAATGGGTTGTGCCCCAAGGTTGGAGCTCTTCAAAGGGATGCACAGGAGAAGCATACAAATGTTTGAAGTAGGAACTAGATGTTCCCACCAACTACAGACATTACATGAAAACCTATCATCCAGAGGATCTTGAGAAATTTTATGTTAATTGCCAAGAATACCACTAGTAATAGATGGAAAACAAATCCCACAAATGGTACTATTAAGCTCATGAAAGGGCAAAGGAGTGTCCAAATTTGTGGGGCCAGAATACCATCAATGAAGAGAAAACATGAAGATAGGAGAAGTACACACTTCAACATGTTCCACCTATAACCCCCATTGTTAGGAAATAAGACGTAGCTAAATAGATAATTGAGTACATTACTTAATGGAGAGAGACAGATTTACATACACGAGATTATAGAGTAGAGAGAGAGAGAGAGAGTACACACGATATACGTGGTTCACCCAATGTGGGCTACGTCCACCGGAAAGCAGCCACTCAATAGCTTTAGTACTTCAAAACAAGAAGTAGTTTACAAAGGGATTATACCCTTAATGGAGCTCCCGCCTTGCTTCACTCTCACCACCTCACACTCACCTTGTTGCATCAACTTCACCCACTATGAAATGTGTGTAGAAATGGACTCCTTTTATAGGCCAAAAGGGTTGCCCTCTCTCATGAGAGGCAGCCATGTGTAGCAACCCTTGTGTAGATAAGTCCAAATCGGACCCTTCAATCCGCCCATGTGTGGCCGCCCTTGAGAAGACAAGTCCGCTTTTGAATTCGGCCACCGGCCACCGGCTATTGACTACCGGCCACCGGCCACCCGACGGTTGTTTTCCGAACACTTTCCGACTGCCGTCCAGCCATAACATTCTGGCGAAAAGGAATATTCCGGCGAGGGAAAAAAAAGTCTCAGGGGCTTCTGCCCCAGAGGCCCCTAAAGTTGCCCCTGCTTTTTGGCCATGAAAATTTTGGTTTCCGGCGAATGATTTTCCTTCACACACGATGGCTTCTCCTCATAATGGGGACCTTACAAATGTGCGCTTTTACCACAGAAAATTACAAGGGTAAATCAGGCTCCATACTTAACAATCTCCCACTTGGAGAATGCTCTCCAAACCAAACCTGTGACTGCTTTCCATCCTGGTTTCTTATCCTTGAATGCCGATTGAAGATGAGCAAAATCTCAACTTCTCCTTGTTGACCACCTTTGTAAACATGTCCGTAGGATTTTCACTTGTATGCACCTTTCCTAGCTTTAGCTGTCCCTCTTCCAAAAGAGTGTATATGAAGTGCTTTGTCCTTGAATGAAAGGTTGAGTTCTTCGCAAGATGGATAGCGCTTTGGCTATCACTATATAAGACACAATTGTCTTGTTTGAATCCAAGCTCTTCTAAGAATCTGTGAAGCCACAGAATTTCTTTGCTTGCCTCCGTCATTGCTACATGCTCTGCTTCCGTGGTAGAAAGTGAAACAACTTTTTGCAACTTTGAAGCCTAGCTTACTGTTGTGCCTCCAACCGTGAACACATAGCCAGTAGTGCTCCTTCGAGTATCTTTGTCACCTGCCATATCTGCATCAGCATACCCTTCTAGAAAAATATCACTTCCTCCTAAATACAAAGCATTTGTTGTTGTCCCTTTTGGATACCTAAGTATCCACGTCACAGCTTGCCAATGCTCTTTACCTGGGTTGTCCATGAACCTACTCACAACTCCCACTACATGTGCAATGTCTGGCCTTGTCTAGACCATAGCATACATTAGAGAACCTACCGCTACAGCATATGCAAATTTAGACATATAGGCTATCTCCTCTTGTGTCTTTGGACACATATTCTTCGTTAGTTTAAAATGACTAGCCAAAGGTGTAGAAACTGGTTTTGCATTTTGCATTGCAAACCTTTCTAGTACCTTCTTGATGTAATCTTCTTGAGATAGCTTTATTGTCTTCTTCGTCCTGTCCCTTGATATTTTCATACCAAGTATCCTCTTTGCAGCACCTAAATCTTTCATTGAAAAAGATTTAGACAGCTCCTCTTTTAGGTCTTTGATGTCCTGCATGTTAGCACTTGCAATCAACATGTCATCAACATACAACATTAGGATGATGAATTTCCCATCTCCCAAATTCTTCGTGTAGACGCAGTGATCCGAGTTGCATCTTGTGAATCCATGATCCAACATCCATCGATCAAACTTCAAGTACCATTGTCTTGATGCTTGCTTTAAACCATACAAGCTCTTCTTTAATCTGCAAACCATTTTCTCCTTACCTTTTACTTCATACCCCTTTGGTCGAAGCATGTAGATTTCCTCCTCTAAGTCACCGTAAGGGAATGCCGTATTTACATCCATTTGCTCGAGATTTAGATCATGAGCAGCCAAAAGGCTTAAGAAAAGCCTAATTGAGTTCATTTTTACAACAGGAGAAAATATTTCATTGAAGTCAATACCTTTCTTTTGAGAAAAAACTTTTACCACAAGCCTAGAATTGTACCTTTTCTTCCCACCTTCTTCTTCCTTCACCTTGTACACCCATTTGTTTTGAAGTGCCCGCTTACCTTTAGGCAACTCAAAAACTCCCATGTTTGGTTGCGATGTAGTGAGTCCATCTGCACTTGCATGCTCTTTGTCCATTCTTCTTTGGATTTATGTTGCATAGCTTCTTTGTATGATTCTGGCTCTCCAGAATCTGAGATCAAGAGATGGTTGAAGAAAGGAACAAACCTTTCTGGAGGTCTACTTGCTCTTGTAGATCTTCGGGGAATAGGTTGAGGCTCCTCATTTGGTTGACGTTGTTGCACATTGTCACCATTTGCAGTCCTTGAGTCTTCACCGTCCTCAAGCTCCATGTACTCATCACTTGTTTCTTTTGTTTGTTTTCTTTCCAAGTAATCTTTGTACATATTTTGTTCGTTAAAAATTACATCCCTACTCCTTAAGATTTTACCATCTTCAGGATTCCATAGGCGATACCCAAAGTCACCTTCTCCATAGCCAATGAAGAAACACTTTTTGAACTTTGCATCTAGCTTTGATCTTAGGCTTCTATCTATGTGCATGAAAGCCTCACACCCAAACACTTTGAGAAATGCATAATTCATCGGTTTACCTGTCCATGCCTCTTCTGGAACTCCTCCATCCAATGCCGTTCAGGGTGATCGATTGATTAAGTACACAGACGTACTTACAGCTTCCGCCCAAAGCTCAAGCGGTAGGCCTGCATGTAGCCGCATGCTTTGTGCTCTCTCCATAATTGTCATGTTCATCCTTTCCGAAATCCCATTTTGTTGAGGTGTCCTTGGGGTTTTCCTTTGCCTCCGAATGCCATTGCTAGCACAAAAGCCTTCAAAAGATTGGCTGCAATATTCGCCTCCATTGTCGGATCTGAGGCATTTAACCTTGGTACATGTTTCATTCTCCAAAAAGGCTTTCCACCTTTGAAATATGGAAAATACATTGGATTTATTCTTCATGACATAAACCCATGTTTTTCTAGTCGCATCGTCTATGAATGTTACATAGTACAATGAGCCACCAAGTGATGGTGTACTTGCAGGACCCCAAACATCAGAATGAACCAACTCAAGTTTTTTATTTTTTCTTTCATTTCCTGATTTTTGAAATTTTACCCTCTTTTTTTTACTATAAACACAATCTTCACAGAACTCTAAGTCCACTTCTTTCAAACCTGGTAGAATCTTCTTTGTTTGAAGGATTTGCATTCCTTTGGCACTCATATGCCCAAGTCGGTAGTGCCACACCTCACTGTCAACTTCCGTAGTTGCTGCACAAGATGAAGGTTGCGTGCTAACAGTACACAAGTAAAGTGTACCAACCTTTTCTCCCTTGGCAACCACCAAAGATCCCTTTGAGATCTTCCACCGTTTGTTTCCGAATGCAATGTTGTGACCTTCATCGTCCAATTGTCCTGTAGAGATCAAATTTTTGCGAAGAGAAGGAACATGCCTAACATCTTTAAGCTTCCATTCATTTTCGTTAGTAGTTTTGACAGAAACTGTACCTTTGCCGACAATCTCACAAGCTTCATCATCTCCCAAGTATACGTACCCAAAATTACCTTTGGTGTAGTCTTGGAAATGTTGCTTGTGTGGTGTCGCATGGAATGAAGCCTCGGAATCTACTATCCAGGAATTAGACACATTGTCTAATGAGAGAATTAGAGCATCTTGCTCTACTTTACCTGCCACATTGGCCTCCGATGTTGGCTTGTTGTCTTGAGACTCAGTCTCCTTCTTCTTCTTGCACCAGCAATCCTTCTTGATGTGGCCCTTCTTGTCGCAGTTCCAACATTCAAGAACTGACTTTGTGCGTGACTTGCTCCGCCTTGAGCGATCATGACCCTTTTGGTTTTTGAACCTCTCCTTAGGCCTTCCTCTTGTTTCCACTGACAGTGCAACACTTGATGATTCTCCTGTGCTTCTCCTTCGTATTTCCTCGCTTAGGAGAACACCCACAACATCATCAAACTTAAGAGTATTTGTGCCAGAAATAGAATTACTTACAGCCATCACAAGGCTGTCCCAACTATCCGATAGAGATGATAGTATAAGAAGAGCTCGCACTTCGTCACCAAAATTGATTTTCACCGATCGAAGTTGATTGATGTTTGTGTTAAAGTCATTTAGGTGTCCTGCAACTAAACCATTCTCTGCCATCTTTAGATTGAACAAGCGCTTCATAAGAAATACCTTATTGGATGCCGATGGTTTCTCGTAGAAGTCGTCAAGTGACTTCATCAAGTCCTCCGTGGTCTTCATCTCCGAAACATTGAAGGCCACCGTTGACGCCAAGCGTAGCTGGATTGTTCCCAGTGCCTTTCGATCAAGGACAATCCATGCTTCATCTGCCATTGTTGCGGGCTTCTTCGCAAGACCGCTTAGTGGCAAATGCAGGTCCTTCTGGTAGAGATAGTCTTCAATCTGCATCTTCCAATGTTGGTAGTTTTTGCCGTTGAACTTCTCAATCTTGATCTTGAGCTTCCCTTCCTCCGCCATAACTCCCACTCAATTCAAGGAATCCTTTCCTTGAGATAATTTAGCTACGAGCAAACCTTGCTCTGATACCAGTTGTTAGGAAATAAGACGTAGCTAAATAGATAATTGAGTACATTACTTACTGGAGAGAGACAGATTTACATACACGAGATTATAGAGTAGAGAGAGAGAGAGAGTACACACGATATACGTGGTTCACCCAATGTGGGCTACGTCCACGGGAAAGCAGCCACTCAATGGCTTTAGTACTTCAAAACAAGAAGTAGTTTACAAAGGGATTATACCCTTAATGGAGCTCCCGCCTTGCTTCACTCTCACCACCTCACACTCACCTTGTTGCATCAACTTCACCCACTATGAAATGTGTGTAGAAATGGCCTCCTTTTATAGGCCAAAAGGGTTGTCCTCTCTCATGAGAGGCAGCCATGTGTAGCCGCCCTTGTGTAGATAAGTCCAAATCGGACCCTTCAATCCGCCCATGTGTGGCCGCCCTTGAGAAGACAAGTCCGCTTTTGAATTCGTCCACCGGCCATTGACTTCCGACCACCGGCCACCGGTCATTGACTACCGGCCACTGGCCAACCGACGGTTGTTTTCCAACCACTTTTCGGTCGCCGTCCGGCCATAATATTCCGGCAAAAAGGAATATTCCGGCGAGTTGCCCCTGATTTTTGGCCGTGAAAATTTTGGTTTCCAGCGAGTGATTTTCCTTCAGGCACGATGGCTTCTCCTCATAATGGGGGCCTTACAAATGTGCGCTTTTACCACAGAAAATTACAAGGGTAAATCAGGCTCCATACTTAACACCCATCATCTAAAGTATGATGATAATACAAGAAATGGTTTTGGAGATAGAAGAATCCCCCTCTTACCTGTCAAAGCCAACTCCAAAACATGCACAGGAACATGCACCTAGTCTGTTGCATATTGGGTGAACAAGAGACTCTTGAAGTCCGAACTGAAAATTCCATCCTTCGTCGGAAAAGAAAAAATCAAATAACATCCTTCACTTCTAGAAGGGAAGAGATCCTCCTCTGTCATCCATGATCCAAAACCTGGTACAAAGTGCAACTAAATCATCAACTTTCTACCCATTGGATTAATAGCTCCATTGACAATTCCAAGAAGGACCTGCAATTGCAAAAGGAATAAAAAATCTTCCAATCCATCTCCTCTAAGAAAACACAACAATAGAAACCTCCTCCAAAAGTGTTAAGGTGAAGAGGATCCTAATGTTGTCTAAACACTTCTCTCTCCTACTATCCATCAGATAGATAGCTCTATTGACAGTTAGTTATAAGTGTTGAAGAAGATCCTACTAATATCCAAATGCCTCTCTAAAGAAGAAGGCTAGAAATGAAATGGTTCCCCCCTCCGGATCCAAAGTTGTATGTATCATCCGCTTGCAAGAAGTCAAAACAAATATTCTCCATCTAGGGAAACCATAACAATTGAAAAATGCTCCACATCTTGTAGCCGCCATCAGGTTTTGCTCATTGTGCAGAGGTTGGGGTAATGAAGGGTGAAAGACGAGGAAGTCCAGTTGAGGGTCCATAGCCTCCACTTACCCAAATCATCCCAAATTGAAGAAAAACTAGGAAAAATTAGCAAGGTTCTTCTTCTTCAGTCAAGTTCAAAACGGCATCGAATCAGCTAGTAATGAGCAACCAAAGTGGTCATAAAACCTAGGTCTCTAATACCATGTTAGAATAGGTAGCAAAGATGCAATGAAGACCAAAATTGGTCTCCAATCTAGCTCAACTCCGATGATATCCTCTAACACTAGAGAACACCTACAATGCCACATACTTGAGCAATGAAACTATGCAGAAGAGAAATATTTGAGGTAGAAAGAGACAAGATATGTGTGTGTGTGTGTGTGTGTGTGAGAGAGAGAGAGAGAGAGAGAGAGAGAGAGAGAGAGAGAGAGAGATCTAGGAAAGACTCTCCATGATGGTAACAAACTACCAAAACTAGTGACCAAGGGTGGTCCTATATCTGACATGCCTCAACGGATAGACCCAAGGTACATAGGTATACAAATTCTAGTGCCATTTTCTCCTACACACAAGATCACTAACTTGGCCTCAACATGGGTACGACCTCTAATATACTTTGAGAACATAAATCTGGTGCATCTCCTTCTATCGAGATTTAGAACTAGGTTTGGATCTCAAATAAGAAACCTTATCATTGTATGATCACAAAGCATGTGTAAGGATTCCCTAATGAGGAAATTACATTGTAGAGAGGGTCTGCACACATTGCCACTACTACACAATAGAATTGATGGGGTGATCGGGAAAATGCCAAAGGTACTGAGAAGAAATCTCGAAAGAAGGCTTGCACTACCTGCCAGCTCTGGCATGATCCACAACTGAGGGGCTACCCCAATCCCCACACCATCCCCTCCCCCCCCCCCCCCCCACCATGCACTCCCCTCTCCATGCACCTATATACTCCCTTTGGAAATTTTCCCAACTCACACTCCCAAACCCACATCTTGGAAAATAGGGAGAAAAGTAGGGGAAATTGAGAAACATTACTAATAGAGGGTATCTATGCCTAGTGAAAAACTAGGAGAGGCTGGGATAAAATATCACAGGCCTACACGAGCCTATTTGGACATGGAACCAAGCTAAAACTCCTATCTATACATGGTTCAAAAATCTCAACATGAGAAAACTACCTCACTCTGGTTGGGTACAACCACAAAATACTTCTCACTCCCTATCAACCAGAGGAATCCAAAGAGATGCCATAACTCTAACAAGCTCAACATATGCTCCGTTGCAAAGAGGCACACTATGATACGCCATGGGGCCTCACTATCAGCGGAACAACACAAGCGCACACTTGGCACAACCACAAAATACTTCTCACTCCCTATCAACCAGAGGAATCCAAAGAGATGCCATAACTCTAACAAGCTCAACATATGCTCCGTTGCAAAGAGGCACACTATGATACGCCATGGGGCCTCACTATCAGCGGAACAACACAAGCGCACACTTGTTATTATAACCCAATGTTAGCTTCCGCACCATGCACAATAGTAATGAAACCATCCTTATTCTTTTAACCATATTCAATATTCCACAATTTACTATAGAATGTCAAATGGCTCTTTGAAGCTTTGAATTACTTGATGCCTTTAAGATTAGATGGATAGGGTATTAAATGTTCCACCATTTTTTCTTAATGCAAGCAATAGCACACTACACACACACACACACACACAACATTTAGATTGACAACAGTTGTGCAATGTGAGGTAGGGTGAACTTACAAGGGCTTTCAAGCACCTGCAAAGTGAAATTCTTGCAATTTCCTGACAATCTTGGTGGCAATATAGGCTATATAGCCCTGGGGATAATGGTTCTTGCAAAACGCAAGCAAAAATTCATCACCATTCTAGCATTGGCAATTGTGGTCAATTCTGGTGCATATGACCATAACCTTGTGAAGTTACATTGTTTTTTTTTTTCAAAACTCAAGAGTGAGCAAAAACTCCATGCCCAAACCGAGCACGGAGTTTCGAGTGTGAAGTTACATTGTTAACTTCTTGTTCTTTCCCCATCTCTTTTCTCGTTTAAATCTCTTTGTTTCTTCCTTGAAGCATTCTATGTAGCCATTTTTTGGCCTGCCCAAAGAGCTAAGGCCATAGTGATGGGTTATTTTTTGGTTAGTGAAAAAGGGAGAATATTTATTTGTTAAATGCAATTTATTTATTTTTAAAGCACAATTGTTTCATTGGCCCAATGAGGTAATAGTCACTCATTAAAGAGAGAAGCTTGTAAAGACAATGATGGATATTTGATCTCCCTCGATTTTGAAAAAGATCTAATTATAGAAAATCTTTTAAGACTTCAATTCAGTTGGAGGAAATCATCTCTCTCTTCTAGATGTACAACAACCACGTGCCCCTATCTTCCTCTGTTTACACTCTCGTTAATCCACCTTTGTGCTTTAGCTGCTTGAAGCAGATGCAATTAATGGGGCGTTGATCTCAAAGTGAGTAGTTAGCCGAGGCGTGAGAGACCAATGCTCCAAACGAGGCATGAGAGGCTAGATGTGGCATCCTAGGAGAAGGATTGGGGCAGTTATGGACATTGTATGTGTTCCTCCTAGATGGCTAGGGTGCTTAAGCCATCGCAAGAGGAGTAGGGCAGGAAGGAGATGGAGATGTGGTTTTGATATAGACGGCAAAGAAGAAGGAAGGGCATGCGAGTCTGTCTCTCTCTCTCTCTCTCTCTCTCTCTCTCTCTCTCTCTCTCTCTCTCTCTCTCTCTCTCTCTCTTATGCAACAAAATGTACGTCGCAAAGCATATGAGGAAAGAAGCAAGAAGGTTAAGGTGTCATCTCAAGAAGAAAAGCCACTTGAGGAGGATGTAAGTCCACCCAGCAAATAGGGACACATGATCTATGAGATCAACTCACGCTTGCGAATAAGCTTTTGGAATTGTAACGGGTATCCATGGAATGCGGAAATTGGCATTGATGAGCTTACCAACTTCGATGTGATACTTCTTGTCGAAACATGGGAGCATGATGCACACGAATTCTTGGATTTGACAAATTTAATGTGCATTCTTTGATGTGGGCCAAAAATGCAAAGCAACGAAGAGGCCATGGAGACGTAGCATGTAGGACCAAAAAGGGTTTGAAATATATTTCCATTGTCAAAGAAGATAAGTATAAACGCTACTTATGGCTGAAAATCAACCCACCAAATGGTCAAGTCATGTTTGTGACTGGTTGCTACATTCCTCACTATGACTCCAACTTTTATGCTCGCTTGGATATGGATAGAGATCAGCCGTTTGTTGAACTAGAGGAATACATTGCTCATTACAAGGATCAAGGTGAAGTCATTTTTTTTGGAGACATGAATGCTCGCACAAATACGTTACAACACGACACACAACAAGTCGACATGCCGCATGTCTCAAGAAGAATGGATGACTCATACATGTATAATCGAAATTCTAATGATGCAAAAGAACTTGATCACTATGGAAAGTTACTTCTACATATGTGCAATAGTATCGGAATGCTCATTGCAAATGGTGTATCTCTATGGCAAGGCACCAATGACTTTACATGTAGAAAGCACAATGGTGATAGCGTGATTCACTATATCTTGTTCTCAGAAGCCACTCTAGAATGCATACAAAGCTTTACACTTGGTGAATGGAATCCGGAATCGTATCATAGGATGTTATGTATTGACCTCAAGTGTGGTAAACGGCCCGAGCATGTAGCCTCCAATCATGATGTGAATCATTTGTACCTACGTCTAGACTTCAAACAAGCACTTATATATGCTGATATGGTGGACCAAATGTTAAGCATGATACAGAATCAAGAGAGCCCAACATTAGAATGCAAGTGGAAAGTTTTCAAAGAAGTAATTTTCTATTGTGCGAAGGAATGATTTTCGGTGAAACATGTGTCTTGCAAAATGTGTAAGACTCGGGTAGCACCAAGAAGAAATGGTTTGACATGGAATGTAGTCAAGCCTGAAAACACTTTCTAAGATTGGATGCAAGCAAAGACAAGGAAGTTTACTTGGAATGTTCACACACATACAAAGCACCTGTTCAAAAGAAGAGGATAAGGTGGAAAGTCAAAAAACAACTTCTTTTAGCGCAAGAGAAAGCACGTGCATGTGGCAAGTTTTGGCAAAATCTAAAAGGCAAGCACGTTGAGAGCTTTGGTGACTTGACTCTTGAGGATATGTATATGCATTGCAAGGACATCTATGAGCAACCCAATGTTGATAAGATGGAGTGTTGTAGCTCCCTTCCGTTTATGTCTCCCTTCTTTACCATTGAAGATGTATGCCACGCGCTTGAGAAACTTGCTACTCGCAAGGCAGGGGACCTTCAAGGTGTCAAGGCTAAAAAGATTAAATGGACAAACAAGAAAACACGATATTGGATATGCGATATGTTTAACCTTGCACTTCAGCATGGCATGCCTCATGATTGGAGTGCAAATTGGATCAAACCTTTGCACAAAGGAGGAGATGTAAACAATGTGAACAACTATCCCACTATAATGGTTGGTTCTTTGATGGAAAAGTTATTTGGATGTATCATGGAGATGAAGATAGGTGAATGGGATGAAAAGAATGGCAAACGTGCGCTTAGCCAAGCTGGTTTTTGAAAGCATCATAGCACTATTGATCACCTTGTCACTCTTCGAGTTCTTATGGAAGCGTCTCGATTGAAAAGAAAAAAGTTGTATTGTTGCTTTGTGGATTTCAAGAAAGCTTTTGACATGGTACCACGAGGAAATCTTTGGAGACGTATGTAAAGCCTTCAAGTGCGGAGAGAATTTATGCATGCAGTCTTTCGCATCTACCAAAAAGTGATATGTCGATTACGTGTGGAAGATGGAATTTCAAAATTTTTTGCAAGCACCATTGGTGTCAAACAAGGATGCCCACTTTCCCCAACCCTCTTTGGGCTACTCATTGATGAATTGGAATGAATGGTTCTTGATTTTATGCAGCAAGAAGGCATAGAAGAGGTTAAGATCGGAAATGCGGTGATCATAGGCTTTTGCTTTATGGGATGATGTAGTGCTCTTGGCACATACCTTAGAAGATGCACAAAAGCTTATGAGTGTCTTGGAACGCTTTTGCCTACATAGCGGGCTGATCGTGAATGGATCCAAAACCAAGGTTATACTTGTAAAGACCCTCAATGACAAAAATCCATGCATTGCATACAACAATGAGCAGCTTGAAGTGGTAGATCACTTCAAGTACCTTGTCCTTGAGGTTCCATCCAATCATAAATGGAAGGATTGTGCAATGTGTCGCTTGGAAGCCGAAAAGAGGGCTTATTATGCATTTGAGAACATGTGCAATGCTGGAGAGATCAAGTGTTGGGCTCTCAAAAAGTGCCTCTTTGACACATTGGTGACACCGGTGCTTCTTTATGGAGTGGAGGTGTGGGGTGGAAGCATCGGGAAGTCTACTTGGAAAGAGTTTGAGAATGTCCAAAAGCGTTTTCTCACCAACTTTCTCCAAGTCAAGACACAAACACCCTACATGCTCTTACTTTTTGAGTCCGGATCGCTTCCCATTGAGGTCTTGGGCATGCAAAGGATTGTGGAGGAGTACATGCTTAAGACACAATGTAGCCCTTTGCATCGACTTCCTAGACTCGCATATGAAGCAAGTCAAAAGGTCCAAAAGACATGCAAGAGCAAAATACTAAGTTCGGGGTGGATGCTTGACATCAAGAAATGGTTTGGAAGATGGGATGCATGTCACTTGGTCAAGGATGCATGGATCGACTCCCAAGTTAATGAGGCCTTCTTACAACGCCAATGTATCACAGCTTGGGAGAAATCCGGAGGTTCTCGCTTCAGCCATTACACCACACACGTTGCCCCAAACTACAAATCTCTCTTCTTCTCCAAACGAGGTAACCAAACCCATCCCTACATCCTTGAGCCCATCACATTGAGTGCGATCCGCACCATTGCCTCCATTCGTCTTAGCTTCCATTCTCTACGCTGCGATACAGTACATTGGGGCACTGACGAGGAGTCTCATTGACTTTTCACCTTATGCCCTCGTCAAGTGCGAGAGAGTGAGTACCACACACTACTTGAGTGCTCAACTTTTGACCACATAGGTCCTCTTTTACCCATATATTCAGCCATGAGCTCTCCCTACATACCTTCCTCTCCCAACCACAATGTGGACTCTCTATTGCGACGCTCATTTCAGCCATTTTTGAGCATCAAGAGTCACTTATGACCTCCACTTACACCACGTGACATGTTCATTTGGTCCCATAGGTCATATTTGACCTTCGAGGACGATAATAGAACTATCTCTCTCTCTCTCTCTCTCTCTCTCTCTCTCTCTCTCTCTCTCTCTCTCTCTCTCTCTCTCTCTCTCTCATAGGACGTTCTACAGAGACATGGTAAGGAGAAAGTACGGAGACTATGCAAGGGTCTTGCATGTACGGCTGAGACCCGCACACGTAGGGAAAGGTGAGAGGGATCTAAAGGAGATAGCCAAGGGTTGGGTGAAAAGTTTGGGAGGGGGGGGGGGGGGGGGGGGGGGGTTCTTGAGTACTATATTTTAATTTGAGCCACAGGAAGCCTACTTACATGTTTTTTTCTCTCCTCTCTCAAGCGCCTCTTCTTCCTTGCATACCTTCCCCCTCTCTCTCTCTCTCTCTCTCTCTCTCTCTCTCTCTCTCTCTCTCTCTCTCTCTCTCTCTCATCAGCCAAAAGATAATTCAACACTCAGTGATGGGGTCCCTAGGTACTACGTTGTCAACGTGTCCCTTCAGTGGAGGTTGTGGCTAGTTGGAGTTGTGAGATGTGAGGTACTTTGTGTAGGTATATCATGCGGGATCGACATAGTGAGTACTAAAATTGAAGTTTATTTGTTCATTAATTTAGCAGAGGTTCTTAATGGGACAGCTTCATTGCTAACGTGAGATTTTAGTTTCTAAGCCTTTATCATTGGTCATCTTGATGCATATATTCTAAATTCAGCTCTATTTGCCCTGATTATGTTGTTCAAACCTTGAATGTTTTACATCATAAACATGTTTAAAAGTCATTTGATTTATGTGTTAGCATGTAGTAGCTGAGGTGTAGTCCTGCAGGTTTTGTGGCATCTTACCTCGAAGCTTCAACAACAATCTCTTTGTCAGTGCCTTTCCTTTTGTCCAGCTTGCATTATCTCAACATTCGCTATAACGAGTTTGAGGTAAGCTCTCTCGTGAGCTTTTGGCAAGAACTTGGATGCCTTTTTTGTGAACAACACCCTCTTTGTGAGTGGTATTCTCAACCTCGGCAACTAACCGGTATTTGTTGCTGTCTTTGCTAATAACAAGTTTTCTGGATGTATTCCATCAAGCATCAAAAACATGGGTCCGAATCTGACTAAGATCATCTTCCTCAACAATGAGCTTACATGTTGCATCAACCCCAAACATTGGAGAACTTCTAAATTTGACAATTCTGGATGTAAGTTTTAACCAACTCAGCAGAAAACTACCTGAGACACTTGAAAACATCCTGTCAGCCACTTCTCAAGTTGATTTGGGGTCCTAGAAGCCGTTAATACGGGCTCCGATGAGGGTGGGGATAAGGTTTTAAGGAAAGCATGGTTGCAGGGAATGGAATCACTTGTTCCTTATAGTTTAATAAAACACTATAAAACTTTTTCCTTTTCTTTTAACCTTTGTGGCAGAACTAACCTTGTCTCTTGAGCATGCCTACCTAAGTGAGTTTTCACCTTGTCAGACTAACTAAGATTACAAAATACAGATTATAACTTAATAAATGTTTTTATTGGATAAAAACATGGTTTGGTGGTACAAACAAAAGACCACTTCAGTCATGCATGGCGTCTGCCCTTCTGCCTTGTAATGCCGATCCTTGGCATCAAAGGGGACCTAAACTTGCCTACCATCACTCTATCGCTATCGACATCACCCTCTTAGCATCAAATCTGCCCAATCCCTACACCTCCCATCGCTCCAAGGCTGCAATCGATTACCCCTCCATTGTCATGCACCTCACACTACTCCCACACTAAGGCATCGTCAACGCGATCAACCCGGTGCTCAGTGCATGACACCAACATCGAGGTGTCCCATACATAGCAACAAGTGAACCACATCATCTGGGCCGCCTCCTAGAGAAAAAATCTCCCTCTTTGTCCGTGGAGATCTTGATGCACGGCATCCCGCGACGCGTACCCCATGCGCACGTAGTCCAACCAGGAAACCTGCAACGTGTGCAGCCTGAGGGAATCGCCCAACCGGAGAGAGAGAGAGAGAGAGAGAGAGAGAGAGAGAGAGAGAGAGGAGAGAGAGAGAGAGAGAGAGAGAGAGAGAGAGAAAATACACCTGGAAAAAATCATTTTTCCAAACGTACAAAATTCCTTTCCTTGAATTTTTCAAGAGGAGATTTATTTTTGGATTTCACACTATTTTCTCTATTTTGGGACGGAATTTTTCCTTTTCCCCTTGCCCTCTACCAACATTTTTGAAATTAAAAACAACACAATATTAAGCTACGACACATTTTTCCTGAACACCCATGCTCATGCGACAAGCCACCACCGCCACCCACCCAACCCCAACAAACCCCCCCCCCCCCCCCCCCCCCCCCTCTTTCACTAAGTTTACCTTTCATCCAAACTTTTACATAATCATCTTTTTGCGGTTCCTATCCAAATGAAACGTTTGTGAGACCTATTTGAAGATCCTACTCGATCCTAGTGCAGGGTCTACTCCAATTCTTTAGTTGGAATCTTTGAAGATGCCTCACTCTAGGAGAAGCCTAAGCCTAATCTTCGATCTTGCTGCTTTTTTGGCTCCTCTCCCTCCCGCCTCATGCCCGTCTTTGCCTGCTCGTCAGGAGGCATCCTCAGTGTGCCTCACCATGCCACCGTGGCGTCTACCGTCCCCTGCTCATCATGACCATCCCCCCCGGACGCGCTCTACGTCAAATCTCCTCTGCTTCTGGTGTGCGGGCCCTACATTCTCTGTCGCTGCAAGGAGGGAAACACACACACACACACACACACACACACAGCCTATCGTGTGTGCTCATGAATATCTTCATTCCTGCCAGGCTCATTTCGTCCAGTTGCCATACCATCCCCTCATCAAGGCGATGGTTTCCAGTGCCTACCATCAAACCTATGGGAGTCCTTGCCCTGTGCTCTCTTCCGGCACACGGAATTCGTAAACGGCGACAATCAAAACTTCGAACTGAGAGATGGCAACCCCAAGATTTTTTTTAAAAAAAAGATTACTTCCCTATCCGTGCAGTCTCACATCCCTGCCGCCTCACTGGTCCCCCTTCCATTCCCCTCTGCCATGAGTCCATGCCTTGCCTTGCAATCATGTGCACTTGATGCCTTGCCCTCAATGTTTCTTCACTTCGTCTTTCCAGTTGGCTCCCTACGCATTAAAAAATCACCAAAATGTCCCTCTAATTTGTGGAAATTCCCAAAATATCTCTCAAATTTCAAAAATTCCCCAAAATACTGCTAGTGTTTTGTCATATTCCCAAAACGCCCTTTAAATTTCCCAAAATTCCCAAAATAATTTTTGTTAAGCTCTTCATATGAAGCCCGATTGTCTATCAAACAAGGTACTAAAACTTGGTTATGCAGGTTTTGGAGATGAATTGCTTCATTATTTTTAAACACAGTTGGCTTTTTTGCAAGGTGATTTGTGAAAAATTGCATGCTAAACACTCAAAAACGGATCTCATCTATCAAAAAGAAATAAAGATTAGAAAATCTTGAACAATCACTATTCTGCCTTCAAAAATAACGGGTCCTCCTTACTAAAACACTTTCCTATTGAAACTAAAACACGTCACTTTTACATTCTTTTAAACAAAAGTATCTCTCTAGATTCTACCTAAACAATTGGTTTCAAAAATTGGGGCATCCTACTTGTAGCTTTCATATGTAGCATTCTTTACCATTACCATCTATGATATCCTTATCCATGTTACTCTTCAAGAATATATGTGCTTAGTTGGACAATTTAATAGCTATATTGTACATCTGTATTCTTCCTTCTTTTCTCCCCGTCCCTTCCTTGGGAGTTCATACCCTATCCCATCCCTTTTCTTAAAGCTCATAAGGATAATTATCGGGGACCTACCCCTAAATCATACGAGTCAGCACCATCTACAAAAACCACTCTCTCTTGCACTTACGTGGTCAATCCCTCATGCATGAAATCAAACATATTTTTGGTAAAAAGGTGAATCAAAGATTTTTCATATAAATGCTTTAAGATACATGCAATGGCTAATGAAGATTATAACTAAATACACTTAAAAAAAGTACATGAGTACATGCATGTGAGTGCGCACGCACACACACATACACATGTATTGTGAAATTTCAGAATAGTATACATATATATATTAATACATTTGTTACATTGATAAAAAACTAATATATAGGGTTTGGTGAGAACTCAACATCTTGAGAAGATATCCTCAACTTGGGCAATTACAAGATAAGAGATTGTCACAAGTGCTACTTTTCAAGTTAAACATACTCTATCAAAATATGATTTCTTTTTAGTGTGTGTTTGAGTGCTATAGAGAGAATCTAATTCTTGCTTTTAGATTAATCAAAGTGTATCTATGAATGGAGAGAGTTTTCCTTGAGAGCAAGATGGAGAGGAGATTAAATATTGTTTTGGGATGATTTTTTTACACAATTACATACTAAAAACATTATAATTATGCACAAAATTCAAAGAGAATAACCAAACAATATTGACAACTCAATGACAAGTGGCTTTGCTTGGAGTCACTCCCTCCGAAAAGACTTCAAGTCTCGATGATGTTACATGTGATGGCATCCACACAAACGCCTTGGCTAATCAAGTGTCCTTTACCCTTAAAAGCACCCCCCCCCCCCTCCCCTCTCTCTCTCTCTCTCTCTCTCTCTCTCTCTTTGCGGCGGCAGGACTGGAAAACTCTACGTCAAATATCTCGTCATTGCCATTTTTCTCTGCGTGATGCGCTCAACATTTATACCATCGTCGGCATTGCAGCTTTCCTCTGCTTGTTGCCAAGAGACCGGTATCACCTTAGATTTGGTTTTGTTTCCAATTTTACGCCAGCTAGTACCTCTTACTTGTTGTCGGTTATTTCCTTTGTCATTTATCTTTGATCAAGGCTGCTCGGGATATATTTATCCTTCTGTCAACCTTGACCTGTAACTATGACTTAGATAACTAGATTGCAATTACCCTTGCTCTTTTTTATAGAGTTTTTTCCTTTTGGTCCCAAGCTTTGACTAGTTGGTCCATCAGCACTTAATCAATTTCACTTGTTCTCTTTTTATTTTCCCTGGACTTAAGTGGCTAGATTAAGTTGGAAAGTACTTTTAGAAGGTTAGAAATCAATTTTCATGATTGACTCACTCTCTCTCTCTCTCTCTCTCTCTCTCTCTCTCTCTCTCTCTCTCTCTCTCCATAGAGCACTCCCTTATTAGAGAATGTAAGATGCTAAACATTGCTAGATGGAACAACTAGGACACATAAAATGGAAATTGGGGGTGGTTTACAAATTGTCACCCATCTTAAAGTACTTTAAAGAGTTCCATACCCAAGGTCCACCCTCCTCCCCCCCCCCCCCTTTTCAAGTAAATCTCCCATGATTAGTTCTAAGTATATGTGTTGTCTTGGTGGTTGGTAGGTGAATCCCTCATCCCTTAGTAAGGAGTGTTTGTGGAAAGAAGCATCTCCTACGGAGTCTATTCTATTTTAAAACTTTATGACTCCTATTTTAAAACTTTATCTTGTATAATTGATCAATACTAAATTCTTTTGTAAATTGTGATCGTGGATCTAATTGAATTTTGTATTGTAATTCCAATCTAAATATTACTTAAGCACATGATTTTGATTGTTGTTAGGATTATCTACATATAGCGCGCGCGCACACACACACACACACACACACACACACACATACACACACACCAAATTTCCTTCAAATTCCTAGATCCCTTGTCATGTACATTGTATCATGTCTTGCAAAATGGTAAGTGAAAAACCATTTATGGTTCTATTGATCCTCTTCCAAAATGGTAAGTGAAAAACCATTTATGGTTTCTATTGATCCTCTTCCTTTACTTCATGCAAAAAAGTAAATTCAAACTGTACTTGTAGGTTGGATATCCATCTTTTAACGCTCACTGCCCTTATAGGGTCTGTGAGACTCTTACAATTGAGGGATAGCCCATTAGTTATCTTATTTTTTAGAGATTTCAAGGGGTTTGACTAAGGAGACGGGGGCTCTGTTTCGATCACAGGACTATTCCTTCTTTCTCTTTGATTTACTTGCTTGTAGAAGGGGAAGAGATTCTTCTTCTGCTTGTGTGATGATGGTATCCGCTTAGAGGAGACTGAGTCAGTTTATTGATTTCCCCTTTATCATGTGCTTCTAATTCCTTAGTGAACTCATCTACACCAAAGGTCTCATTGTTCCCCCCTTCCTTAGGGTTGATAGGTTGGGTATTAACCTGAGTTGCAAAGACACATTGTTCTCCCTTTGAATCTTCAAAATTAGACGCCATGCCCCTTGACTTCTCTAAGGGGCTTGCACAAGGTATAAGAGAATCCTTGTTACATCAGTATTGTTGGGAATGAACATTATCGCTTTGAATTTCATTATTAAGTTGAGAGGTGGAGGCTCTGTCTACTCCATCATCATCCCCCTTTGTACAAGAAGGATCAAATACATCATCCAATATGGCCCCAAATCTATTCACATATCTATTTTCATTATTCTGGTCCCTTCTTTGTGCTCCCTCTTTTGACACCTTTGCCATTGTCGAGATCCTTTTGTTCCTTATTAACTAGGTGATCTAGGCAATCTTTGATGAAGTGTTTCTGCCTAAGAAAATTGAAACAAGCGTTATGGAGATTCATGTAGACGACTTTTTGGTTATGAAGTACCTACCCAAGCTGGTCCTAGGCATGCTATCTTTGAGAGCAAAAGCAATGTCAACTTCAATTAGAAGTTGAAGATTCCATTTGGGATTGATCCCATTTGAGGGGTTTTGGCCTAAGACCTTTCCAAGCTGGCCCCTACTTGCTTTAGCCAGGGTTAGGACTCAAAGGGGAAATCTCAAAACCCTTGCTGGTTTTTTCCCTTTAAGATCAAACCCCTTATACCACTTGAGGGATAGACATAGGGGTCTTTTTTAGAAGCCATTTTCCCTTGTTGATAAATTGCAATGAACTAGAAGCATCATCAAAGAAAAACACGTAATAATTATTAGGAAGGTATTATATCTAAGCAGGAAATAATTTCCTAGATTTCCAATCTTGAGAAATACATTGTTTGAGGACCTCTGCAAGGGGCCTAATGCCATAGTAGAGTCCAATCACTACCCTCTCTTAAAGGTGTTTGTACCAACGTTGCATCTCTGCAACATTATAGTTACTAAGCCCCCATAGAATGTGGAAATCATAATCATTCTCAATATTACTGTCATGGCAAGGGTAGGACTAGGAGGTCATGGCCCTTGCAAAGTGCCAGACACACTTGCAGTAAAGGGGTCTATATATAGCTAAGAGCCAGAGGACCAAGGGCCCATATATAGGACGGTTGGGTGTCATTCGTAGGTCTGTCTCCCCTCTATATTAGACTAGCCAGGGGCCTATATATAGGACAATTGGGTGGTTATTTGTAGGTCTCTCTCCCTTGTGTATTAGATTGGTATCAGAGCTCAGGGGAGAAGGGGAGGAAGAAGAAGAAGGCAGGAAGGAGCTTATGAGGAGACATCTGTCTCTGAGAAATTGTATCTATTAGCTATGAGCACAAGAACTCGATGAGTACTTATGTGAAGTAAGGATTCAATTTAAGCATCTTGCATTGAGGCTTCCAATGTATGGAATATGCTATTAACATACGAACTTGAGGGACTTTGCAATATTTCTGCACGTTATTTCCTTGAGTGGTGATCATATGAACCACACTAGGGGGTTTATGACAGTTTTACATTTTTCAGAATCTGTGGCTATGAGACAGATTCAATGCCGGACAGTGAACTCTAGAGGAAGTATATGCTCAAGCGAGCCAATATTTTTGGAGTTCAAGACAATTGACAATATCGAGGGGACAAGGTTAGACAATTTCTTGTTTTTTCGTATTTAAACCTTTAATTTGGACATAATTTCCTCATGTGCAAAGCATGAGGCTTTGACAAAAATAACACAAAGCAAGGCTTCTACACGGTCCCAAAGTAGTATCCATTGATTTGGACTCAAGGGCACTCACACACAAGTTTGGGGAATTAGCAATACATACCAGTATGAATTGTGCACGACATTAACAATGTCAGCTCAATCTTTAGAGGCCATCTTTTTTGCCAAGGGCTTACACCTCTGTGAGTACAACATGCCAATGAGGTAGACAAAATTTCACCTCATTATTGTTTACACTTTCACTATAACACCAGCTAATCTGTCAAGAACGAGGTATGTTATTGATGGCTTAAAACATTTTTTATGTGGTCGACCAAAAGTTACATATAGATTAAGGGATTTTCCTCAGCTGAGCCCTCTCTCTATCTCTATCTCTTTACTAATGCTATGAAGGGATAGTGAATCAAGTATGATTTTAGCAAAACCTTTCTAAGTCAGTATGGTCACAAGACATGCTAAAAGCTATTTGTTTTAGAAGGGCTACAAGCCATCTACATTTGAGTGGCTCAGAGCCACCTATTTGTAATCCATCAGTGATTGCTATCAAGATCAAACAATTCTATCCATTTGAGTACCCATCGATTCTAATAGAAAAGCACTAATCTTGCTATTAGTGATTTTTTGGGTGTTACTTTAGCACTACATACTTTTAGTGTGAAGATCAGGTTGAGTTTTTGAAAGTCTTAAACTTGGCTTATCTCTACCAAGGTGTACAGATGAAGTTTCAAACACCATGGGTGTCCATACATCTAGTTGTGAATATGATTCCAACTTCAGTGGATCCCCTATTTTGTCTATAGCACTGAGAGTGTCTATAACAACACAACTTTGGGGTAATTATCGTATCATTTGGAATTTGCCTTGGAATCTGCCAAGGGTTTCACAAATTTCTCTTTAGTATTTAGTTGATAGGTTGTGTCAGTACTGGAACCTTGAAGCAGGGCTTTGGTACTCCACCATATGTTTCTAACTTAATCTCAGGATGTACTTTGGTTGTTCCTATCTGTATATGCTTTGATTAAGTGTTCCCACAATGAGATGTATATGCTACCTCCATTTTGCTTGACAGACACATGACAAGGTCATGTTGGAGAAAAACACTTTTGGAAAGTATTGTACCATGCAATCTTTGCACTTTGAAGTGGCATGCCTATATGGTACGATTTTATTTGGCACATGTTGTTAGTCACAAGGTGTGCAACATGATCCAAGAGCTCATGGAGTTTGGTTTAGCTAGTGTGGAGTGAGGTTCATGAGGGTCCCTCTCACTCACGTCGCTAAGTGTTTGCAATTACCTCCACACACAAGTGCATCTCCTACTTTCTACATGTCACTTTTTTGGACATTATTTTTTGAGACATATTCCACACATGGAGAATATGAGTATTCGGGACTGACATTGGTGTGTGGTTCCTAATGATGTGCTATGACAGAGTCCCAAGGTGTTGGTCCCATCCATTTGTTAAACCGTTTTGAGCACATAGTATCGGGAACAATTTCAATGGCCAAAAATTGCCGGGTACTAAGTATAGACTTGTTGAGGTTACAAATATGGTAAACATCATTGACGGATGGTTGTTTACATACCATAACTAGGCTATGTTTTGTTAATGACGATGTTTTATTGTTGGAACTTAGATGTGATTGAGTTTTCACATTCTATTATGGTCCAACTTTTGTCGCAAAGGATTTCACATACGTACTTTGGAGAGTCTCGTCATGAAATGCAGGTTCAAATTAGTTTGTGTTGAATGGAGCACGCTAGGTGTTATGACCCTAGTGTTTAACATAGGTTTGTTTGGAACAATATGCAAATTCATGGACATGATAGCTTACAAAGCATATTGCACCACAAGTGTTGTATTTCTATGACATTTATTGTGGATCTTCCAACTACCATACGAGGGGTGTTTGTAGAATCAATGGTCTAAACTTTGACAGTTTATTCCAATCAAGTTGGTTAATCACAACCGTATAGATTATATGGATTCCACCACATTTTGGTGAGTAATTGTGAACCCACATTTACCCGTACTTTTATTTGGTCCAGTTTGTAAACAATCGGGGATTACATATTACCACTCGTCTAGAGGCCCCAGGTAAGTATTAATCTAGTGCTAAAGGATATGCTAAGAGCATACATTAGCGGGAAGCACTAAAGGATATTCTAAGAGCATACGTCTACACACTATGTTGGATTTAAGCTGGTTACACCAATAATTACACAAGGAAAACAATGTGGAAATCATGACGTTTTTCTTGGTTTGATTGAACCTCCTACTAAATGGTGTACTAGTCACATGAACAGCTAGACCTCTAAGCGGTGCCACCATGGAAAACATTAGTGTTCTTGAGACGATCTTACCACTTTTGTTTTCGAGGGCGAAAATGCTTCTCCAAGGGGGAGTAATGTCTCTCAAGGGTAGGACTAGGAGGGCACGATCCTGGAAAAGTGTTGGACACCCTTGCACTAAAGGGGTCTATATATAGCTAAGAGCCAGAGAGCCAGGAGCCTATATATAGAACGGTTGGGTTGTTGGTTGCAGGTTTATCTCCCCTCTATTCTAGAATTATCAGGGTGACCTTTAAGACCAACACATACTCTAGCTTTATCAATATTCAAAAGGTTAACTTATGGTTATGTGTTGGGCATTATTAGTGGATGAAGGAACATCTTTGCTTTCATGCTCCAAAATAGCATTAGCTTTATTATCAATGTTACTCCAGACCTTGGAGTTGAAAGAAAATTCCCCTTGATTGAAATTGAAGGGATGATAATGACTTATCTCACCGAACTGATTAAGGTTAAGATGAGGGACACTTGTATTGTATCAGTTCTAGGCAGAATCTAAATCTGTGGGTTTAAGAGCTCCATGTAGGGCATCGATGGCTATGGTGGGTGAAGCCGATGAGGAGCCATGGAAAGTTGAGGGCGTGCAACAGATGAGAGAAAAGATAATTCACGTTTGAAGCACAAAAGAAAAAGAGACCTTACTCATTACGTTTTAGGCCATATGTAGATTTTACACCTCGTTCACATTGATTTGGCCACCCAAGTGGGCTGACCCAAGAGATGCCCCCTTCAGCCAAACTTGTGTAATCATTGTCATAAGTGTAATGCTAGGAACTACTGATACATCTAGGTGTAGTGCTTGATACATCATGGTGGTTCTCATAATGGATTCATCACATATGGTCCACAAGAGCACTCATCCTAGGCTCACAAGGTAGCCTAATTCATGGGTCATGGGAAAGGTCTTACCTCCCACTATAACATATGCGCGGTATTATCGCTCACATTACCGCAAAAAAACAAACAAACTTGAAATATAAAAATTCCCGTACGCGGCAAAGCTGGCGGTAATGGTCTAGCAGTAACTGATGCGGTAATGGATGCGGAAATATTTTCGCAAATATTACCGCGTGCTTTGCTGCAACAGTACCCTCACATATTACCGCGTCAGGCTTATCGCGAGCATCACCGTGAAGGGATTTATTATAAAAAAACAGATGACCGTTTGGATTGTCCTTTGCAGGACCATCCAAAAGGTCATCTATTTTTTTATTTATTTTAGTTATTTTACAAAATTATTATTAATTACAACAAAATATCACAATTGGACAATACATTGAGCCAAAAAAAGATTGATAATTTCATTTACATAAGTGGAATTACAATTGGGGGAGGTATTGAGCCAAAAAATGATAGGTATTGCATTTACATAAAGGGCAAAAAAAGCCCGCATATACAAAATAGAGTATGGTCATGTGGGATAGGGCAAACGGGGCCCGCGTATACAAAATAGAGGATGCTCATGGGAGAGTTGGCGGCATTTCACGTGGAACTCCTTGACTCTGCAAAACCATAAAAAAGAAACAATTAACACTTTGTTATTTAATATTTGATATAAAATCAACAGTTTGATTATTTAGATAAGATTTAATTTACATGTTGCAGACTTCTCCACGCATTTTCGAACTCCTCTCGAGAGATCATTTGATTTTCAAACAACCAACACCAAGTTTGATACTCGGTATGGTTCTCTCTATATCTCTGCACTTCTCTGGTCGGGCGACTCATGGTAATGTTATACTGACAAAAAATAGAAACCAATTAATTAAATGAAAAACATTCGATTTTTTACAATAAAACTAATATTTTTACTTACATATTTGTCTTTCCAAGCCGTTTTTCCTCCCGAACCATAATGTGTAGGAGTCTGATGGGATCTGGCCTCAACTTGACGCGTATACCTCCTCACACCGGTTGCCCTTTCGTCCTCTTTCTCGCCCATAGTGGTCTCCCACTCCACATCATGGACATTTCCTGGCCAATAGCTATGCTCTGGAGACTCCATTGTCTTCTTTGCCGCTCTCCTCACACTAGATTTTTTGTTCTTCAGAAATGTTTTGACATGCTCTTGCAACCATTGCCTTGAGAATTGTTGCCCCTCAGGGTTGGGGAAACGCATGTGCATGGTTGTCTCTATATATGTGAGGTTATAGGAATCTTGCTGATCAAATTTAAGAAAACAATTGATATATGTGGAGTGGATTAATTGGTTGACGTGTGTGCGGAATCTCCTGCCCTGTGCTGTCCCGAGATCCACCATACCTCCTCTATGAACCTGGTAGTATAACCCGCGAGCATCTGGTGAAGGCATGTCATGGTCCTCATCTTCTGCTGGAGCAAGGAGCGGTGACTGTGGAGGAGAATCTGTAGTACTCCCCCCCCCCAAAAAAAAACAACAACTAGCTCCGCTCCCTCGTCGAGATCGACCGGCGCTAGCGCGCGAGCTGCCCTGACGCTGACTGCCAGAAGAGCGCCGACATGAATCTGGGACAGAAGGTGGGATAGGTGATGGATAGGTGGACTCCCGTGGTGTTGGACCCTGTGGCGTCGCACCCAACGGCGTCGGACCCTGGGGCATTGGACTCTGTGAAGGAAAAGTTGAACCTGGAGCTGTAGCTGGAAAACTCTGCAGGTATGGAGTGCCACCAGTCGGAGTAGAGACCTCTGATAATCCAAAAGCTGCTAGCTGCGTCGGTGAATAGCGTTGTGTAAGGGTCTGTTGTGAACCTAACCACTCAGCCCGAAGACGCAATGCCCTCTCCACATCTGGATCGGTCACAGGTACGGCAGTGGACCCACCTAGAGCGTCCCGAAACCAGCTGAACCCTGATGATGACTGCTGAGGCGACGGCTGTGAATGATAGGCAGAGACAGCGTCGGGATATGACATCCCGTCTGCCATGAAATCCTCAATGCTATGAAAGCGTGGTGTGGAAGAAGAAGACATGGTCTGCATTTATTACGACAAAGATTAAACTAGGGTATAAAATTTGAATATATGATTAAAAATTTACACATTGATTTTTTTCAAACATTGGATTCTCTATAGTATCCAATGTTGAAAGAATCCAATGTGTGTCTACAACCTATAAAAGAGTCTTGCAAAGCCTCGAGTGCTAATAAGATATTAGTGTGTGTATTGACTAATAAGAGATTATTGTGTTTATGATTAGTGTGATCGATTGTGTGATCACTTGGACGGTCATTGGGGCCTAATACGTCACCTACGACTTAATCATGGAGGTATGTTTCTGTTTTTGTGTTGATTGTTGTTTAATTTAACATAATTAGTGTGTGTTTTAGTGTTGGCTTGTTTAATTGGCTTGTGCACACACTAATTAGTGTGTGTTAACATACACTAATTAGTGTGTGCATTGGCTTGTGCACACACTAATTAGTGTGTGCATTGGCTTGTGCACACACTAATTAGTGTGTGCATTAGATTGTGCACACACTAATTAGTGTGTGTTAAAACACACTAATTAGTTTGTGCACACACTAATTAGTGTATGCATTGGCGTGAATAATTGGCTTGTGCACACACTAATTAGTGTGTGTTAACATACACTAATTAGTGTGTGCATTGGCTTGTGTAATTGGCTTGTGCACACACTAATTAGTGTGTTTTAACATACACTAATTAGTGTGTGCATTAGATTGTGCACACACTAATTAGTGTGTGTTAACATACACTAATTAGTGTGTGCATTGGCTTGTGTAATTGGACTAATCACACACTAATTAGTGTGTGCATTGGCCAATTCGATTGGTCAATGCACACACTAATCACACACTAAATAGTGTGTGTATTGACCAATCACATTGGCCAATGCACACACTAATCACATACACTAAATAATGTGTGTATTGGCCAATCCAATTGACCAATGCACACACTAATCCAAAACTAATTAATGTGTGCATTGACCAATCACATTGGCAAATGCACACACTAATAGCACACTAATTAGTGTGTACATTGACCAATCACATTGGTCAATGCACACACTAATCACACAAATTAGTGTGTGTTAATGAGCACTAATTAGTGTGTGCATTGACCAATCACATTGGTCAATGCACACACTAATTACACACTAATTAGTGTGTGTTAACACACACTAATTAGTGTGTGCATGGCCAATCCCAAATTTAACATATTAGGTTATGCAAGTAATAAAATCTAACAAGTTTAGATTTTGCAAGTAACTAATAATTAACAAATTTAAGTTTTGGTGTGTCTTTACTTACACTAATTCGTGTGTGCATTAGAATAATGCACACACTAATTAGTGTGTGTAATTAGTGTGTAAAGAACGTACACATGCACTAATTAGTGTGTGTAATTAGTGTGTGTGTGTGTGTGTATGCATGTGTGTGCATGCGTGTGTATGAGTGTATGCATGTGTGTATGCGTGTGTGCGTGTGTGTGTATGCATGTGTATGTATGCGTGTAAAAAATCAAAAAACATAACAACAAAACTTACATGGAATTGAAGCGCTTCTTGGGAGAGGGTAGGAGACTGGAAGAGTAGAGATGGTGGAGAGTAGAAGAGTAGAGATGGAGGTAGAGCTCAAGGTTGTGAGGTTTGCGCTCTCGGCTTCTGTGGAGAAGACGATGAAATTCGAATTTTAGGGCTTTGAACTTCTCGGGGCACGCGGGTGCCCCTATTTATAAAAAAAATTGAAATTTGATTTTCCGCTCCTATTACCGCAAGCATTACCGCTTCTCTTACCGCAAACATTACCGCGTATATATCGCGGCGCAAATTCGGGCCAAATAAACAGATGGCCACGTTCTGACATTATTACTATTGATCCTCACAATCTATTGGTACTATGTCTTTTATAAAATATATATAAAATGAAAGTATTTCTAGTACTTTGAAATTGACATTTTTACCTAAATGGTTAATTTTTACTTTTTACTGATATTTTATTAACATTCTTTGGTAATTTGATTTTAATTAGTGTATGTAATTTATTAATATAGGTTGCTTAGGATGATTTTGGCCCGTCCATTGAACCGGCCGCGTATAGATCACGGTGGTTGGCCGAGCGATTACCATGCCCATGCGTGCGGTGCAAATGCGCCATTGCTCGACTTCGACGGATATGCTTGAGCCATGTAGAAGATTATGGACTATGGGACGATCCTCGCAAGCGTGCACGGATGGAAACAAACGATCCGCGAATTGTTGCGGCTATTGACGTCACCCCACATTGACGTGTGGTTGGTGGAGGAGGGGAAAGGAGGGTGCAAGAGCGCATGCTCCAGGAATCCATTAGAGAGGAAGGAAGCACATCAAATCAGCCAAGTACTGCTGCTCCCTTTTATCGAGTGACCACATCCCATCTCCTTATGTGGATGCAGAAGACGACCATTTGCATAGAATGGTTGAGGATCTCTTTGCACGAGAGGAGGAGCATGAATCAGAGTGTGCATGCGAAGAAGCTTCCGAGAAAACGAGGAGTGAGCTACTCGATTCGGCACACACCGCACTATATGCATTAGGAAATTTCGGAGGTCATTTGGAGGGCCTTCTAAGAAAATGTATTTTTTGCACTCTCTCTCTAGAAAAAATGGCAAATAAAAGAGCTGGGTCTTTCATAGTAAAAGTTCAAAAAGTGTACTTTAAGTAGATTCCTTACTCTTCTGAACATTCGTTCATAGTGATTGAGGGATAATCCTCTTTTCAGTTGCATTGAATGAACCTCGTCAATATGGAGGGAATGAGGCTAACATGGAGGGACGAATCCGCAGCCGCTATTCACTTTCCATTAAACCTGCACATTTGGCTAATGGCGCACTCCTCAAATGGCACAAATGTTACCCAGAAACGAGCCAAATATCACCTTCACATTGATTTGGACAATGAGTACCAACCATTGATTAAGCGCAGTAAAACAAACACACATATACCTCCCGCTTCCATAGACACGCTCAGAGCTCAAGGAGCTAAACACATAGATATCTGGACGAGAGGCTCTCTCTACCCTAAGAATCCAATGACTAATGCGTCTCCACCGTTTGTCAATCCTACAAGCTTATTGACCTTTGCTGGTGATGGAGAAAAGGGCCTTCTGGGTTATTGTAAATCACTTACAAGAGAAGCTGAAACTTACAAGAGCATTCTCCAAGCTCAACAATGTGAGATTGTTCGCCTTTCACATTTACATTCTACAGATCAGGTTACCATTTTGCAACATAAAACAGAGGTACAGGAACTGAAAGAAAAGGTGCGAAGTTGTCAAATGAAGGACACCATCTTGGGTGGTCGTATCCGAAAGAAGAAATTGCGCAATCTTGAAGCATTGCAGGTTGCATCAGGAGGTCTCAAGAAAAGAATCCGAGCATTAAGGTGATGCTTCTTGGTTGGCTACATTGTCTTAGTTAAGTAATCTTTTTGTTTTTTCTTGTTATGCATTGTTTTCATGTGCCTAAATAGTGTTAGTGAAGCAAATTTTCTGTTATCTACTTATGCATTGTCTTCATGTAGAGATTCAATCTATCCTGACAAGGAAAACATTGACCCCAAAGCCAATATAGGAAAGAGATTGAAGCCACTTATAAGTAGAAGCGTGGCAGCAGATATAGTACATGACAAGAAGTTTAAGGTCCTACAACGAAATGTAGTGGACCGCTTTATTTCAGAGAACTCAGTGCCTGCAAAAGAGATACAAGGCACACTTGATTCACTTGGTGTAAGCAAAAGAGGATATTCGGCTATCCAAAAGTCTGTCTCATCCATCTTTGTTAGGAAGGGTATAAAATCCAAACTTCTACCATCAGCCTCAAGTGTTTGGAAAGAGAGGCTTCAGCTTAACGAGGCACAGGGAGACTATCTTGGACATCCCTTTCATATTAAAGCAACTTACAGTGGCCATGGAGCAAACATGGCATATGATGAGTTCAACAATATTTTTATGGACCTGCGGATATTACAGAAGAGAATGGTGGAGTTTTACAACATCACATTTGAAGAGTCACGTGGGGTATTACATTTTGTGTAAAACTGGATGAGTGTGAGCTTGTTAAAGAGAAAAAGCTAGAGCGTGTTACTATTACTTTAATGAATAGAGCCCTCTCAAAGTGTCCCAGTGATGATCCTTTATATTTTAGTGTTCAATCAGAATCTAACATATGGTGGCTTGGTGCGTTTGAGGTAAGCGAGATTCTCAAGTAAAGCTCAAATGTTCAGATCTACTTAAGTCTCATTTATTTTGTGTTGCAGGTAAAGAAAGAAGATCATGAGATTCTATATTGGGTGTTCCATCGAACTAATATTCCGGAGGTGATTGATCGACAGACTAACCAGGGAGAGGTACTACGTCTAGATGGAAGGGGAGACTTTCAAGTTCAGTGGCATCTTGCAGGTGACCTTAAAACATTAAAGTGCATGTATAATTGTGGAATGGGTGCAATGGCAAAGTCACCGTGTTTGTTCTGCATGGAGCCTGCAAAGGTCATGGACCCAAAGTGGTGGAGAAAAGCTCCAACACGTCACATTGAGGATCCTGCTTTTCGACCGGTTTTGAAAATACCACTTGTGAATGTCCACATTTGTACAATGCATGCCCTTTGTAGAATTGTGGAGAAATTGGTCTACTTATACATCGGGTTTGCTTGGAAGATTAAGAACTCCGCAGAACGACAAGTAGCCCTGCAGTGCTTAGAAATGGTACGGTCGGATATGGGGCTTCATGGTGGCAATGTGAAAATCCAGCGGGATGAAAAGAGATCAACTGCTGAGAAGGATGTCCCATGCAAACCATCCATCGGTGGGGTGAAGGCACGGAGGTTTTTATCTAAGCCCCAAGGTATAAGAGATCCAAAGCTAACAAAACATGGAAAAATATATAACACATCTTATGTTAGCAAGGTAGAGTATCAGAGCTGGAAAAAGCTACATATTGCAGTCAAAGACCACGAACCAACTACTCGTAACATGAAGGCTGAGGTTTGGCGATCAATAGACATCCTATTTTTGATGTGCGACAAAGATGACTGGTCACAAGGTGATATGAACAAGTTCAAGGAAAATCTCAACCTTCTGAAAAAATCATTCAAGACAGCATGGACAGACACCCAGATTACTCACTACATGGTATTATCATGTATTTCTTTCTCTCTTATGTGCAAATATGTGACTGTAAAACATTCTAACTAATCTGTTTTCATATCCAGCACATCATCTTCAATCATTTGCCATATTTTATACAGAAGTATGGGAACCCGGCAATATGGAATACCCAAGGGATGGAAAAGTCTCATTACATGGCGAGAAATGCTTATTTCAGGCACACACGACATGGTGGCTCTCGAATCAAGGCTAACAGTTTGAGAGAACTATTTGAATGGTTCTATCATAGAATCATTCATCGAATGCAGGCAAAAGAAGTCTTGGAAAATTCAGCAACAGCACAAGCCATCAGACATTTACAACAACAAAAAGTTAAAAGATCAATGGCATACAACAACTCCGGAGCTCGTGAAAGTCAACGAAGGTGGAGAGAGACAATGGTGTATGTGAATCACAAGTGGAGAAAGATACTCTGAGTGGATGACATTGTATAAAATTTATGTAATACATGATCTTATACAATTGCTACTTGAAGTGTATCAAGATTTTGAAGGTTCAATTTTGTTTTTTGGCATGTCACCCTTGTAACGAATCATGAGATGTTTGCCATACTCTAAAAGTTCATCTGGGTTTTGTCTACCAAGAGCTAGTGCCATTGCTGTGTAGGTGTAGTAATACGCTGCCCGACCACCTGTATAGCCTGGGCAGTAACCAAAACAATCTCTAGCAAACACTTTGTCCACAAGAATGACTTTATCTGCACTTTTGGGCAGCACCGGTCCACCCAAGAAGCGTGATAGTGTCTTGAATGTGTAAGTTGTTATTGAACCCTCTTGTGACATGGAATTGTGAAAAACTACTATCGGCGACTCGCAAAGCTTTGAAAGGTACTGTGCTAGGGCCGCATCCCTTCCTCGATACTCTCTTGTCCGGCGCCGAAGGAAGTCATCCTTGTCAGCAATCCAAGACTGCACATACCATGTCAGAAGTGACACAAAGAGAGAGAGAGAGAGAGAGAGAGAGAGTTACCATGAAGCTCTCATCCTGCAGAAAGAGGTTTTCTTGCCACAGGTCTACAGATGTAGTTGACCCCTGACCTGAATGGTTAAACCAATCCTCCACTTCTTTGTTACTTTTCGATGGTCTTAGGCTTTGTCTTATTGCTTGGAAGGTGGCTTCATCAGGTAGTGTCTCCTTGTATTTTTCAGCTTTCTCAAAGCATCTTCGAAGGCATTCCATTGGATTGCTGGATGTTTCCATTGCCTCATCATCACTACTATCCTCTGAAACAAATCCACTCCTCTCCTCTTGGACTCTGGAAATAATAGCCAGGGAGAAATCCTCCCTTAAATAAAAGACACTTTGCACATCATGTAAGAAGATATAGGTCCTGTCTCCAATCCTGAAGTCAGGCACAGCAGGCAACATCATCTGAGCATGCTTCTCAGTGAAGTTACTGACATCCAATGGAAGTTTGATTTCTGTGGTTTTCACAGAGAGCATCTTACTTCTTTGTACTTCAATTGCCTCAACCTCAAGGTCGACTGTGTCTTCAACCTCCTCGACTTCTTGCATATGAGTTGTCTCCTCGCATTCTTCATCTGGTGCTGCATCCTGCTCCTAACACCCTCATCAGGATTCTGCATGAGGAATCCAAACAGGCTGTTCAGGTAAATCATAAAGCCAAAGGCTTCCTGAATGAGTTTGCATTCTTTTTTATGCAAAGGGCAGGCTGAATGTCGGCAAGAAGGTGGTAATTCCCTATACTTCTTCAGTCCCTGTCCCTTTCCACCACAGTCATTTAAATGCACAAGAGTCAGAACAACCCTTCCTACCTGCACTATCACTTCAAACTTATCTCTGTAGGACTGCAAGAAATTACTGTGTTGAGCTAACAGGTCTTCAATGTCAAACTTTGGATTAAACATAGAATGAACTAGATCAAACTTGTCCCCAGCACCACAAGATGCTGCAAAATCAAACAGCCTCTCATCAGTTTTAGCTGGGTCTTCGAGAGAAGACACATCCTCTTTGTCTTTACATTTAGTTGCTCAGGGACTTCCTTCTAGCACATCTGTATCATCTGAGAAGTCTATATTCCTCTTTCTTGTATTTTTCTTCAGAAGTACTGTAGAGGGCACCACAGCCTTGTAGAGTGAGGGATCCTCTTGCCCTGGTGACCTCTCTGATTGATCTTCACCAATTGACTTTTCTTCAGATATGTCCTGACAAAAGTCAACAGTTCTTTTGGCAGATACATTAAGCAACTGAGCCTGCAAGGGTTGAAATCCTGGCACAAGCTCTGGATCAGGTTTCAGCCTCTTCTGCCTACTGGACCTTAATCCTATTCATCATGAAACATGACAAGTCAAAACCATCAGGAAACATGACAACTCTGCCAAAACCAAACAAAAACACACATAGTCTCTCTCTCTCTCTCTCTCTCTCTCTCTCTCTCTCTCTCTCTCTCTCTCTCTCTCTCTCTCTCTCTCTTTGTATTTTTCTATTTGTACTAAAGGCGCGCAAGGACGGAAAAGTGCTTTTTGCAACTCTCTCTGCGCGCCTTAAGTACAATTGAGGGAGAGTCATAACCATACTATAGGTGCGCGGAGAGAGCTGGAGCCAGTATTTGGTTGGCTATGCGTGCCGTTAGTAACGTGTACAGAGAGGGGAGGGAGAGAGACAATGTGTATATATCTGTGTGTATGTGTGTCTGTGTCTCTGTCTATGGAAGTATGTGTATTGAGGTGTGTGTGTTGAACAACAGTCTGGGTTTTTCTTTGTTTAGACACACACACACACACACACACACACACACACAATTTGTACCAACTGTTGGAAATACAGAGAGAAAGAGTGAGAGATCACCTTTTGTTGGTGGGGTTTGCAGGAACTCCAAGGGAGGTGTCTCCTCCATTGCTTTTTTGTGTGTCAAACTGACTCTGTCTCTCTCCCTCCCTCTCTCTCTCTCTGAGAGTAAGGAGTCCCTCTCTCTATCTCTCTCTCAATCTGTGTCTCTCCCTCTCTCCCTCTCTCTATCTCTCTCACAATCTGTTCTCTCTTTCTCTCTCTCTGTCTCTCTATCACTCTCTCTCTCTCTCTCTCTCTCTCTCTCTCTCTCTCTCTCTCTCTCTCTCTCTCTCTATTGTTCTCTCTCTTTCTCTCTCTCAAAATCACACTTATAACAGATACACACGGCGGCGCCCCACGTGTCACTATAAATTAGAGTATATTTGCATGTTGTCACACGTGTGGTCATTATTGAGACCGTATACTTTTGTACGTCATATAAAGAGGTCAAGAGAGAGAAAAACCACACCTCGTGAAAGAGAGTGAGTGAAAGAGAGAGAGAGAGAGAGAGAGAGAGAGAGAGAGAGAGAGAGAGAGAGAGAGTGCAAGAGTCGTCGTCTGCGTCTCCGACAGCAAGCTGACCCATCGACATAACGAAGGTCTACCTCTCCCTCTGCCTTTGCCTCTATCTCTCTATCTCTGTTTCTGTCACAGTACCAAGCACAGTCTTAGCAAACAACCCACACAAACAGTCACACACACACACACACACACACATACACACTCACACACACACACACACACACACTCACAAACACACAGACACACATCTTTAAAATACAAACACACACACACACACGCATACTCTCTCTCTCTCTCTCTCTCTCTCTCTCTCTCTCTCTCTCTCTCTCTCTATACCAAAGGCACGCGTAGAGAGGCATACCCGTAGTGCATGTCTCTATGCGCGCCGTTAGTACTGTCCATTGACCAGAGAGAGAGAGAGAGAGAGAGAGAGAGAGAGAGAGAGAGAGAGAGAGAGAGAGAGAGAGAGAGAGTATTTATTTTACCCTATACTAACGGCACACGGAGGTGTTTGTTGAGGTAAAAACGTGCTCCGCGCGCGCCTTTAGTAATGGGCTCTCTCTCTCTCTCTCTCTCTCTCTCTCTCTCTATTTAAATATGCTAAGCTATAGAAAGAGGAGAGAGAGAGAGAGAGAGAGAGAGAGAGAGAGAAAGGGATTGAGACTCTTCTTTTGGTGTACAGTGAGATGGCTAGAACAAAAGCCACTGCAAGGAAGGCAGGCAAGGGACCAGGATTAGCATCTAAAGCAAGTAGCAGATCTGCAACCCCAAAGAAAAGACCTGGAAAACCAAATAAAATTCTAAAAGGGCCAAGGATGAAGAAGTTGCAAACCTGCATGGGACTTTTCAGAGAAATCAGAAAGGCACAGAAATGTGTAGATTTATGCATACCAAAGCTGCCCTTCCAGAGGATGGTGAGGTCCATATGTGATGAAGCTACCTGGGGCACCAAAAGGTGGAAGGTGGTGGCATTAATGGCTCTACAGGAAGCAGCAGAGGACTTCCTACTGGAGTACTTGAGTGACATGACCATTGTTGCAGCCCATGCCCACAGGGTTACTATAATGGACAAAGATAGTGAGACACTGAAAAGAATAAGGTGGAGGTATGACAAACTACTGGTCCCCAATGTCTGCAAGGATAAGAAAATGAGGGAAATTTTTTTATACCCCCCGGAGCTAGTGCCACAACTCACAGTTGTAGATGTCACACATGATGTGAATACAAGGGCAAGGGCAGAGACTATTGCTCGCCAAACAGAGGACATGAGGGAAGCAGAGCTTAAGGAGAAAGCAAAAGTAGCAGTGGAGTCCCAGAGGCAAACAGAGTGCAATGTGACCCTGTCCATAGAGGCAAGCAATCAAGAAACTCTACTTTCAATGAAGGATGGTTTGCTTGCAGAGATACCATTTGTAGATGGAGCCAGAAATCTAGCTCTGGAAAAAGTGGACATTAATTTATTGCAGAATCCAGATGCTCAGATTTCAGACACAATTATCTATGCTTGTCTTAAGTAAGTGTTACTATCTTGCTAGCTTTGAAAACTCAGATAATAGGTTTGCTAACTCAGGTAGAGTCTCTGCAGCCTGATCAAAAGTCAACTCCCACTGCACAATCACACAGAGGTGTTTCTTCTTGATCCACAAATGTTAGTGATTATTAGACAAAAGAATAGTCCATCTGGGACCTTTGAGAGTTGGTTTCTCCACTGTGCTATGCTGGAAGTTACTGTGATCATCTTTCCATATGAGAACAACCATCACTGGAGTCTCATATGCCTTGATGTTGACCAACCAGCAGTGTGGGTGTTCAATTCAATAAAAGGAACCCACCCTGAAATTAGGCTGTAAGTGTTTTGTATCAGAAAGTGTTTCTTATAGATATCCATGTAAATTTGAAGCCTCATGCTAACATCTTGACATTGCTTTGTGCAGTTGTATAAAGAGGTTGTTGCTTGCCTATGGCAAGCTATGTGGAAGGTATGAACTATACAAGGCCCCAATCAAAGAAGTACCTGTCCCAAATCAAACCGATGGAAATTCTTGCGGCTGGAGATGTCTTCTCCATGCAGAATGTCCTGCAAAGCTACTTTGCATTAAAACCTTTCATGACTAAGGTACCCATTTGGCAATGCATTCAGTTAGTTTTGGTTTAGTCTATAAAAGAATTCTCACCATGTGGTCTTTCAATTTGCAGAGTGCTTTAAAAAACTACACATATGATTATTTGCAAAGATACCGGGTAAGTTTAATACAACACCTGCTTACTATGTCTAGCCCTAGAGAGCTTGAAGATAGCGGCTTGGATGAGCGCACTATTGATCTTACAAAACATGACGTGCCACCACGACAAACCCCTACATCCGATACAGTGGAATCACAACAGGCCGAGGGGGTCATATCAGCAGAAGATGAAAGAGCCGAGGATGAGGAAAGGTCAAATGAGCATATGGAAGGTGCTAAGGTACAACCAGAGGAGACAATGAAAGAGCCAAGTCAGCCAGTGGAGGAGCCAAAAGAGCCTATGGCTGAAACCCAAGATGAGGAAAGCAAGCCTATAGATGAGCAAAAGGATATGGATGAGGAAAGCAGGCCTAGGGATGAGCAAAATGATATGGATCAGGCAAGGATGTATGAGGCAAGCCGATCAACCGAGGGAGACGAAAAGACCTTGGAGGAAACCTTGAATGAGGCAGAAAGAGCCATGGGGGAGACCCCTGATGAAGATGTGAATGATGACTATGAAGATAAAGCGGAGGAGAGCAACAACGACATGAACACTACAGAGACCCAGTATGGACCCTTGCTACCTGTAGATACGGTTGTTCCGGTAATGTCTATTCAAGTATGGAAAAATATGTTCAGCTTCTAACTACTTATATGTACTTGTCAACTTTTACAGAGGTTGATTATCTTGGACGTCAATGGATTGCTGCTGATGCGGGTGCCTCTCGGTGACAGAGGACCCTTTGAGGATTTGCAAACGTTTTGGATGGGAACTTGTCGAGTCGTGGTTCGTCCAGGAACCAAGGAATTTATTCAGTTTCTTCTTCCGCGCTTCAGAGTTGCCATATGGTCTTCAATGCAAAGGCAAAACTTGTCGCCACTAGTTGCAATAGTTTGCAGTGTATGCCACGCTCACACGTCAAATTTTGCCTTTTTGTATGATCAAAGAAAATGCGTTACCATTGAGGGCTACTACCACCCTAAAAAACCACACTTACCTCTTTTGTACAAACCGTTTAGCCAAATCGGTGTACCCTTTGATGCAACTAATACACTACTAATTGATGATACTCCTGAAAAGGGAGAACTAAATCCGCCGGGAACAACTGTCTCACCACCTTCTTTCGAGGGGCATTCCTTCGATTTTTACCTTGAAGACATTCTGATTCCATACTTACAGAAATTGTATCTCAGTCCATTGTTCACGGACGAGTTTGTACTTTCTAATGAATTAAGATGATTCTTCTATCATGTCTTTGTCTTGTCTAACATATATATATATATATATATATATATATATATATATATATATATAGAGAGAGAGAGAGAGAGAGAGAGAGAGAGAGAGAGAGAGAGATTTAACGTGGTAAAGAAATGTATTTCAAGCACACTTTTTCACAGGGCACAATTGAAAAATGAGCTCAATAAACTTCATGTCTTGAAAGTCATTTGTATACACTTGGGTTCACAAGAATATCTGTTACATTGACACTACTTCAACCCGACCATCCAACTCTTTGCACAAAATATCTTTTTCCCTTTGCCGCATCACCTTACGGCCAGCTAAGAAAAAGGAAAAATCTGATAGGTCCTTGTCCATTGACTCTTCAATGATGTCATGCCGCAAATGCTGAAGACTGCATAGCTCCCTTATTGTAACCACCAATAGTAGGCCATGCTCTTTATCAATCACTTCCACATCCACAGCAGGATTATCTTCCAAACCTGCAGAAACCTGGTCCATAGGAATGTACTTACCGTTGAGCATTTGTGATCGCATATACCAAAACGAGAGTAACAGTGATTGGCTTGCAATCATGTACTTGACAACTAGAGTATCAAGCGCGACCTCGCACCGTAAACCAATCTCTTCCTTTGCATACCATCCTTTGTCAAGAAGTTTGTCACAGGATGACTGCTGAAATGACTTGCACATGAACATAGTTTTTGTAACTCGGATGTTGTAGCTATGAAACAGCTCTATGAAGAGTGCAACAGGACAGAATTTTGCAATTCTAACCAGTTTGGTAGGAATAGAGCTACGTAGAGACCTTTGTATATCCTTGTAGAGCTTACTTCGCATTGCCTCCACCATTGTTTCCTCGGGAACTGGCCAGTCCACAGTGTTCCAATCGGTTGGTAGAGGCACTTTCACCAACATGTCATTCTTATTCCCTGAGCTGAGTTGGTAAAAGTGGTCATAAAAAAAGATTCCCTCATCAGCCAGTCTTTTGCTGCTCCTCTCTGAGTACTGTAGAGAACCAATGTGGGCATGAACAACATGGAAGAGGCCTATTATGCACTCCACAAGCTCCCATTGCTCATAAGAAGAGGGATAAACATCTGCAATATATATAAGAAGAGTTAAACTAAGAGTATCAATAAGTACAAATGACAAATCTAATGTAATTGAGCTATGAAGAATGGAGACATTACTCATAACAAGCGGGAGAAACATTGCAAAATATATAAGAAAAGTTATAATGAGAGTATCAGTAAGTTCACATGTCAAGAGTACTTACAATTGCAACGTGGTTGATGTATATCTGATACATTTCCACCATTTGCTATCACCTCAGGATGGGTAAACACATGCTGAACAAGAACTTCCTTTACAGATCTTTTGCCGATTTCAACTTTGAAATCCAACACTCTGGCCTTCCATGCTGAGCGGTAAACGTTGATACCACTAGACCTCTTGGGTCTTCTTGGTTGCATGAGGACCCATGAACCTTTGTTTATCCTTTGTCCAACCCATTGGTTCTCTGCACTTATTGAAGCTGGTATTGTAATTGAGGATATGCTACTACTTGGCCTTCTAGGCAAAGTGCAGTTGTTGGTTGTTGGTGTGAGAGACAGTAAACACCTGGAGCCTCTTGGGCGAGAAGACGTGGACGCCATAGCTCTCAGAGAAAAGCTTTAGTGGAGGGAGATTCACTTTGAAAGCATTCTAATGGAGGGAAAGTGTTTTAGAATTCCAATATCTTGTGCGGGCTTAATGGTCACCCTCCAGTACGTTAATGACCATAAGAGAATATCAGAAGTGGGACCACATGCAAGCACCTAAAAGCTCGGTAAAAGGAAGGAAATTACTATGCTACAATCCTAGATTCGTGAAAGTTTTATGCTATTTTCCTATTTTTTGAGTCTTTCCACATACTTTCCTACGTAACGTAGCCTTCATGCTCATTGGACGCGCTCTATTTTTCTCTCTCTTCATATGGCCCTCCAAATGACCTCTGAAATTTCCTAATGATAGATGCTCTTACTCCATTTTAAGGGCTTCTCTCGAAGTCCTTAACCTTCAGGCGATGTTTGGATGGAGCAATGCTAGTGTCGACGCACTTTTGAGGTATGTTTACAGATTGTGAAGGATGCTTGTGGAGTGCATAAATTAGCTTCTAATGTACTTTCTTCTTGTGATAGGTTGCTAGGAAAGATGTTGCCAGGTGGCAATCACATGCCAGAGAACAGACGAAAAGCCCGCGAAGTGGTGACTACATTAGGGATGGATTATGATCGCATTCATGCTTGCGTGAACGATTGTGTGCTCTTTCGTAATGAGCATGTCGATTGTGACACATGTCCATCGTGCGGGGAGCCTAGGTTCAAAGAAGGAATGCAGAGCAACAGAATTCCATGTAAAGTTTTGAGGCATTTTCCACTCATCCCTCGCATCCAACACATGTTTAGATCGAAGGGTACGAGCGAGCTTTTGAGTTGGCATGCAAAAAACCGCTCCACAGATGGTATTATGAGAGTGCCAGCTGACTCACCAGCGTGGAAGCACATAGAGGACACATGGCCAGAGTTCAGGGATGAGCCTCGTCACTTGAGGATTGGGTTAGCTAGTGATGGAGTGAATCCATTTGGGCACCGCTCTACTTCATGGAGCACTTGGCTAGTGGTTGTTGTAAACTACAATATTCCGCCTTGGGAGGCGACAAAAAAGAGAAACATTTTACTATCACTTCTCATTCCAAGAAAGCACAAGGTAAAAAACATGGATGTATATCTCCAGCCTCTTATTGATGAGCTTCAAGAATTATGGAAAGGCATAGATGTCATTGACATTTCACGGCCACCACAAGACCGCAATGCCGTCATCAAGTGCATCCTCATGAGGACCATGCATGATTACCCAAGATTTGGAGAGGTATCTGATAAGTATGCAAATGTTAATTGTACTCTTTGCTTTAGGTTTATCGTCTCATGTGTAACGTTTGTTTACCTCTTGGCAGGATTGGCAACATCTGGACATAGTGCGTGTCCCACTTGTGGCCCTTCCCTTGTGACAAAGAGACCTCCTCTTCTTGGGAAGGTGATCTATCCCAACAACCATCGCTTCCTACCTCCTTCACATCGTAGATATGCTCCCCCTATCAATGGAGTGCAGCCGTTCCATTGGAACATGGCTGATTGGGCGAAGCATTGGGAGGAGCATCATGGTACCTCACCGCCTCCCAATGGGTTGCCAAAGGGTATGTCGAGGTACTCAATCTTCTTGTCGCTCCCCTATTGGGCTTCGTTGAAAATTCAGCACTTATTGGACCCTATGCATGTATTCAAAAATGTTGGCCAAGCTATATGGGATCACATAATTGGCAAGAAGGATTCATTGGGTGCTAGGGAAGATTTAAGAGCCATTAGACGTCTCCCCCCTTCAGCCACACCCCGCATGGGGGAGCGGGGAAAGATAATTCTCCCAAAAGCACCGTGGATAATGTCAAAGGCAGACCAAGAGCGGACAAAGCAAGTTATTGCATCCATCAGAACTCCAACGGGATATATGCGGTCACTCAAAGGTGCTTTCACAAAAACCAAAAAGGGTGGCTCCACTCAATTGTATGGATTGAAATCCCATGATTGGCATAAAATCCTTCAGGTAAGAGTAGAACAATTTGTAGTGTCTATGTGTCCTTATATATAGGTTGACATTCACTAAGATGTTTTATTGCTTGTAGTTTGTACTTCCCATAACTATTAGTGGTTATGGGGACACTAAGGTGAAGGCTGCAATATTCAAAGTGGGTGAGATTGTGAGGTAATGCGTTTTTTTCAAGTACTATATCATGTTGTGCATGCATGAACTTTGGATTATTTTTTTCATCTACTATATAACGTTTGCCCTGTAGATTTGTGAGCTCCAAGGAGATAGGAGTAGAAGCCATTCCAGTAGCCCATCAACTAGCAGTAGAGGCAGTGTGTGCTATTGAGGATGCATTCCCACGTACAATCCTTGTTAGCCAAATACACCTATTGCTTCACCTTGTTGAGGAGATTGCCATTTGTGGGGTGGTTCACTCTAGATGGATGTTCTTCTTGGAGAGATTCTTGAAGACTTTAAAGGATTTTGTTAGATTGAGGTCACAACCGGAGGTATGCAAAATAAATACAATATAGATAGCATTTAAACGCTATGGAGTTACTAATAAAAATATGTGGTTTTAATGTTTTCAGGCGAGCATGGCAGAAGGTTGAGTGGTGCAAGAGGCATTTGTGTATGTCTCACAGTATCTCATCACAGTGGATCCATCATTGCCTCGTTTGTGGAGTGAAGAAGAGGATCCTAGGAAGTACTCAACCATTCCCAGTGGAAAAGGCTCACTCTTGGTCATGGATAGAGAGTTTCATGCCATAGTCAACAACTACTCTTTACTCAATGCCACTATCATGACCAAATGGGTCAATATGTACTTGGAAGCCCGCGCAGCTAGAGAAAGGGATAGAGATGCATGGAAGAGGTCCCATGGAGGTAGACGTGCACCTCCTTTTCCTAAAGAGCTTGCAAAATATCCTGACTTGATTCAAGTAGAGTGGATCCATAATGCCATGACCAATGCCAAAGCACTAGGAGAACAAATAAGCCCTAAAGAATGGGAGTATGCGCGAGGATGCTTGCGCAAGGTGAGTGTGTATATGTTATGTATGCATGTATGCAAATCACTTAATGAAATGCGATGTAACCTCTTATGCATTGTGATTGTAGGGTCTCATTTTCAACTCCATTTGGTCCGAAGGCCGACATTTTCGCACCCGCAAGATAGATGAGCGTCAGACCACTAATGATTGTGGCGTGATGGGAAACTTTGACACAACAACAGATGAGGTCAGATATTGTGGTACTATAGAGAGAATAATCAAAGTGGATTTCAGATCTTTTCACAAAATCCTCTTTGAGTGTCGATGGTTTGCAGGTGAGGTCAAAAGACATGAAAATGGGCTCATTATGGTGGATTCCACCCAATTCCATCGGGGAAAAACTGACAACTTGGTGTATCCTAGTAGTTGCGAGCAGGTAATTTAGGCTATGTGCAATTAACTTAAATTAAAAATTTAAGTTATGTATATCAGCTTATTCTTAGTGTGTGACGTACAAGTCTTTTATGTGCCATGTATATTTCAAAGAAGACTTTGGTATGTCATTCCAGTCACGCCGCGGGGTAGATCTATCTTTGCAGAGACGGACATTGAGCCAGTAATTGATCCCATCATACCATCGCCACAAGATGCAGAGGAAGATGTAGTAGAAGTTGAAGAAGGTCAGCCAAGCCTTGCAAAGAGTCATCTTGAGGAGGAGGAAGAGGGAGAAAGCGATGATGATTCTACAGGAGGTGATGGAGAGGAGGAAGAATCTCTAAATTTGTTTATTGATTTGAATACTATGGGTCTAAATATGGATCCTAGTGCTTGTAGAGATCTTATACAAGATGAGAATTAAAAAAACTCTCCATTCTTTCACTTGGTGTAGTATATGATTAATTTGCAAATGTTTCGTTATGTGCTTATGAATAGTATTTGTAATGGTTTTGTTGTGAGTTCAATGATTTATGTATAGAATTTTTAGAGTGAAAGAGAGATTAAGTGAAGTGAGCAATCATTCTGGAGAGTGTAGGAGTTGTATTGGATTTAAATGGAAACCCGCGGGAGAGGGAGGGGGAAGGGGGTCCAGCCTGTCTTAGCGGTAATGTTTGCGGCAATAATCGCGGATATTTGCGCGGTAATATGGGCGATAAAGTGCCGCTTCTGCATCAAAACGATTCTCTCTCCTCATTTTGAATTCCTCTCTCTTGTTTTGCGGTGATGGCCCGCGGTAAACACCACGATCTCTCATAGTGTCCGATGTCATTCTTTTCTTTCATTGGGGCAGCCTCTAATCCCTTTACAAAAATAATGAGAGCATGGACATATCTTGATAAACACTTCAATACACATGGGACAAAAGTAGGGTTTTGACCAAAACATTGTTCCGACAGGCATATCATGACTACATTGCTTAATGCAAATGGAGAATCTTGAAGAAGACTAAAATCAAACTCAATTGGCTCGCAAAGAGAGTAATCAAACCTCTTTTGAAAAACTTGCTTCACAATATGGTGCTAGAAATAAAACCTTTGCCGACTTTACTACCCAGCGTTGCCAAGCCACAAGCTCTATTGTAGTGTTTTGAGGAGATTTGCCTAGTTGAGAATCGGCAACTTTCTGCGATGCTCCAAAAACTGCCAAGTAAATGCTCCTTACTGCTTTGCTTTTTAGATGCTATACTATGCAAGGTCATTGTCAATATTGTTGGGGTGTATACCAGGTGGCCGTGGGAAACCTCCCTTACACTATTTTCTTCCTAATCAATCTTTCCTCTCCACTAACCCAATTCCCTGTGGAGCTTCTCCTTCATCCCCTTCCCCCTTCTCCTTCCCTCTCTTGCATGCTTCCATACATGCACACTCTGACCCTATCAATTAGTATCAGAGCCTAGGCGCCCTGGCATCGCCCCTCCTCATCCCGCGCGTGCAACCCTGCTTGGGAAGAGCTTGATGGAAGCTCAAGCTTTGTGTAGAGCTAAAATTGGAAGTTTGGCTTGGAGAGCAAGAAGGAATTGAGGGTAAATCAAAAGCCTCAAAGATCTGCAGAAAAAAGGATCCTTGAAGAGCACTGCAAAGAAATCGGGCAAAGTCAAATTGCAATCAGAATTTTTTGCAGTGCATCTAGCAATTGAGCTCACGAGCACAACCTTGAAACCTTAGGGGAAATTGAAGGTCACGAGCAGAGAACGCATCAAGGCTTGTAGGGGGGTTGAAACAGCCTAGTGTGACAACAATCGAAGCAAGGAGTCGAGTCTGTAGTGAATCACAAGGTAGCTTGGGAGTGTGTGGTGTTGCACGCGCGCGCACACACACGCACGCGCACGCGCACACACACACTCACTGTGTGTATATTGAGCCAAGCAAATCGAACACCGACCGGGAAGAAAATCGAACACCGCTCGGGAAGCAAATCGAACATCACTCGAGTTGTAGGTTGTGGTCAGACTTGGAACCCGTATCAGGAAACGAGTAAGGCAGTCGACAAGCAAATTTGCAAAGAAATCGGGCACGTGCAGAGGGTGCAGCCAAATAGCAGAATTTGGGGGGGCTCTAGATTCCTCTCACACACACACACTCAATGCCAAGCGTCGGTCGACAGCAAGCTTGAAACAACACCGTGTGTGTGTGTGTGTGTGTGTGTATGCAAGCATAGAGTGCATCAAGGTCTCTGCAGTGCTGCAGGCAACGAATCGACGAGCTAACCCGGGGTCGGAAACACAGCACTAGGAGAGAGAGAGAGAGAGAGAGAGAGAGAGAGAACCGTGGTCCGCCATTGTGTGTCTCACACACACACACGCACTCACGCACTCAGTAGGAGCTTGGGAGGGTGCAGTACATCGGGCGGAAGAATTCAAAACAAAGCAAAAATTGACCTGCAGCTCGTCAGCAAAGAAATACTACAGTTATTTATTTTTTTAACTTGGCCCTTTGTGTGCAAGGGAGGGTTCACCCACCCCCCATCGACAACCTTGACTCTCGCCACACAAACCTGTGACCCTGCTCACCTACACCTCTCCTTTGCTCTCTCCACCAGCATTGGTTTTGTTTTTTGAGCCTCGATTTCTCAGGATGGAGCCTACTTACTCTTGGCTTTTCTGACAACGAGTCCCTTTTCTCTCAGTTTTCGACTTCGACACCACTCTTGGACATAGAGAGAGAGAGAGAGAGCAAAAACTCTACAGTTTCTTCAAATCGGCTTCGGACTCTCCAATTTTGACACACACAACTGTGTATACACTTGTTAACCCTCACGGCTCACGGACACCCCATCACCTACGACGGACGTGTATTATGTATTTGGTAGAGTCAGGTACCGGGCTTGTCGGACCAATAGGAAAAGGGTAAGAGTGATCGCCGATGAGAGACGCACTCTAACCGGGACATTCAAGGGATTAGTTGGCTAAGCATGGGCGCCCAAGTGTGAACGGGGTGAGCTCATATAAAAGCCAACTAAACCTAAAATTCACTGATTCTCTCATTTGTGCAATAGAAGAGTGCTCTTGCTCCATCTTCTTCTTCTTCACCTCCTTGTGTGTGTGTGTGTATGTGAGAGAGAGAGAGAGGGAGAGTGTGTGTGCGATCGAGCATTACGAAGGTACGACGGCGGTGAAGCGGTTGAGCGCGGCACGACTGCAGCTTCTTCTTCTTCGCGGCGAGGAATCCTCCACGGCAGGAGCATAGAGCAGTGAGTGACACACCCTTTGCTCTCTTGAGTTTGCTAGATTAGTCTTGTTGTGTGCTTGGAGCCATTTGTGGCTCGCACACGGTGTATCGACAAGTCCCTTACTTCGACAGCGCACATTTTTGGCGCCGTTGCCGGGGAATCGCCCTGCACTAAGCCCAAGAGGCACTTTGTGCTTCTCCTATGAGTTGTTTGTAGTAGGAAAGAAGAGGAAGAGGAATGAGTTGTTAATTTCTGTATTGTCTGCAAGTTCTGTGATTTTTGCATAATGTTGTGTTTTCTGTTTGCACACAGTCTTTACACAATTAGTAGTCGTTAGCTTGTTTGCAGTGAATGAATAAGTAGGAAGGCAGTTAGCAATTTCTGCTTGCACACAGTTTGTACACAGTTCTCTGTCAAGGTTTGCCTGCACACAGTCTTTGCACAGTAAGGTAGTGAGAGAGGAAGTAGGTGGACAGTTAGCTCACTGTCAGTAAGCAGTTAACAGATTAGTTAGTAGATTAGTTAGTGGTTAGCAGCACTGTTAGTAAGTAGATAAGGTAGTGAGCTGTCTGTGAGCTGTGAGCTGTTGACTGGGAGGTTAGGTAGGTGACAGTGTGTGTGGCCAAGAAAAGGTCACCAAAACCGCGCGCGGTCGTCGCCCAAAAAAAAAAACCAAAAATATTTAAGCGTGAGTGACTGGGGGGCTACACTAAAATTTTGATTGGGATCGCGATCATTTCCCCAAGCCCAAGCCCAAGCCCAAGCCCAAGACTCAGTCTTACGATATATACTAGACTCACTCTTATATATATACCCTACCCCCTCAAGAGGGAATGAGAGAATGTGGGGCAAGTCCTCCACTCTCCTCCCTTCTCTTCCCACTTGCACCCTTAGACTTTCTAATTTGGGCCTAGTTCCCTACTAGAAATTGACGGTTTTAGGGATTCCGAGGGCATAAAGTGACCAAACGGAGGGCTGTAAAGCACGTCATGTCCCTCTGACCGAGACGCTCGTTTTGAGCTATCATACGTTCTATTCTATAGCTAGGTCAGAAAAAAAAGACCAAAAAATCAAAAAATAAATAAATAAGAAAAGACTTGGGTTGCAAAACACTCAAAATTACTAGGTGAGCAGCCTTCACGTGCCCTCACTGACACTTCTAGGGGATCCAAGTCATATGAACCTACGCTCTGGACGAGTGTTAGAGCACGAGCATATTGGTAGTGCCTCCATTTACGCGGGCACCCATTATTCCTCCACCCTAGGTTCTGGACCTTCGGCCGGGACTCAAGGTAGCGCGACCCAAGATCCTCATATCGCGTCTAGTGATTCTTCCTCTGACTACGAAGTCATAGAGGGGTATCCTACACCAAACCCTGATAGTTCAAGTCAAGACATGCATGCCATGGGCCCACGGCCCGGGTCCAGCGTGTTTAGCCGCTTAAAAGAGACCCTTAGTAGAGATACTCGCTCCGAACATGCGGTCAATGAAATAAATGAAGGGAGTGGGGAAGTAAATTCGTCATTCATGCCTAAAATGGACCCTATGCTTCTTGAGAGTGTGCATGTGAATGTTCCATCCTCTGCACCTCCTGATCCTTTAGGACTATCTCCCTCTAAGGTTTTACTACCCGATGGTAGGAGTCTTTCCTAAGTGCAAGAGATCGAACACTATATGCAAGCAACAAGGGAGAGGGAAATTGAGAACCTACGAGGGCTAGAACAAAGTCGAGCCCTGAAAGCAAAGGCTCCTATGACAACAATCATGCCAGCCGAGCAACCGAGTGCTCCCAAGGTAGCAGTCACGGAGGGGCAAGCTATGGGGAGCAATAATGCTTCCACTTCAAGGGAAACCTCAAGCACGCCAGGCCTAGAGGGATATTCCTAAACAAAAATTGGGAGTATGACCTACAAGCAGAAGCTTTAACTGATCGGTACACAGGACACACCTATCATGTGGGTTGGTTAGATGTTCTACAATCCACATCGGGTGCTACTAGCATAGATGAGCAACAACAGAAAGTCTGTGATGTCCTCCATAGGATTGTCGAGTTAGAAAGACAGAACACAGGGATCAACATGCCTTCAACAGGCCTAATGAGATTCTTGGATACGGGAAAGGCCAACCAACCAACCCTGTCACAAATGGATACTCCCTCAGTGAGCCCCATTGATCCTCCATATGTTGTTTCGCCAGGAGCCTCAGTACAATCTGAGCCCACAAGTGGCATCTTTACCTTCCCAGATCTAGCTCATCTTTCTCTTAATGACACTACGGCTACCATGCATATCCCAATGGTGAGCATGACAAGAAGTACACCATGGAGTTCATTTGTTAACACGGCGTTGATGCCTAGTAGCACAGTGCCCCCAACTATACCTACATGTATGTATCAATCATGTGCACCTGTCGTACCTCAGCCTCATGTAGCTCCTACACCTCCGATTATTCCAAGAGCTTACAATCCACACTGGAATTATCCAAGCTCTTATACAAGTGGAGCTATGTCATTTAATAATAACATGCCACATCAGGCACCCCCTATGCCTAGGGCCACGCCTGTAAACTTTGGACCACCGTCTGGTACACCACCATACGAAATTTGGGACCCAAGAGCCGCGCGTATGCCAAGGCCAAGGCCAACTCCCATCTCACATGTGGTTCCAGGAGCACATACACCCATTATACCTGCTCAAATAGGAGATTTGGCAGCATTTGCTCAAACTATCGGTCGCTCTATTGTGGAAAACATGCGTAGTGCACCTGATAGAGAGCCTAGGAGCAAGGCAGTTCAAGTAGCTAAGCTCACACAGAAATTTAGTGGAGACGGAGATGCTAGAAAGCATATGGAAGTCTTTGAACATGTGTGCGATTCCTTGGAAGAGCACAATGAGCTACATAAGTGTAAGGCTTTGAGTTTGACCCTAAGCGGAAAGGTTGGAGATTGGTATAGAACCTTAAGAGTAGAAGAGAAAACGATCTACTCTACTCTTAGGAGACTGTTCTTAAAAGAATACATACGAGAGGGAGTACTTTGGGGTGTAGCCTCTCAACTCCAGAAAGCCCAACGAGAAGAAGGTGAATCCGTGAGAGACTTCATTAGTCGCCTAAAGAATTTGAATTCTCGATGCAATCCAAACGAGCGATTCAACAACAACCAATTGCTCGATAGATTCATTAGGGGACTACGACATGAAAGTATCTATAATGGCCTAGTCATTAGAGGTATCACTACTTGGGAAGCAGTCACCATGAATGCAATCCAATTGGAGGATAATTTAATGATTGTAGGAGAAAGAGTGTCTGCCGAGCCGAAGTCAAGTAGCTCGCAAGCATCAGGGCATGAGCCAATGAAGATAAAGCCAATCATGAAAGAGAAAACGATATCTGAGATGACTTTGGCAGATCTCACAAAGGCCATCCAAGAAAGCCTTAGGGGTAATCGTGCTCCACAAAACACTCATATGTATCCAAGAAGGGAGCAACAATGGTGCTCAATTTGCTTGGGCCCACATACTACGAGTGAATGCCCTACTTTCAGAGTAAAGTTTAACGGGACTTGTAACGCGTGTGGTAGGTATGGCCATCAAGCGAAGGATTGCCTAATGCTTAAACGCATCATGGAAAATAGACCGCCTATAGCTTTGGCAGACTCACCTCGAGTTCCTGCATTGATGCCTACCCCACCCGTGGAGCAACAGTTGCCATTACAGCACATGGTCCCTAGAATCCAAAATGTGGTCCAAACCACACCGTTGCCACCTCCAGTGCTAGGACCGCAACCCCCTCATCCAAGAGTTACACCTATGAACCAAATAGGTTGCGAGTCATCTAATACTTATGTAGATTGCGAAGAGGACATAGACTCTAGTATCATCTATGGAGTCGACATGCTTGAGGAGTGTCCTATGTACTATATGGAAGACCATTGGGGACAAATCAAACCGGTATATCAAGCTACTGCGCTAGCAGCAAGAGGCCAAAACATTAATAGTTTTGCCAGGAGACCACCTCTTCAGTGCTACGAATGTGCTGGACCACATCGAGTAGCTGAGTGCCCCATTAGAATGCAAAAGAATGCTGCACTAATGCAAACAAGTCAAGGGAATGCATTGGCAATGCCAATACTCACTTGTAATCGTTGTGGCATAGATCATTTGATCGCACAGTGTCCTAACAATCCAAACGCACCGAAAATCACACCATTGAACATAATAGAGATTGTTGATGGGACACCACCAACTATAAACATAGCACCAATGAATGCACTCACACGGTCGATGCTCCAAAAGCAAAATTACGTCCTCGAAGATAGAGATGCTGCATCCATTGGCCGAGCGATAAAGAAGAAAACACGAAGAAAGAAATCCCTTAATGCTTCTAGCTCAAAACCTAGTTCAAAGACTAACATAGGGACATGAGAGGATCCCGTGTATATGAATGACCCTGAGGACGACTCAGATTCGATAGAGACCACGGAGACCAAAACTATTACTACAAAGGAAAAAGCCAGTGAGGAGGATCACGAGAGGGAATTACGACGAACTCCAAAAGAGTATTCAAAGTTAAATCACCCAGTTGCGAACCCCCAAGATAATCCACGAGAGACGAAAAATGAGGATTGCAAGAGAAAGATTGAAACCTATCCAAACCCAACAGTGGAAATTGAACGAGTCCAACAACTGAGGGGTTTGGTCGAAGAAACTCAACGAACATTAGAACCTGAACCCAAACATATCCAGATGTCGGACATAGTGTTTCCCACACAAGTTCAACCTCACAAGAACTACAGGCCGTTAGCTATACCCAGTATCATTCGGGAAGAGAGTGAGGGTAGGACATCTGAAAGTGGACACACACCTTTCCTACTAGAGAGAATGTTTGGTGAGGGAATGCCCGACCCCCTTGAGGAAGTGGAGATTCCATCTTCACCATTCTCTTGTCAGGGTCCTACGTCCCACAAGATGCCATTAAATGTTGCCAAATTAATGGATTTCATGTCTTCAGAAGTTAGAACCACCATCATGTCCAAACTATATAAAGACCCCGAGCTAGTCTCAGCTCTTCGAGCCTTCCTCAATGGAGAATTACAGGCCGGATTACCACAGTTTGCACATATGAACAAACCTGACTCGGTAATGAATGATGAGGAACATTTAGCACCACCATATGACCTAGCGGGACATGAATCTGTAATTGAAGTACCCGTTAACAAGTTGGGGCAATACTTTGAAGGTGATGAATCTAATGCTACTCTGCCAATCACTACTAAAGGATTAATTGTAAAGGGAGTCCTTGACGGTGGTGCGGGAGTCAGCATGGTGACAAAGAGTTGTTGGGAGTCTATAGGGCGACCTCACCTTGAAGCCACAAGCGTAGTGGTAAAAATGGCTAATGGATCTATTGTTACGCCTATTGGAATGCTAAAGGATCTCAGAATCAAGGTCTTGGGACACAAGGTAAGGCAAACTTTCATTGTTATGGATTTTTCCAAGCATCCTATGTCATTTGAGATGATCTTAGGGCGTCCATTCATGAGGGAAGCAAAAATGGTGCATGGCTGGTCCAAAAACCACGTCTACTTACAGTTCCAAGACTCTGTCATTCAAGTTGATCTTTTAAGTGGTCGAACGCATCCTCTAGGAAATAAATTCATCATTGATAATCGATCAGACACAACAATTCACTCAGTTCCATTACAGTATTGTTACACGTGTAACGAAGACACGGATATTGGGGAGAACTCTCCTTATATGGATATCCTACCCGGAATGGCTGAGTCAGACAATGTCGATTGGGTACACCTAGCGGCAACTATAGATACATGGGGAGCTAGAGGAACAACCCGGGTTACACCAGATGGGGAAGAGATACCACACATTGCACCAGTAAACATGTTAGGTGTAGCGCATGTAACATCCGATGATAAGAAAGAGGCACACCTACCTGAGAGTGAAACTGATGATTCCTCAAAGGCTTCAGGCCAATACACATCGGAAACGGAATCTCAGGAAGAAATGGATTCAGAACCTGAGGAAACATCGAGTGAGCCAAGTGTAGAAACTGAACACTCAAGGTCTAGTACGACCATCTATGGTAATTTATATGAGAGTGAAGAAGATACAAGCGAAGACCTATCAAGTGAGTCGAGTTCAAACATTTACCAAAATCAAAACCTTAACAAGAAACAAAGGTCATATAAGAGACGACGATATCGAGCAAATGTAAGAGCTAGGATAAACAAGGAAAGATCTACTGCAGAATGGCTTAGCTATCTAGGGGCATGTGATGCTCATTGAAAGCTAGTAGACAATTGGGGTGAACATCTCCAGAGTGTCATGTGGTGCAGCCCGCGACCCATTGACCTCGCTCAATTGGAGGTTACAGAGCCGAAATTGAGTCGAACTATAAGAAGACGTCAAAACCGAGAGTTAGCACAACAACAAAAGGAGGCAAAACTAAAAGAAAGGTCTCCGTCAGGACAAGAGCCTGCTGACTTACATACGGCTCCTGAAAATTTTAAATCTTATACCACGGGGGAGCGAAAGGTTGTGTATGCCAAGGCCCAACGAATACCTACCAATGAAAGCAGTGGAGTCTATGATGGTCCAGCGGTAGTTAAAGAGATAGAATTAGCAGAACCAGGTGAGGAGTCTAAACCAGTGTTTATTGCTCAAGACCTTACCGAAACTGAAGAGGCTGTACTTAAGGAGCTCCTCAAGGAATACAAGGATATCTTTGCTTGGACATATCATGACATGAAGGGCGTTCCACCTTTTGTGGTGCAACATACAATTCCCATGATCAACACTGCTAAACCCGTCCAACAACGACCCTATCCAATGAATCCTACGTACGCCAAAATTGTACAAGAGGAGTTTGAAAAACTTATCCAATGTGGATTCATATACCCTATTGAGCACTCAGAATGGGTTTCTCCAATAGTCATTGTGCCAAAAAAGAATGGGAAACTAAGAGTGTGCGTGGACCTCAAGAAAGTTAATGCAGCTACTAGGAGAGATCATTATCCCTTGCCATATTCAAAACATGTGCTTGAAAGAGTTGCGGGCAAGGAAGCTTATAGCTTTTTAGATGGGTACTCTGGTTACAATCAAATCACAATTGCATTAGAGGACCAAGCTAAAACTGCTTTTATCACAGAGTTTGGAGTGTTTGCATTTCGTGTTATGGCTTTTGGCTTAACGAATGCCCCTGCTACATTCCAACGATTAATAAACACTGCGTTTAAAGAATTTCTAAGGGAGTTTTGTGAAGCTTTCCTAGACGACCTTTGTGTTTATTCTTCTTGGGAGAAGCATTTGTTATATCTACGAAAAATATTTGGAAGGTGTAGATTTTATCGCATCTCATTGAACCCTTTCAAATGCCAATTTTGGGTTAAGCATGGAGTCATTCTAGGGCATATAGTGTCCAAGAACGGGATATCCACAGATGAGAGTAAGATTAAAGCCACTGCCGATTTGCCACCACCTACGAACTATAAAGGAGTTCAAAGATTTATGGGCCATGTTGGTTATTATCGAAGATTTATTTTAAACTTTGCCGAGATAGTGCGTCCATTGTACAAGCTTCTTATCGAGTTTCACTGGATGAAAGAATGTCATCAATCTTATGAGTTATTAAAGAAGGCCCTAACAAGTGCTCCAATTCTGCGAACACCTGATTGGAATGTACCTTTTCATGTGCATATTGATGCATCAAATTTTTCTATTGGGTGTGTTCTAACTCAACCAGGAGAACATAAATTGGACTACCCTATTAGCTTTGCAAGTCGCCAATTAAATGATGCCGAGATGAACTACACTACTACAGAGCGCGAAGGTCTAGCTATGATTTACGCAGTAAAGAAATTTCGCTATTACCTTCTTGCTACCAAGTTTGTGTTTTATGTTGATCATCAAGCATTGCTATATTTGGTAAACAAGCCGTGTTCCACAGGTCGAATTACACGATGGTTGTTAATTCTTCTTGAGTTTGACTTCACCGTTGTTGTGAGGCCTGGGAGGAAACATGTCATGGCGGATCATTTATCTCGTATCCCTAATGGTGAAGCTCCTACGGGGGTTGATGACGAATTACCTGATACTCCTTTGTTCATTGTTGAGACAATGCCTGAATGGAGTGAAAAGATTGTTAACTTCTTAGTTAATGGTTTTCCACCCAAAGAACTGCGAAAAGATATAGCTCGAAAATTAATCAAGGAATGCGAACCCTATTGCTTACTGATTGGAAATCTCTATAAGAGAGGAAAAGATGATGTTCTTAGACGCTGTGCCCGCGAGGATGAGTATTTATATATTCTACAAGAGGCACACATGGGCGTAGCTGGTGGTCACTTTTCAGGAAAGTTGACTGCCCGAAAGATCTTACAGTCAGGCTATTGGTGGCCCACTCTGTTTAAGGATGCATCACTTTTTGCAAAGGGATGTGATGAATGCCAACGCTTCAACAAGCCACAAAGAAGGGATAGGATGCCTCTACATCCTATCAAGGTAACCCAACCATTTGAAAAGTGGGGCTTAGACTTTGTAGGACCGATTAGTCCGGCTGCACGTAACACGCAATCACAATATATCATTGTGGCTACCGACTATGTAACCAAATGGGCTGAAGCAAAATCAACACGAAAGGCGGATGCAAAAACAACAGCTAAGTTCCTCTTTGAGAACATTATCACACGTTTTGGATGCCCCTTTGAACTTGTGAGTGACAATGGAACTCATTTTATAAATGAAGTAATAAAAGAACTCACATCAAACTTCATGATATCTCACCACAAGTCTACACCCTATTATCCCCAAGAAAATGGCCAAGCTGAGAGTACCAACAAAACTCTCATTCGAGGCTCATCGCACTGATTGGGACCTAAATCTTACATCAGCTTTATGGGCTTATCGTACTGCGTATAAAGTTGCTATTAATTGCACACCGTTTAAGATGGTGTATGGCCAAGAAGCAGTTATGCCATGGGAGTTTGTCATTCCTAGTCTTCGAATAGCTTCTCAAGAAGGTTGGGATGGTAACCCCTTAGTGGAGCGATTATATATCCCGGAAAGGCTAGATGAAGAGAGGCAATTAGCTATGCGAAATGATCTAGTGGAGAAGGATAGGAGAAAGAAGTGGTTTGATAGCCATTTAAAGGATAAAGACATCAAGGTTGGTGATAAAGTTCTTATGTACGGGGTACGTAATGAAAAGAAGAAATTGAAATACGCTGGTAAGGGACCATATCGAGTGTGTGAAATTACCCCGCAAGGTACCATTCGTGTGGAGACTCTAGATGGAGTTGAAACCATTGGATTCCTTAATGGGAGTAAATTCAAAAGATATTATGATCCTCTAAGCCAGGAAGAGTTGCAAGCCATCCATCAAAAGAAGGCTGCCAAGGAACAAGCAGAGCTTAAAAAAATCCAAGCAAGAGTTGAGGCTCGAGAACGACAACAACGTCTTAGATGCCAACGAGAGGCTAATCTAGGAATCACGCAAGCATTTTTCGAGGACACAGATGAAGACTCATTAGAATCTGAGCCACCCCTACGATACCCAATTGAGCTAAATAGCCCCTATGGGAAAGTACTATACAATGCCTTATTAGATACGGGAGCTAAACACAATTTGTTATCGTATGGAGTTTGGTGTCAATTAGGGAAACCGACCCTATCCCCGAGTACGATGCAAGTCAAGGGCATTAATAAAAAGAAAACTGTTATTCTTGGAGTCCTTCAGACCCCTATTGTCTATGACAATGGAAGCATAGTGCAGAGGTTTCTAGTCTTGCCCGCCGGAGCTATGGAAGGCAACGTAAACCTGGGACGCATGTGGATGTTGGCAACCAAATGCACTATTGATTGGGATACTAGTAGCGTCACAACGCGACCACCGACTCTTACCCCTATCATTCAAGCAAAGTCACCTACGTTGCAAACTCTAGCAAAGTTGAAGGATAGCCAACATTCACAAGCCAAGGTGGTTAACTCGTCTTTGCCGGCTACCCATGAACCTAGCACTTCAACACTTGTAGTTGCAGCAAGCAGTAATATTGCAAGTACTCAACCTATACGACCTAAGAGTAAATATCAATGGGTCCCCAAGGCCTTACTTCCAACTACCTCAACCCTCCCATCCATTTCAAGAAAAAATTTCCCTGGAGAACCAAGAGCGCGCTCTAGGAGATTCAAGACCAAATCACGATGGATTCCAAAACGACTATTAGAAGCCCAAGGCTACTATGATGGAAATGAGAAAATTTGGGTACCTAAATGTAAAATGTGTCCTTCCCTATCGACAACAAACCCATATGAGTCAAACAGTGTAACGCTAAAGCCAATGGCAGATCGTGGGAAGGGAAAGATCACAGAATGCTACACACCTAGTCCAGAGCTAGTTTGGGCTCCAAGGCAAAACCAATTTATTCCACCTAGCTCAAGAAGGGGGGAGTTCCTTGAAGCTTCTAGCTCCTCATGTAATACATCCATAGAGGTAAAAGCTTCTACACAGCCTCCATCTATAGTAGTGGACCTCCATGAAGCTACAAAAGAATCCACACCTCCCAGTGTTCAAGAATCACCTTATGAACCACTTCAAGTTCGATCTTGGGAGAGTACCTTACCACCCTTGCAACTTGACGAGGCACCTAGGGTAATAGAAAACTACTGGCAAAAATCCTCACCTATTACCAACTGGAACAATTGGTTTCAAAGGGTGACGACATCATTTCAAACGATATGATCTACCCAAGAAAGGGGGGAGTGTTTGTGGACATCCATCATTCACTTGCTTCCTTCTCAACCTTTCTTCCTGACCTCTTAATCTCCGATCTTAGGGAATGTATATATAAAGCCTTATACTCACAAAAACAAGATAAAAAAGTAAAAGAGCAAGAGCCATAACGCAAATCATAAAAACAAATCATGCACAAGAACAAGACCCTTGTAATATTTGCACTCTAACCATCATCTATTTGCGTGTACAGATATGGCTAGTACGCTAGAGTCATCCACTCCTGCCTTGGGTGAGAGGTACCCTCGTTACTTTTCACAAATATTTCACATGGTCTTTCCAGTGCTTGCATGTGAATGGGATTTGATAGGTACGCTAGCATGTGAGAGAAATTTTGAGGAGTTAGAATGGCTGATACGTCTCTTGACCAGGTCTGATCCATACTTCGTAGAGAGCGTTTCTCCCATTGCACACTCCTAACCTTTTGACCAAGATGACTATAGGCGTCTAGTGACCTTCTTAGTAAACATGGGCACCTATGATGAAGAAGAAAATTTACACGACTACACGGATGGCACATATGGTCTCATGGATGATGACTTTGTTTATCTCGACGACGAGGATAGGGGTTTAGCCTTAGGGTTTCCCCCCAACCTCTACAATATCCTATTCCCTTGACTCTCTAGGGGAGTGCAAATAATTAGGTTAGGGTTCCTTATGTTTTTTGTTGTGTTCAATAAGTGTTGGTACCTTTTCCCACTAATGTGCCTCTTGGAGGTATTCCTTTTGTTTCCTAGTGTGTACAGGAGCGTGTTGCTATTGGTAGGATTTAAACCTTCATAGAATCTTTATCTCTACCCACTCTTCAAATCAAGCGCGGCCATCGACACAAATAGGTGTTTCTTGTCCATTAGCATTGCCCCTTATCTTTTTTGCATCTATGATTGTCAACTTTAATTGTGATTGGTAGCTTAATATTCATCGCATTTGCTTAGTATCAAACATTTAATTCAATGTAATTTTTTGTCATAATCACTTGTCTAGGTTTAAAAATCAAGCAGTCCGACAAACTAGTTTGACCAAGTTAGGTGTTAGAGTCTTCTCTTAATACCATGGGGAATGCCTTCCTAATAATTAATGGTTACTTAGGTTCTTAATCCGATTTAGGCAGCATTGTGTGAAATGTACTAGGGCTTTCTAGTGGGCTTGACCCTATTGACCTTTAGCTTAAGTATTATAAAGGGAGTTTACTAGTGTGATGAGTAGGGGAGGTGTATCAGTGTTATATGACCCCCCAAAGTTACAAAATTAAAATGCTGAAAATGAACAAACAAAAAATCAAAGTGCCACACTGTAAAATCTTAAGCTGGAAGAGAAATCTCAGCTTGATTTGGTACTTCACTCACATGTATTGCCTATGGTACTAGAGCCCTAGAGGTTCCCAGTATGGGCGCTTTTACTTGAAAAGCAAAAAACCCAAGGCATACAAAATAAGCACACACATCAAAATTGAATCACCGTGAAAAGACTTTGGGGGGTCAAAGAAAAAGTAATCAGTCAGGCGATGATTCATGAGAAATTCCTTTTATGGTAGCTTAACTACAAGGTCTTCTAGATATAGCCTCTAGTCAGCCCTCGAACATGAATACTTGGCTCTCGCGATTAAACAACTTAATTGACCACAGAAAATTAAGAAGCTTACCCATGGTATTAATATTCGATCTCTAGTGCCTTTCGACCGTCAAATTAGCGACCCCAGACTTGTTTAATTTTTACCTTTACATCTGTTTATGCATTTGATTACATTGCAATTTAATGTTCATTGCTGACAAATTGTTTGAAATTCTTTTACCAATCAATTTGTCTACCTAAAACTGCATATGCTTTTTAATCACTTATGAGAATGCAATTACTGTGCCAATGTTGTTTGATTTTGCAGTGACTGAAGAAGGCTAAGGACATTCATCTCAAATGCTCTTCCACCTCGACGAACGAGCTTCAACTCAATAGCTTCCGAGGACGGAATCTACATCAGGAAGGGGGGACATGTTAACCCTCACGGCTCACGGACACCCCATCACCTACGACGGACGTGTATTATGTATTTGGTAGAGTCAGGTACCGGGCTTGTCGGACCAATAGGAAAAGGGTAAGAGTGATCGCCGATGAGAGGCGCACTCTAACCAGGACATTCAAGGGATTAGTTGGCTAAGCATGGGCGTCCAAGTGTGAATGGGGTGAGCTCATATAAAAGCCAACTAAACCTAAAATTCATTGATTCTCTCATTTGTGCAATAGAAGAGTGCTCTTGCTCCATCTCCATCTCCATCTTCTTCTTCTTCACCTCCTTGTGTGTGTGTGTGTATGTGAGAGAGAGAGAGAGAGAGAGAGGGAGAGTGTGTGTACGATCAAGCATTACGAAGGTACGACGGCGGCGAAGCGGTTGAGCGCGGCACGACTGCAGCTTCTTCTTCTTCGCGGCGAGGAATCCTCCACGGCAGGAGCATAGAGCGGTGAGTGACACACCCTTTGCTCTCTTGAGCTTGCTAGATTAGTCTTGTTGTGTGCTTGGAGCCATTTGTGGCTCGCACACGGTGTATCGGCAAGTCCCTTGCTTCGACAGTGCGGCAAGGAGCGCACATCACTTTTTCGGCTTTGATATCAACCTTGACCTCAACGAATTTGTTCGACACTGGCTTCGATCATTGTCTACGGCTATTTGACTAGCCACTCCAATCCGACAACGAAAGATGACATTGACACTAGCGATTAGAGCCCTTTTGACACCAACTTTCACATTTCGGCACCGGCTCGACATCCTTACACATTGCGGCGGATTTCTTGACATCCAACCCGACACCGGTTTCATGCGGATGACATTTTCCCGTGATCGATAGCTATACTTTCCATACGCACAGATGAGGTGTCTCTACCATAGAGGAGTGACACCGGACATTGGCACCAAGTGCATGGATTGCACTGTACGGCACGATTTTTTGGCTACGACACCTTTGGCGGCTATTCGACTAGCATGCAAAAATCGGCACATAGCAACACCGACACTTAGGGTACAGGTTACAGGGGGTTTTTCAACCTATTCACACACAGATTCTCTAGATTACCAGACATAGCGCTTTCACAGGCGATTTGGCAGTCATTTTGACAGTAGATTCTGTAAGGACATATGCGTTGATATATGCATTTTGCTGTGAGCACGCCTAGTGCTTCTGAGCTCTTTTGAAAGTAGATATCCCCGCAGGGATCACTTTTACTGCATGCAACAGTTCTTGGTGCATGTTTGAGTGTGGTTTACTCATGTACGTTGAGTTGCGGACACTGTTCATTGTACTACGTATGGAGCCATTTTGGCTATTTTGGCAGTTTTTCCCGGCCACTTTTGAGACTCGGACCGGAAGAGCCCTTTCTGAGATTGTGGCTAGTCCATTTGTGTTTACATTAGCCTTTGGAGGGTAGATAGCAACGTGAGGTTTTCTTTGAGTTGGGGTGTGCTCAAATGTTGAGACACTTTGATGATACAGGTAGCTGGAGTTTCCCATTTTTGGTACCCTCGCCATAGGATATGTATCTGGATGGTTTATTGTGCTTTTGACGCTGTGGCGGTCACACAATGGTGGTTTTGTGAAGTAGATGCCCAGTTAGTACAGTTGACACATTTGTATGTATGTTGAGTTGAGTTTTGACTCCTCATACAAAGGAGACTCTGCCCAAATTTTTGCATCTTCTCGACATAGTTTGGCACCTCTCAAACCCTCTTGTCAGCGATGGCTTCTTCTTCAGAAAAGGAAGAGTATTTCATTCGCAAGTTCGATGGCAGCAAATTCACCATCTGGAAAGAGCGTATGAAAGATGTTTTGACAAACAAAGGCCTATCAAAACCGTTGAAAGATCGTGCAGAGGATGATGACTATACACAAGGTCAAAAGGAGATTTTGGATACAAGAGCCATGGCTACGATACGTCTAAATCTAGCCGAGTCAGTGTTCTTCACTATCATAGGGAAGACAACAACCAAGGAACTTTGGGATAGCTTATGTTTAGCATGGGAAAGCAAAAGTGCATCCAAAAAAGTTTTTCTCATGAAAAAGCTTATGAAGCTCAACATGAAAGAAGGTAGCACAATTTGTGGTCACTCAAACGAGTTCAACTCCTTGTTCAGTCAGTTGACATCTCAGGGCTTTAAGGAGTTTGATGACAACTCAAGTTTATATTCTTTCTATGCTCTCTACCCAGTTCATGGGATATATTTTTCACATCCATTAGCAATTCAGATCCGAATGGCAAGTTAGTGTTCAATGATGTCACAGATGCATTCCTCACTGAAGAAATTGGACGTAAATCTCTCGACGGTGCTAGTCATGGAGATTCATATATGACCGGCAGTTCAAGGAAGGCAAGAAGCCGTGATAGAAAGAAATACAAAAGCAAAATTAGAGAGCGAAATCCTCGTAGTCCTAGCAGACACAAGAACTCAAGTAGAGACCGTAGTGCCAGAAATGTCGAGTGTTACTATTGCCACAAGAAGGGCCATTACAAAAAGGATTGTTGCAGTTTTCTAAGAGATCAAAAAAACATGGCAAGGATAATTCTGGCAAAGGAAAAAGTATGGTAAAGATTGAAAAGCTCAATGTGGTTGAGTCTCCCATACCTACCACTACATTAGAGGATGCTCCTCCTCCAATGATGCACATTATGCCAACAAAGATTTATGCAGATGTGACAACAGATCCCTCAAATGTTCTCATTTTCACTTCAAATCTCATTCTAGATGCTTTGGTTGCACAGGATGAGGGTTATACACTGAATTGGATTCTTGATTCTAATGCAAGTTTTCATGTCACACCACATAGAGAGTGCTCTTCCTCTTATGCATCTATGCATGGCATAGTCAAGCTTGGTGTTTCCTATGAGCTTGACATTATTGGCATTGGTGATGTGAAACTTCAGATGCATAATGGCACTACTTTTGTGTTATAGAATGTCAGACATGTGCCCAGGATTACAAAGAGCTTTCTTTCTATAGGGCAATTGGATGATCTTGGCTACACTACAGTTTTTGATAATTGTTCTTAGTTGATCCGCAAGAACAACCTTGTCATGATGAAAGGTCGTAAAAATGGATCCTTGTACTCTATGTTTGTTTCGAGTGTTGACAAACACTCTATCTATGTTGTCGAGCTGCCGTCTACTGAGTTGTGGCATAGCAGGCTAGGGAATATTAGCCAAAAGCGAATGAAAACACTTCAACATTTTGGCTACTTACCTGTTTTAGACTACATGGACTTTCCATTGTGTGACCATTGTATATACGGCAAACAGGCTAGGTTGACATCTTTGCTATTGAACAAGAAACTAGGCGAACCCCTAGACTTAGTGCACAGTGATTTGTGTGGTCCAATGCCACATAAAACTCTGGGAGGGCAAACTACTTTCTCACGTTCATAGATAATTCTACTAGAAAGGTCTGGGTGTATCTCCTTAAGCGTAAGGAAGAGGTCTTTTCTACATTCCAAAAATTCATTGCCATGGTTGAGAACCATTCAGGAAAAAAGCTCAAAGCTTTTCGCACGGACAATGGTGGAGAATACGTCTCCACGAAGTTCAAGGATTTTTGCAATTGAAGAGGCATTTGTCGGCAGTTTGACGCTCCATACACACCTGCACAAAATGGGATAGCTGAATAAATCGCACCATTCAAGAGCAAGTTATCTCTATGATGTCTATGGCGAAGCTTACTTCCAAAGTTTTGGGGGGAAGCTGTTCTGACAGCAGTACATCATCAATAGGTCACTTAGTTCTTCTTTGAATTTTTAAAATTCGAGAGGAATTATGGACTAGGAAAACACCAAGCTATGATCATTTACGCGTATTTGGATGTGAGACATATGCACATGTGCCCAAAGAACTTTGCCACAAATTAGATCCAAGGTCACACAAATACATTTTTATCAGCTATGGTACAAATGGCGGCCATCGTCTCAGGCACCCAGAATCCAACAATCATTCGTAGCTCACACGTGATTTTCAATGAATCAAAAATGCACGGGAAGCCCATTAAAGAAGTTGAGTACAGATGCGTTCGTTTTGAGGATGTAACCTCGAACCAACTCAGTTCTGTAGTGTTGCACCTAATTCTCAAGTGAAAGATACTACTATTGCTCCGGAGAGAGCAGAGTCCGGTAGTCAGGCACTGAAACGCTCTGTAAGATTATCACGTGCACCTGAGCGGTTTGAACTGGGTATGTTGGCTAAAGCATATGGAGGATGGTGCCTTGCAGCCATGGCGTGGAGGATTCAGAGAACGAGAGAGAGAGAGAGAGAGAGAGAGAGAGAGAGAGAGAGGGTCGATACTGTAAGGAGAAAAATCACTACACACTATGCTTAATTGAGAGTTTGTAAAAACCAAAACTTACAATATATGGCAATACTTGCCATGCAAACTCAAAAGGTAACTAAAGGTTCATCTGCATGCTATAAGCGGTGTTCCCACAGGAAGATACCACTGAACCCGGGCTTGAATACCCAACCCCCCCCCCCCCCCCCCCCCCCCCCCCCCCCCCCCCCCCCCCCCCCCCCCCCCCTCAAGCCCAAACCGGCTATTCAAAAAAATGGCTATAAGATCTTCATATGGGACAGGAGCTTCAACATAAATTAGCTGGGTGCGGATGTTTTTAATATGTTAGCTAAAGCTGCAATATTTTCATCATCACGCATTGAAAGAGAATACAGCTTCATTTTAAGGCTCATTTTGGAGTATTTGGCTTTAGGACCAAACAATTTCTCTAGTTCCATTTGTTGTAGATTGCATGTCATCCAGATAATGAATAAAATCATCTTCGAGAGATGTCAGAATAATACCTAATGCTTGCTCGTCCTTACGTTGTTGCTCGGCAGATAACGCTCTGGTAATTGCAGTGGATGTGCCTGCTTCGTCGGTTGATAGCGGCTTGACGACACTCCACAAATTCTTGCGCATCAAATATCCCTTTACTTTAATTTTCCAGGTGTGGAAGCCGGGGTCCATTAAAGTTGATCGATTTTCAACGCCATGTTGAAGCCTTTCAGAAGTCTGATAGAAAATTTAAATTATTGGTTATTGCGGGCTTAACTTTTGGTTGTCTTTGTGGAAAGCTACTGCATGTATTAAGCTACTGCAGAAACTTTCTAAATCATTGCAATTGACCCTTCCCAAGTTCGAAAAAACGCCTTCAAATTATTTACAAGCCAATGTACTTTTAGCCGAGCACGGACAGGGTGACTTACACCTTGTTGATGGTGTGAATACCCGCTTGCATAAGGACTCAAGACCAAATTGGGTAGCCACTGGAATAAAATGTGAAAATAAAAAAATGAAAACGAGCTTTGTATTGCAGAGATGGCACAAAAACAACAGCGTGGAGGGTATTCTGGCTCGCAGCAAACTGTAGAGGCCGAATTTGGAGGTGCTCAAGGGTCGAGAGTTCACCAAAAAGCCAGGGCGACCCTATTGAGGGTGATTATGCTCGGATCTGTGCAGGTTGTTCAACCTCCTCTCTCCTCTCTCCTCTAACCCTGCAGTCAATGCCAAGCCAAACTACCTCGCTCTGATACCAGGTGTTGGCTAAAGCCTATGAAGGATGGTGCCTTTCAGCCATGGCGTGGAGGATTGAGAGAACGAGAGGGAGAGAGAGAGAGACAAATGGTCGATACTATAAGGAGAAAAATCACTACACGCTATGCTTAATTGAGAGTTTGTAAAAACCAAAACTGACAATATATGGAAATACTTGCCATGCAAACTCAAAAGGTAACTAAAGGTTCATCTGCATGCTATAAGCGGTGTTCCCACAGGCAGATGCCATTGAACCCGGACTTGAATACCCACAATGGTATACACCACATTTTGGTCACTAGCAGTGGAGAGCCAACCAGCTACAAAGAAGCTATACAAATGGACGATAGCGTTAAGTGGGAGCAGGCTATGCAATCAGAATACAAATTGATTGTGGCTAATGAGACATGGGATTTGGTTGAATTACAAAAAGGCAAAAATGCTTTACCTTGGAAGTGGGTATACAAGAAGAAGTACACAACAGAAGATCCCAAGGCTAGGTACAAGGCTCGGCTAGCTGCCAAGGGTTTCAAGCAGCAAAAAGGTGTGGATTTTGATGAGATTCTCTCTCCAGTAGTCAAGATGACTACACTTCGCATTGTGCTTGGCTTGGTTGCTATCCAAGACATGGAACTTGTTCAAATGGACGTGAACACTACATGGGGATCTAGATGAAGATGTCTACATGAAACAACTAGAGGGTTTCGTATGTGACAGCCAAAAGCCAACGAGGGCAGAATTGGTTTGTAGACTTAAAAAGGCACTCTATGGCCTCAAGCAAGGTTCAAGGCTGGGGTATCAAAAATTTGACAAATTCATGCAGTCTCAGGGTTACATAAGAAGTCAAGAGGATCACTACTTATACACAAAGAGGTTGAACAATGGTTCTTTAATCATCTTGATCTTGTATGTGGATGATATGCTTATCGTAGGCAAATCAATTGATGAGATCAATCATTTGAAAAAGATGCTAAGCACTCATTTTCCATGAAAGAGTTGGGAAATGCCAACACTTTCTTGGTATGCAAATCAAGAGAGACAAGCAACGTGCAATTCTTGAATTATCTCAAGAAAAGTACATCAACAAAGTCTTGCAACGTTTTAGTATGCAGGGGGAAGTCATTGAGTACCCCAATGCAAGCATACAGCTCCAAACTTAGCAAGGACGATTCTCCCAAGATAGTTATTGAGAAAGAGAAAATGGCAAAAGTGCCAGATTCTTCAAAAGTTGACAGTTTGATGTACGCTATGGTAGCCACATTGTCCATGCAGTGGGAGTGGCTAGTAGGTACGTATACATAGCAAACCCTAGCAAGAAGCATTAGGAAGCAATGAAGAAAATCCTCAGATAAAGGGTACAACTAGCAAGTGTTTACGCTTCAAAAACAGCGATGCATCTATTGTAGGTTACATCGATGCGGATTATGCGTGTTGTGTGGATCGTAGAAGATCCACATCTGGCTATGTGTTCAGGGAAACCACCCTTACACTATTTTCTTCCTAATCAATATAGGGAGATAAAGTGAGAGAGTTGACTAACTCTCTCACTTTCCTCTCCACTAACCCAATTCCCTGTACAGCTTCGCCTTCATCCCCTTCCCCTTCCCTCTCCTACATGCTTCCATACAACCACACTCCGACCCTATCAAATACACTCGTTTGGAGCACAAAAGAAAAAGAGGCTTACTCATTAAGTTTTAAGCCATATGTAGATTTTACACCTTGTTCATATCGATTTGATCGCCCAAGTTGGGCTCACCCCAACACTACAAGCTTTGATTTCCACCTAGTGTGACCCCTATCATATATCACTTTTCTTAGCCTATCTTGATGCACCACATTGGCATACATAATGGGTTTAGTGCTTTCACCTAATGTGCTCTAAATGTTACTGCTCTCCCCTAGCATGAGAAGGGAGCTACGACCATGTTTGAAGCTTTGAAATGTTCGTACAGAGCAACACCCTGTGCTTTAGAGGTTACGACCATGCCATTGGCATGGGTAAGGCTTGGAGCGCAATGTCCCCCCGCCCCCCTCCCCCCTCCCCCCCCCCCCCCCCCCCCCCCCCCCCCAAAAAAAAAAAACAAAACAAAAAAAGGAAGGTCAATCAGAGCGCGAGGACAAGAAGGGTCTGAACGGAAGAAAGAGTGAGCTCACACCCATAAGGGGAAACTCTGCATGAGAAGTAAAGGTGAAGCATACGGCACCTCGAGATCCCTGCTCACCCAAACCTTCTAGACCACATTATAACTCAAGTTCTTTGAAAGTAGTTTTACGGATGATTGCTAAGGGGCTAAAATGTGCATTAAAGACTAAAAAAAGTTGTTTTGACCATGCGACTTGCATAGTCTCTTGCCCATACCCAGCGAAAGGGTGCGTATATACAAAGGGATTTCCCTGCAGGCCCCGGAGCTGAAAAGCATTAAGGTGGAAGCCGTAGGTAGCTCTTCCCGCACATGTGAGAGAGTTTTGCTATAGTGATTTATCCTTCAACTCCAAAATTAGATACCGCTGCGTTCAACTACATGCGAGAACCTACTTTCAAGGATCTAGATGCTGCGGAAGAATTCTCAAGCCACATCAACGAAAATTGCCGGAGCGGCTAATTTTCTTAAGCATGTGCGCACCCTTTGAGTATGTACAATGCTTCAATGTGGAAACTTTTTTGCCCAATTTTAGACTCTAGGGGTGCTCTAGCTCACTCTAGGTAGCCGCTAGGTCACAACTATCCAAAAACCTGTTCCATTGTGAGGGATTTTACAAGCTCCGAGTGGGACGGGGCTCTAATTAGAAGACCAAAAAATGGACAAAAGAAAAAGGAATCAAAGGGCAAGAAGGCCGGACAGGATGCCACGTTGCAAGAGCTGGAATGTTCCCATTAAGAGACACAAAGAGAGAGCACACATGCACCGATTGCAACTCCAGATTCCATTCATGCGCAGCCTTGCGTGTTTGCGCGCGCGCACGCACAGCACGCCTAAAAAATATAGAGCGAGACTCGGCGCAGCGACGGGCAAATTGCACGTAAGCTTGAGAGAGAGAGAGAAGGAGGGCTGAGCTGGAGAGAATATATATAGGCGCGGCCGCGAGAGAGACAGAGAGAGCATTTTCAATGACATGATTCTTTCCTATCTCCAGCAAGATCAAACAACAGACAGACAGAGAGAGAGAGAGAGAGAGAGAGAGAGAGAGAGAGAGAGAGAGAGATGGTTCTGGGTACCGCGCAGACTGCAAGCTGCAGAGGAAGACAAGGGCACTGCGTGGAGTGGGTGAGAAGGTACCTCAAGGATTGCATCTGCAACACGCGAGATGCTATCTCCTTTGGCGTTGGCCTGGCGAGTGTCTTCTGCTGGGGCGTTGCGGAGGTGCCCCAAATCATCACCAACTTCCGCGAAGGCTCCACTGAGGGCATCTCCCTCATCTTCCTTATGACTTGGGTCATCGGGTAAGAAGATTTAGAAATTTTCTCGTGTAGGAAAACGGAGTCTTTTCTAGTGTTTTTCATACAATGAATAACATCATGAGCTTCTGCTCGAGAGGCACCGCATACCTAGCTAGGTACGATTGGGGGCACAAGGAAATATTAAAACATTTAGTAAAGCATGCTCTACCTGTTTGTAAAATCCATTTGTGTCCATGGGTAAATTCAGCCTTATTGGAAATGTAGAATATATAATTTATGTAAGTTATAGGCCTTTGATTTATGGGCCCTTTGAAAATTCATCTGATTGATTAATATCACTTCCAAAATCTGTGTTTTCAATATGATCCAGACTTCTTCAGTAAATAGCACTTTACTTTGCTCTTCTTTTTGTAGCATTAATCTGATGCTTCACATCAGCTAGTTTTATGGGATTGTGTCCGCACGCCTACACCCGCATATCGCACGGTTTGAACCATAGCGGCCGTGCTTGAAGCCCCTCACCCTAAGCCAACTCCCCTTGACAGCGCTTTTACTTCGCTCCTAACTGGATAGTTAAATGGGCCGATCACTATTGCCCATTCTTTGCTCATATTACTCTTCGGCGTACCTGATTACACATATATGCAAATCAAGCCCTGCATAATCTATTCATGATTGCACATGTATGCTATGCAATAATGACTTGTTTTAAATTTTTCCATGCAACTTGATACACATATTCTTGCTTTTCAGCGACGGGTTTAACCTTGTGGGATGCTACCTCGAGCCTTCGACTGTGAGTATTTATGGCAATATAGTCACCAAAATTTACACTGTTGAATACTATCTAAACTGTACAATTAATATGTTGCAGCTTCCCACACAATTTTACATGGCCTTGGTATACGCCTACGCGGTAAAATTGAAAGCTTGTCAAGTATTGCAATGCTTTGCTTATGATCTCACATGCTTATGCAGCTTTACACAATTACCACTCTCATTCTTGTGGGGCAAGTAGTCTACTATCAACACTATTTGAAGTGGCGGAAAGGCCAACGTATGGTTACACCGACGCCACCGATGAAGCCAGAAGCTGTCGATGAGGTAACATCTTCTTGCTATTGGATTGGTTATAATGATATGTTTTAATGAATGTCTCTGATATTAATATAGCATTGTATTGCTTCTCAGACTAAGGCTGAGCTTCCTAAGCCGACTCAGCCAGTTCCAGCGCAGCAAATGGCCAGTCAGCCCATAGCTTATAGTCCAAGCTCAGCTCCCGTCCGAGAGCTGTACTACACGTAAGCGACGTAATAATGAATGTGAAATTTCATGTCTTACCTTGATTAGCTTGCTCTTGGTGAACTGCATGTTTTTATATGTTGTGGATGCCACATATATGATTAAGTGACCTCGTGATGTTATGTCGGCCTGGGGGATTCACCCCAAAAGTTTAACTGTATCACATGAGTATAATAGAGGGGTATGTCCGATGAGGACGAGTTACAAAAATACATGTATAAGAAGGGTTTTTCCATTCAATATAGAAAAAAGAAACGCTTTTTAGGAAAGAGAGGTTAATTTATCCATAATTAGATTATGTATGTGGTGTTTTTTTCGGACACCCTTGAATTCGACATATGTAGAATTTTTCTGATAGGTGAAGCCCCCAGATGTTTATGTACTATGAGCTCACTCTAGTGTGCTATTTTAGATTACCATGTCGAGTTATATTATTATGCCCCGGTGATTACACAAGATGTGTCACAAATGAAACCTAGTGGCCATGTTGACAATTGGTTGGACGTACATAGCTGAGGCGCCCATATTGAAATTTAATGTCTATGACATCTTTGCATGTATGTATATTGCGGGCTGATCATGATGGTTATACATGAAGGCGCCCGAGGCATGTTTCTGAGATGTTCTTGCTTTTTTCTTTGGAATTGTATTTTATGTAGATCAGCACGGTCTCTAGCAAGTAGCCACACACCAACAGCCGGGTCGTATCTTGCAGCTGGTTCTCGAGGCTCTGGCGGTCAAGGCACCTATCATTCACTTCTTCAGCACAAGTCGGAACCTATTCCTATAAGCATCGATACAGCCCGTTCGGCGCCGGCACCCACAATGGTTACTAGTGGCTCTCCTCATAGTATACTTAGAGCAGTGAGTTCATCATTACCCACTTCCCTCAAAACGTTTGCTTATACGTCACAGTTTCAAATGGTAGCTGGTGCCGAGCGGCCAATGTGCATACATATCTTCATGCTAAGATAGGTCTTTTTCATAGGTTGTGTCAGTGGGCATTTGTGTTGGCGGCCTCAATATTGGCCGAGGCTTCATGCAGTCGAGGAATCACAATGGAGTACTTTCATCCGGTCATGCCAGAGTTTTTTCTGAAAGGAAATTATTGCAAGTAAAATTTTTAAACGTTCTTTTTAAGGTTAGTTTATAGTTGATTGCTGGCTTTATAATCAAATGATGCTTCGTTGTGTGTTTGCATGTCGTCATTCGCACCCCTAGCTTGTCGGTAATACGCTTCACCAAGAAAGTGAGATGGGAGAAAGTGTGGGCATGTGGTTGGGCTGGATGATGGCAGCCATTTATATGGGAGGCAGGCTTCCTCAAATATATCTCAATGTAAAGACTCTCTAATCATTAATATATTGTACACATGTATTGTGATTTTAGAGAGATTAATTGACTCCACTTTGATGTGCTTCGATGCTTGCCAGATAAAACGCGGATCTGTAGAGGTAAATTTTCTTTATTCCAGTTGAATACTTTCAAATATGGATTCTGTATTCACGTCCGCCGCTATCGCCAGTACCAGGGTTGCCTTTTCTGTATTTTAGCTCTAGTGGGGTTCATTACAACTAAACCCCCAATATCACGAAATGGGCTTTTGCATTCTGTTATGGCTGATTGATTTTGAGTACTCTAATCTGTAGTCTGATATATATTCAGGGCCTGAACCCGCTTATGTTTATGTTTGCTTTGCTTGGAAATGTGACATACGTGGGAAGGTTTGTTCTCTCTCTCTCTCACACACACAAGAAGATTTAGTTTCAGTGTTTTTCATACAATACATAACGTCATGAGCTTCTGTTCAGGAGGCACTGCATACCTACCTAGGTACGATTGGGGGCAGGGGTCCACCGGCCCCCCCACCGGGCTGGCGGTCCCCTACCCCCAATCGTACCTAGCTAGGTATGCCGTGCCTCCCTCACAAAAGCTCATGATGTTGAGGTAAGTCAATGTGGGAATTATTGTGAAAATCTGTCCCAAACTTCTTCTCTCTCTCTCTCTCTCTCTCTCTCTCTCTCTCTCTCTAACCATATGATGTTCTTTGCAGCATCTTGATAAGGTCGACGGAGTGGCAAAGAATCAAGTCCAACATGCCATGGCTGGTCGATGCAGGAGTGTGTGTGGCTCTTGATTTCTTAGTATCCTTTTAAAAGTACATGGTGCTTTGTTTACAGGTGCTTTTTCTCCCTTTAAAGGCTTTCAAATTGTGCAAATTTAGATGTACGTATAGGCTTGAAATTGGATAGGATGCGAACACGTGTTCCAGCCCTACGCGTCCATCTTAGGGTTTTGGGTTTTGGGTTTGGCTTTTAATTAAGGTTTTCCTTAAACTAACTCACAGATATTGTATCAATTTATTTACTATTGTGCGCGAAGAAAACCACCTCTGAAGGATGATACCGGAGGAGATTACAAGTCTCTTGCGTGATTAGCAACTTCAAAATGATGACCACGATTGTTGAGGTGGCATTTATCCTCAAGACTTTTGACTTGGAAGATGACTCTACACAGGTTTTTTTCTTTTTTGTACGAATTTAAAAGTTTCCTACACGCTTCAGAGCGTCATTTATATGGACCTTGCTAAGATATGCACGTTATTTCATACGATAACACTTATGGGGAAGTGTTCTTGTATTTGTTTTATGTGAAGGCCCTCTTTTCCGGTCCCAATGTTAAAAAAAAACTTAGATTTTCTGTAATGTCGCCTACAAATTTTGAGAGCTACCTCTAAATTTGAAATGTAGTGAATTCACTTCTAAAATCTCTTAAATGTAAATCTCTTAAATGTAGGTTTTTAAGTTTGGGGAAAGGTTTATTTAGAGCACCACCTTTGACATTGTTGGGAAGCCATCCAAGTTACATGGCCAATTCACACTGTCTCATACCAAATATGTTAATTTTGACAAAGGAGAATTAGATCAAATAACTTTCACAAAAGGAGAACTAGATCGGTTGAAGGAGATGCTCTCTCTCTCTCTCTCTCTCTCTCTCTCTCTCTCTCTTTCTATATATATATATATATATATATATATATATGTGTGTGTGTGTGTGTGTGGATAGTTTCCTACGACGTTAAAATACTCTTCCCCCCCCCCCCCCCCAAAAAAAAAAAAAACTCCCCCCCCCCCCCCCCCCCAAAAAAAAAAACCTCCGTACATTGTCCCACAATTTTCTCCATCTTGCGTTTGTGGCATGACGTCGCTCTCCCCCTCGTGTGGCCGCCTCTACAAGGTTCTTGAGCTCGACAGTCGGCAACCGACCTCCCCTCTTGCTCTCGTTATCATGTGTGGCAAAACCAGAGTTCTTTGTGACACGAGCTCTCTCTCTCTCTCTCTCTCTCTCTCTCTCTCTCTTTGCTACGCAAACTAGGGATACGTGTAGATAGGGTGGTTATGGGAGGGCAGGCAGCGATGGAGCAAGCGCGGGCAAGGGGTCGACATACGTGAGGGTTGAGGTAGGTGTTGCCGGGGGGGGGGGGGGGGGGGGGGTAGAACAAAATATTCGGGGGTTGTCCGACTTAGAATCAGATTTCATTTTTAGTGATGTGCTTCTTATAGATTACAATTCTTTCTTACAGATCTTTTTCTTGGTGTTCAAAACAAGGTTATGAAGGTGCTTCCCATTTGAAAATGTAGCTTTTCTTAAATTGTACGAAGTGCAAAATGCTAAAATAGTCACTCCTTTTGAATGATGTCTTTGCAACAAGGTCATCTATCCACCGATTGAAAATGTGTCACCTGGCGAGTATTTATCTATACTATCTTCTATCTATATCTATATCTATAGTATCATAAAAGAGGGAGGGATCCCCTCGACACATGGCGACAACTCCTCCATCCGGCATGTGTGACTTGTAGCACCCCGTCCACAGCAACAAACGCGAGAGAGAGAGAGAGAGAGAGAGAGAGAGAGAGAGAGAGAGAGAGAGAGCATTTGGAAGCTTGGAACAATACACTATGTATTTAAGCGCATGTGTAACACGAAAAATGTAAATTCTCACGAAATTTTTTTCACATTGATGACATTGGTTCTTTACGGAATTCATCTTAAAGTCTACCTGGAAAGAGGTTGAGAATGTGCACACATTTTTTCTTGAATTTTCTCCAAGTAATCGGACAAACACCATATATGCTCTTACTTCATGAGTCGGGATCTCTTCCAATCAAGGTTATGTGAATGGAAAGGCTGGTTGTGGATACACGATAAAAATGTGTTAAAGCCCCTCACATCGACGTTTACGTGGGTTGCATTTATACGGCCATATAATAAAAATTATACGTATTATTAAAAAATATATGTTGTATTTTCGAATAATACTGCATAAGACGTATAATCGAAGCATTTCTTCGATCAAAGTTCGTATCATATATACACATTTGATGGAAAGATCGCACAGTACTTCGCATGATGTGAGTATCGACCAGAGATAGAGGAGCAGGTAAAATTTCTTTTGTAATAATTTTTTAAACTTCTTTTTCTTGGCTAATTTGTGTTGTGCCAGAGGCTTGTCTCACACAGAATTAGTTTGTAGGCATGTCGGATTATTACAAAACCGCCATGTTTCACTTATAAGCTCCCCAACTTGGAGAAGATAGATGGTCATATGTGAAGCAAGTTCTTGTACTACATCCTGCCTTCTCACCTTGTGTATGCAGCTAAAGTATTCAACATCCAACCACATGAGTGAGTTGTAGCAGAACAAGCCATGGAAGAAGCCACGACTTTAAATATCCAGCACCGAGATGATTCTTTCATTTATATTGTGCGACTCCCCACGACCAATGGTTATTTTCAAATATTAGAATGGTGACCATGTGGAGCAGTGCATACATGCATGTCACTTCGATGGAAGCAAGCTTGTCATTAGGGAGTTTTTGAGACAGCAGGCAATATAAAGCTCTTCCAAGATAATGTTTTACACATTGTCAATGCGCTTTTGTAAACTTTGAATTATATACATCATCATGATTTTTTGCACAACCACTTTCACCCTCGCAATATTATGTTGCATTTTTTTGACAAGGAAGTTTATTGTGGCATTATAGATTGAGGCACTTCTAACTTATTCTCGACTACAAAAGACATTTTCAAAGCTAACAAATATATCTTTGGATTATCAAAACAATCGCATTTGAGACTAGCCTTGGGATATCCGCAAGTGCATCTCCACCCGCCTTCCTCCCTTTTTTAAACCCACGTATGTATATTCTCTATATTCGGTTCTAAAATGCATACTTAATTGCTTTGACAGAGCCATTTGATCCGGAGTACAGAGCCTTTGTAAAAACAAAAAATAGAATACTAGATTTAGCAAAGATACAAATCTCCAAAATTGATCTTTTGCTTTTGAATTTGTCCCTATGTATAAATGGAGCCCACACAGTTGACAATTTTGTGTATCCTCTACTAGTTTACGATCAAAAGATGAATGAATACAAGCTTTGTTTTTTGGGTTGAAATTGACATTTTGTTGTTAATTTAAAGTTAATTGAAGTATCACATCATGGTTTACTTAAGAGTATAAGGTATTGTCTTTAAGTTCAAGTTGTCATTATATTATTGAAGTTGATTTAAGTGACATTTACGTTAGTCTTTATGTTGATTTGATAATTAATCATTGGTGTTTGGTTTGTAGATGTGGTTGAAGACCTTCATTACAAGGAGGCGCAACAATTTGTCATTGATGAGGAGCAATTCCAATGTGACCGAACGGGCTTGTCAATCATTGCCAATATCAAAGAGGATGAATCAATATTTGAGAGAGCCCTTGAGTCGTCAACAATGCAAATAATTGTGTTCGAACTATTTTTTTTTGAAATACTCTCTTCAGAACAAGTGGCCACGCAAAGGCAAATCCCCCATTGAAGCTCTTTGATTTGCAACATGTAGGCTTGGCAAGAGTTCTTTTCCAACGATTATTCGCCAAAACGAGTTGTCCCCAACAATAACTAGATTTTCATCTACTTCATTCAGCAATGCTACGTACATTACATAGTGGACAAAAGGGTAAAACCGAGATGATAAGCCTCCTAACACGGACGTTGGACTTGGCCACATTACTGACAAGATTTGAGCATAGAACGAGCAAAGGTCATCACCATTACAAAACCGTCGTGTCCTTTTTTCAAAAGAGCATAATGTCATTGTAGAGTTGACCTAGAAAGGCAAGGAAAAACTCCTGCAGCTTGCGGTTGAAAGTGTTAGATCTTGAGACACAACTCAATACCACCAGAAGAGAGCTTTCTTTAGCTCAAAGCAAGCTCGCAAAGTACAACAAAAGTTTGGTCCTTTTCCAAAAGAAGACCTTTACTGCATTATAAATAATTATCCTTGGTTATGATATTGGGATCCATTGGTTGTGCTCGTCTAATGTGGCATAAGTGGTGATGGCTTCACTAGGTGTGCTAGGGTGTTTAGACTGGGTGGATTCCATTGCTTGAGGAGAAGAGGACATATAGAAAAAGGTGAAGAGAGGGTAGCACAAAGAGGAGGCAGAAGAAGATGATGTGATGATGAGAGAGGTGTGAATAGGACGAAAAAGAAGGCCATGAGAAGATTCAAAAAATCTTTATGGTCAATGAAAGAGACCTTCTTAAGGTAAAAAGACCTCGTAATGGAGAGTCTTGAGGTAAAAAGACCTCGTAATGGAGAGCTATCTCAGATTTTGTTTCAAATAAACTTTATTTTAGAAATTGAAAAAAATTTAAAAGGAAGATTCCATAACGGAAGCTCTTCTCTCATTGGCTTATAGCACACACTCTCTCTAAACTTTAAAATGAAAACAAATGACCTCAAAATTTCTAATGTCCACCATAGTCATCACACCAACCTACACTCATCTCAGTATCCTCCATTGCTAACTCACAACAAAGACTATTTTGTGAGGGGTGTCCACCTTATGCAATTTCAATATGACTGAAAGGTCATTTCATAATGCTAAAAAATTATGTTAGGAGGACACCCTTGAAGTTGGGGGAGATTCAAGCAATGTTTCATAACTTTGAAGAAGGTTTACTCCTTACACAAATTTATCTTGCATGAATGGAATTCCGTTTACTCTATTTCTTGTAAGGAGAACACCCTTGATGTTTCAATCAATCTCTCATAAATTTGAAGAAAGGTGTCCTCCTTCGGCAAATTTTTAAAAGCAAAAAACTTAGCGAGCGAATTTTGCTATGGCAATACAATGGAAAAGGGAACCAGGCTATGTGCTTTTGTTAAGAAAACTTGGGGGGGGGGGGGGGGGTGGGGTGTTACAAGTTTACACCAAATGCGTTTCGCTTTCATTAGCTCTTCAATGGTGCAAACAAAAAGGAGGATATGGAGGGGTTATAAATAGTAAAGTGTGGTGTGGCTCAAAAAACTGTAACGGTACCATATTTGACGAGGGAGAGGCTAACTTCAAGACACGTTATTGCTCACCTTACATGGGTACTTACAAAAAAGGGTGGGAAAAGTGGAGAGTTAATGGGGCATTTAAAGAGGTGGAAAGATGTACAAAAAAGGGACTAGTAAAAAAAAAGGGGGGGAAATTTGACTTAGCCTAGGGAATGGGTGGAGCTTAGAGGGGCTGCATATATACATGAGACCGAAGTTAACTGAATCCAAGGTTTAGTCAAATTTGGGTGTAATTCCTTGGGGGGGGGGGGGGGGGGGGGGGGGGGAGAAGGAGGAGGTTTAGAGAGAAGGGTTCCGAGATTGGGCGCATTCATCCAACATATCAAAGGTCTAGGTAGGTGTGCGAGGTCCGTGCTGGATTTAAGCAGATTCATGAGGGGTTGGTTAACAGAACGAGATAAGTTGAGATGGCAGATTAGAGGTGAGAAAGGAATCTTGATGATGGTAGGAGAAGGTTTGGTTTTGGACATTTTTTGAAGGAGAGAGGGTCTTAGACCATAGGAAAAGTGGAGAAGGCAAGCTTCAACAGGGGGGAGGGATATCCTTTGGCTCTAAGCCTAGCATAGAAGAGGTTACGAATAGAGATGAAGCTTGCAAGAGAGATTTCTCTAATGATGTACCTCTTAAGCTCTGAGAGAATAAAAGCAATCTTTTGGTGAGTGGGGTGCCAAGATTGCCAAGGGATATAGTTGTAGAAGTTTATGTTTTTTTGGTGACAATGGGTATCAAGGATCCCATAAGCTGCAAAGGAGGGTCCCTTGAGAAAAAGGATGTCCAGAATAAAAGATTTTTGACAGGAGATTGAAAGGGAAATTTTGATATGTTCTTGGAGAGGGTGTCCATACTTTTGGAGGAGTTTGTTTAAGCTAGAGAGAGGACTATCCCAAATTCCAAAGGCATCATCTATAAATCTCTTGAAGTAGAGAAGGGATGGGGAAGATAGGAGATTCATGTCCTCTTCCAAAAAGCATAGAAAAAGACAAGCATACCCAACCGCAAAGTTTGACCCCATAGCGGTGCCTTTAATTGGTGCCAAAATTCTCCATTGAAAGAGAGATAATGGTGGTTGAGGATAAGAGACGCTAAGGACAAGATGAAGTTGATCTTAGGGGAAGGGAAGAAACCTTGGATGGAACTTTTAAGGACAAGGAGGCCTTCGCGGATGGGGATACTAGGGTAGAGAGATTCAACGTCAAAGGTGAAGAGGATAATGTTTGGAGGGAAAGTAGTAAAAGCCAAGTCTAAAATCAGAGTGTGAGAATCTTTAAGGTGTTGTGTTTTGGTCAAAAGAATGGGGTATAGTTGTGCATGGAGCCACTTAGAGGCGTTCTCCAAGACATAACCTTTGTAAGAGCAGATGGGACGACTTACGAGGATGGATTTGTGGATCTTAGGTAAAAGAAAGAAAGGGCAAGGCTTGGGGTTTTCACGTGAGGAGGAGAGGATAAAAGCTCTTTCGTTGTAGGGAAGAATAGGATAGTTGGTGACAATGGAGGAAAGGAGGGATGGCACAAAGGGTAAAGGAGTTGTGGAGATTTTGGAGTAGGTGAGGGGTCCCATAAGGTGACGAAAGGCTTCATTAAAGTACCAAGACTTAGAAAGGATAACTGGTCCTAGATTTTTATCCACCGGTTTGATAATGATGTTATGATCATTTCTTAAGGATGAGATGGAGTTCATTAAAAGAGGTTTAGAGTGAAAGGGAGAAAGAGAGGATAGAAGAGGTTTAAGGAGAGAGGAGATAAAACTAAAGGCTTGGTTAAGAGTTGTGGAGGGAGAGGGAGGATTCCAAAAAAGATTTGGGATAGAAAAAGGAGAGGGAGGAAGAGAGGGTTCTTTATTAAAAAACATTTTAAGTTGCAAACTTCTTTCCAAATTAGAATAAGCTTGAAGAATAGAGGGGAGGGGGGGTGGGGGAGATGGGGGAATATAATTCAGCCCAAGGCCTACCAGCCTTTGTTCAGAGGGAGAGAGGGAATGATTAGAAAGGTTATGGAAGTAGAGGTTAGTAACTTTGTGCTCAAGGGAAAACACGGAAACTTTGCTAAGAGTCAAAATCTTAAAAAGATGGGGGTTAGTGAGGGGTAGCCAAAATTTACAACGCTTCCTACCTATGTAGGGGGAGTGGGAAAGCAAAGGGAACACAAAGGAGGAGGGGTCCAGATATGAGGAAAGAGGGGGGCTTGAGAGAAGAGCAAATGGACCCAAGAAGTAGGGTGCTCCTTCCCTACTTCTCCCTCCTCCATTGCAAGTTTTTTGAAGTTTTAGGTAGGCTATACTTAGGGTGCAAAGGCTTGGGTTTTGGTGTGAAAGAGTTGAGAGGGTACTGGGGAGTTTTGAGTAGAGAGGGTAAGGGAGCGATGTTAGATGAGGAGGGAGAAGGGCAGGATTTCTTTGGAGTGGTTAAAATGGGAGGATTGTAGGAGGGGGAAGTAGTGCAAGGGTGGCCTGATGGGGGAGAGGGTTTGGGCTTTTTAAAGGGTTGAAAGGTGAAATTTTATTCAAAGGGGGAGGCTTCTTGAAAGGTTGTCGAGTGTTATGAGAGACAACTTTCGGAGGAGAGGGTTTATAGGAGGTTGAGTGGGAGTTGTTGGAGGGCTTCTTTCGTGGGGGTGAAAGAAGCTTCTTCATTTGGGTGGTGTCTTCATGAAGTACCAATTCACCCACCGTTTCCTCCTTAGGTAGAGACTCTACTTCTTCCAAGATGGCAGATTGGGACCTCTTTCTAGCATTGTGTGCCGCTAAACTTAAGGAAGAGGCTAAATGAGCTTGGAGTATCTCATTTTGAAGATGCGCATCAAATTCATTGAGGGAGGTTTGTCTCCAAAGAAAAAGTTGATTCTCCCAAGTTGTGGGTAGCACCCTTGGGAAAGATATTGGTGCAAGCTTTTTGGTAAGGTCCGAAAGCCTCTCTTCCACAAGATCACGGTACTCATCAAAGGTTTTTGGAGGTTATTGACAAGTAGCTCTTGGGCTTGGATGTAAGCTTTAGTGCAATCTTGTTGGAATTGGATATTGAGAGCATTAAGCTTGGCACTTAAGAGTGCTTGAGCTTGAGAGTCATCCAAGGTGAGGCGAGGAGGCTTCATAAAAAGGCTATGTGGGGCTTTTTGAACGGAGTGAAGATTTTGTAGATGAGAAAGGTGTGATTTGGCTTTGCTAAGCTTATGATTGAGAGCTTTAAACTCTTCCAAGGAGAGGGAAACAATTTTATTGAATTCCAAGGGCTTTTCGATTTGGGGTAGAATGGGGGAGGGGGAGGGGGGGGGGGGGGGGGGGGGGGGGGGGGGGGGGGGGTTGGGGGGTGGGGTGGGGGGCAACCGCAATGGAGGAAGAGCTTGCGAAGAGAGAACCAAAAGAGGAGGGAAAAGCAAGGGGAGGACTTGCGAGGAGGACGCTTTGCGTAGTGTTGGAGAAAATGCCACCATGCATGGTTTGTGGAGAGTTGGAGAAGATGCCGCCATGTATGTTTTGAGGAGAGTTAGTAAGGCCGAGATGATTAGTGAAGCCGATGTTTTTGTCGCGAGCAGGGAGAGTTGATCAAGATCTTCAAGCGGTAAGTTAGCGGTGAGGCCTCGGATTTCTTCCGAGCTAAAGAGGGTTTTTTTTGAAGAGGTGGGAAGAGATGACATTTGGGAGGGTAAGTTGATGAGGTTAGCCACCGAGGTAAAGCCGGGAAAAGTTGATTTACCCATAGGAAGGGTATTGGGTTTCAAGGGAATTATACGGGCCGGGGAGGCGGATGTGGACGTTAGAGTATTTGTGGTGTGGGCCGCCATATTGGAAATAGGGGAGGCTGGAATGGACGGAGCCGGGGGTGAAGGAGCCGGAAGTAAAGCATTAGGGTTACCTTCTATTGTCAACGGGGTAAGGTTTGATCCCAAGGTCGATGTTGAAGCGGGGGAAGGTGTCGCCATAAGGATTCCTCAAAATGAAAAAAGAAAAAAAGAGAAAAGAAAAACGTTCGACAGGAAGGTTACTTGGCACCGAGAGGAAAAAAAAGTTTTTTTCTATGCTGGATTCGGTGACAGGTTATTCTTGAGGTTTCAAAAAGTATTATAAACACTGCTCTGTTGGAGAGGCTCTAAAGTAGAGGTTTTCGGTTGAGGGCGCAGTTGATGGAGAAGAAAATGTGGGAAAGGCTGCCGGGTAAGGTGGTTTCCACTGAGTTGAGCGCAATAGGCTAAGATCCACCAACTCCCTTGGGGAAACGGACGTGAGTGGAGCTGTGAAAGCCCCAAACCCTTCAAACTATAGGTGCTGCTTAGTAACTGGCTCGAGAGCTTGGCTTCTCAACTTTGGGCCTCCTTCTCAATCTTGGGCTTCCTTCCTGTGCTTTCAAACTTGGGGCCTTCTTCTAGAGTAAGCCGTGGTATGCTGCACAGTGGAGCGAGTTGACGTCGCTGCCAGGTCTGCACAGCAAACAGCGTGATATGCGGGCTGGGATCTCCGCACGGGTCTCTATCAGGCGGTAGCGCGCTCTCCCCACCACCAGTCTATAGGCTTCAAGGATCCAACATACACGCACACATATAGATAGAGAGAGATGGATGGAGATAAAAAAGAATGCTGCAATAGAAGTGAGGTTGCAGGCTGCACCGTAGCTGCTTAACGCTGGCTGGGACCCGCCACTTGAACAAAGGCAGCGCCGCTGTGATACTGGGACTCGCCACTTGAAAAAAGATAGCTACGTTGTAGTGTCGTAGCTACATCACGCAGGTTGGGACCCGCCCCCTGAAGCTGGCAGCAACGCTGCAGCGTCGTGGACTGTTGGACCCGCCACCAGAAAATAGGCAGCGACGCGGTATTGCCAGGCTAGGAGCGGAGCCGCCACTGGTGTCTCGAAGAGGAGCTGTGCCTGTGTCGTTATGCTTAGATGAGGTAATGGCCCTTCCAGCAATACTATCACCTACACAAAGGGAGCCTGCCAGTGAAGGGCTGAGTGCAAGCCCAAGTGCAAGCCCACTGCCATGTAGGAGATAGAATTAGTAGCGCTCGCTGCTGTGTAGGATACGCTTAGTTGCAAAGGCTAGCCATTGTAGTGTTGTGGAGGTGTTGCTCATGTGAGTGGGAACGCGTGGATGAAAGCCTGAGTGTAATTTAGGGAGCGCGTGAGCGAAGATCTGAGAGCAGTGCAGGTAAGCGAGTTTGCAGAGGGCGTAGGTAAAGCTATGGTGCAAAAAAAAATATACAACCTTCATACATCGAAGGGTGTTGTGCGCGCGATGCAAAAACCGAGGTTGTTGTATAGAGTGAAGGATGTCGAGGTCGTGGGGAAAGAGAGCAAAGGGAGGGAGGGGGTGTACTATAGGTGACACGATTTTAGAGGGAGGGAAGAGAATGTTGATGGATTAAGACTAGAGATAAATCATAAGTCAGAGCCGTATAAGAAATAAAAGATCACAACTTTGGGAAAGAGGCAAGGTAAAGAGGTGGAACTGGTTCACGCAAGCAAAGAGAAAAATATTTTTGTGAAGATCGGTGGATGTGGGAGTGTCAAGAAAAAGCTACGCTGAACATCAAGTGAGCAAATAGATCACTCAAATTGTCTCAAAATTTTAAAAGCAACAAACTTAGCGATCGAATTTTGCTATGGCAATACAATGGAAAAGGGAACTAGGCTATGAGCTTTTGTTTGAAAGAAAGCTTGGGGGGGGGGGGACAAGTTTATACCAAACGCATTTCGCTTTCATTAGCTCATTCGTGGTGCAAACAAAAATGAGGATATGGAGGGGGTATAAATAATAAGGTGTGGTGCGGCTCAAAAAACTGTAACGGTACCATATTTTAAGAGAGGCTAACTTCAAGACAGGTTATTGCTCACCTTACATGGGTGCTTACAAAAAAGGGTGGGAAAAGTGGAGAGTTAATGGGGCATTTAAAGAGGTGGAAAGATGTACAAAAAAGGGACTAGTCACGAAAAAGGGAGGGAAATTTGACTTAGCCTGGGGAATGGGTGGAGTTTAGAGGGGTTGCATATATACATGAGGCCGAAGTTAACTGAATCCAAGGTTTAGTCAAATTCGGGTGTAATTCCTTTGGGGGGGTGTTGGGAGAAGAGGGGGAGATCGACCGCTTAAAATATTCAACACAAGCTTTCAAGAAATCACCATCAACCTATCCATCTCTTCTTCCAATTTCCAAGCACACACACTTACCTAGACTATGACACACACACACAGTAAACATAGAATTGACATAGACATGCTTGTAAGAGAGTGTAAGAGATGGAGACTAGATTAGAGAGTACATAGCAAATAACCATAGCTTAAGAGAGTCCAGAAGAGAATCTGCAAGAGAAAGGCCTAAATCTAGCCCCAAACTCTACGGGCACCTCTCTTGTGGAGTTGGTATTTAATATATTATTTTGAGTTTAAGGTGCCAAAAATTGAGGCCTCTCTTTTTACAACCACTTTACTTTTGCAAATGAGTGAAGCTCATTAGTTCTTGCATGACCCATAAGGGGAGTTCCCACTACAATTATTTACAGAGCCATAGTGACTTATTACAATGATGTTCTAAGATACTGTGCAAATATAAAATGGCCAAGAGTAATTGTCGTCACCTCTTCATCAACTCCCCGCATTCCACTCTACAAAATCATCATCAACTCAATTAGTAAAATAAATAGACAGCACATAATTAACCATTACGTCCAGCTATCCCAATTGCAGCTAACCACTACAACAGGAGGGTGCCCAGTCTCGTAACATCCCTCCCACCAGGGATAGCAACTGTCCTCAGTTGCTCAATAGAGAAATCAACTGGACCGTGAGTGATGGAAAGTGTGGAGAAGGTCGGGAAAGTTGCAAAAAAACTTTTCAGGCATCCATTTGGCATCCTCTCTAGGGTGGCCCTTGAAAGTCAAAAGGTAACGGTTATAAACCATTCCAGTGCGTGTAGTGGTGTTCTCATGGTCAACTATTTTATCAGGGATGAGTTGCTCTTCTTGGTCTACAAGTGAAGGTGGGTCTTCATAAATGTGGTGTGTAGGTAGGGGTCCTCGGAATGGGCGTAAAAGACTAATGTGAAATGCATTGTGAATGTGCCTGTGTGAAGGTAATAACTAGTAAAATACATTACAAGGTTAGGCTTCTTGTTTAAATAAAGACCATGACCAAAATATAGTGAGTATCCAAGCATGAGCTAAGGACATGGAGAATGCACAAGATCTTCAGAGTCCTCATGCCCAACATATCCTGCATTACAACCATAGAAGGTGGCACAGAAGGTGGCCACAAGTGTGATTATCTGAAGAAAACTTTACCAAGAATTCAGTACCTGCTAGGGCCAGTAAGCCCCAAGCTAGAAGATATGCAATACCATAGCAACTTGTTAACCTTCACTTCTCTATCAAATAAGTAAATGTTATTATGAAGAAATTGGTGTATTTTTTTATATAGACATGGTTCTATGTAGAAATAGAGTTAGCATACTAGTAGTAAATAAAGTAATGATGTCATTTTAGCAACTTAATGAGTTGGCATTCAGCTTTTTGAAAATAATGTAAACCATAGTAAATCTGGTGTTTGAAGCTCACAATTCTCGAGAGAATTTTGTACTTACAAGTGATTGTATTTGTGATCTATCAACATTAGAAGTAAAAGTGGCCTTTGTGTCATGATTAGTAGCATGAAGATTGAAAAACATATAATATGGAATTATCAATGATAGATCATAGTTGCCAAGTATAATACATAAATGATAGCAAACTGATTATTACCATGAATGAATAATAGCAAATTTGTTCTAAAAAGATAGAAGGGAGAGAACTTACAAATTATACTCACCGACATATATCCGTCATGGAATGTGATTAGTTTCACCACAATCAAGTGTCTTATCCCTTGTCTTGGATAGCTTACAAATACATGGGAAGAGAAAACTCATAAAATCGTGAATATAGGAATCAATGAATATATTGCATCAACTTAGAAATGCATGAGATACGAACAAGTATAGAGTGAAGTAACAATGGTCGATGAAAAATAAAAAAGAGATACATTACCAAAAATCGGCATAGACTTTTAGGATACCTATTTAAAATTGGCATCAAAACTAAAAATAAAATAATTCATATTATCTCAAGCTCTTCGTTCATGAATTGACTTCAATACAGAGATTTGATTGTTGGTGGTCAGGTTGTCCAAATGGTTTCAAATATAGACATGAATTTAGTGGTTTCTTCCACTGTCTTCTTGGTGCCATCTTTGTAACTTACGACTAGAGAGACCTCCATGGAGAGTTAATAGTACAAAGTTCATCTGATAAAACTTGTTTAAACACATGTTTCAAGAAAATTCAAGAAAATGTAATAAATTTAGATTAATTTACCTGGGTGTCAAATCTAGTAGGCTTCTTTGTAAGCCCTTTTGACAATTTCTATCTGCTTCCAGAGATTTTCAACATCATCAGCATTAGCAGTATCCATTTGTACAATGAGCTCGACAATGGTATTGTCCTTGGTAATCGTCTGAACACAAGCTACTACTTCCAAGTTCTTTTGGAATGATTTTGTCAATGTCGCAAATGATATGCAAGTTAGCTATCCTGTTTGGTTGTTCAATGCAATTGGAATTTGAAATTGGGTTTGAGTCGAGTTTCAAAGGTCAAAAGTTAAGGACACAAGGTCATTTTTAATAAAATAGTGCAGATTATCATGGGAGACTAGTAAGCAAGAGTTAGATGGAAAAGAGATGCCTGTTAAATGACTAGGCATGCAATGGGCAGCCAAAAATGGTAAGGGTGGACAAAAAATCCCAAGGTTAGGTGTCAAAATAAGGTGTAAGTTGGGTGGTCGGAAGAATTTTAAGTGGTTGGCTTTGAAGTCTGGTCAAGTGCAACTTTGGTTGGGTAATCGACCGAGAAAGTTTTTAAATGGGATGGCCTATCAAGGGTATAATAGGGTGGACACGCCCTTGAGGATTTGACCCTTGAGTACCAAGTGTGTGGTCAACAGTGTTCGGGAAATATCATTTTTGTAAACATACAAAATTCCTTTTCTTGAATTTGCCAAGAGGAAATTTTAGAGAATTATGTTTTTTTTTTCCCGGGTTTATACACTACTTTTCACTATTTTGGGGTGGAATTTCCCTTGCCCTCAATCGACAATTTCAGAATTAAAAATGATATTAAGGTGAGACACGTTTTTCTCGAACACGAGTGGTCGACCATGAATTCGAGGTGAGTGGGGGGTGATTGCACCCTGAGGGAAAAGTTGAAATTGAATGGCCAAAGTTGGCATGTAACTTGGGTGGCCGATCGAGTAGGTAACTTAAGTAAGCCGCACTTTTTAATTAAAAGTGTGTGAACACTACTGAAGTGGGAGGTTGCGAGCAGACATGCAGAGGGTCATGTGCAAGTGGCATAAATCAGCCGCCGGCGTCTTCTACAGGACGTTTCGGCAACTTGAAAAGGAGAGGAGGACAAGAAACAGAAACCCCTCGGGTTCTGTACTGTTTGCAAAATTGGGGTTGGTGTCTCCATGGTCATCAACAAAATCTGAAGGTCATCGTAGCAACTGATAGGTTTGGGGAGCCATTATTGAAGGTACTGGTGGTGCGTGTGCATGAAGGGGCCGGCCAACCTCAAAGGGATTTGGAGGGTGCTGTAGAAAAGCGAGGATATGGGATGCGCCACCTTCTAGTAAGGAAGGGAACTAGTGAAATGGAAGGACCTTCAGAGGGCTTGTAGGGATGGCTGCCATAAGGAGAATCAATTGTTGGGCTTAAGGAGTTGCTTAATACAAGCAAGGGAAGCTCCAGATGAGAGGGACACCATCTGATGGGAGCACAATACTAAGGAGAAAAAGAAACGAGAACACTACCTTCGAGGGCTAGTTCTGAGCTGGTCGTAACAGAAAAGCAACCTAAAGGGCATGACCTTCAGGTAAGGAAATCACATTGGGGATGTAGCGAGGAGTAAGAAAGGTTCCAATTCCCAGGGCGCTTAATCCGATGGAATTTCTGCAGAATTTGATGGCAGTCGACAGACTTGGTCAGGAGGATGTAAGGGGTGATCACACGGTTGTTTGGGAATTTTAGAGTTCTTAATTGTTGTGAAGTTCCTCTTAAGCCATAGGGATTCCACTACTGAATCAGTAGCTACAAATATTATCCATGATACTTCTCCTCAATTGATTGCCACTGCAATCTTTATCCCTTGCTTTTCTTCACTTTAACCTAGACCGCTTCTTGTTAACGCCTTCTAAGCTCTCCAAGGTCGAGCCAAAACCACCAATTTTATTTTATTAATTCAATGTCTTCTCAAATCCTTCTTCAAAAACCCTCGCACTTCCTTCTCACAAGCCACTTTTTTTTTAGCAATTTCTTTGAATCAAGTGCTACACATACCTGGTTTTTGACCTTAGATAAACAAAAATTGCTAAGTAGTTCAATTAATCGTCAATTAATCTTTTCAACCTCAATGCCCAATCCAAAATCTCTTACTTCTTCACAATCTACAAGAGTTAGTCGTTAATTTAAATTTAGAGTTTGACATACCTGATCGATAAGGGTGATTAATTGGACGATTTGCCAATTAATTGTTGATTAAGCCTTGATTTGCAAACCTGATGCTGCAAGCTTGAAAATCCCTCTTTAAAATTCGACAATCAGGTTGTCGGTTGCCACAAACTTTCGCTCTGATACCACTGTTGGGAGAAGAGGGGGAGATCGACCACTTAAAATATTCAACAAAAGCTTTTAAGAAATTACCATTAACCTGTCCACCTCTTCTTCCAATTTCCAAGCACACACACTTACCTAGACTATGACACACACACAGCAAACATAGAATTGACATAGACATGCTTGTAAGAGAGTGTAAGAGATGTGTAAGAGATGGAGACTAGATTAGAGAGTACACAACAAATAACAATAGCTTAAGAGAGTACATAAGAGAATCTGCAAGAGAAAGGCCTAAATCTAGCCCTAAACTCCACGGGCACCTCTCTTGTGGAGTTGGTATTTAATATATTATTTTGAGTTTAAGGTGCCAAAAATTGAGGCCCCTCTTTTTACAACCACTTTACTTTTTCAAATGAGTGAAGCTCATTAGTTCTTGCATGACCCATAAGGGGAGTTCCCACTACAATTATTTACAGAGCCATAGTGGCTTATTGCAATGATGTTCTAAGATACTGTGTAAATATAAAATGGTCAAGAGTAATTGTCGTCGTCTCTTCATCAACTCCCCGCATTCCACTCTACAAAATCATCATCAACTCAATTAGTAAAATAAATAGACAGCACATAATTAACCATTACGCCCAACTATCCCAATTGCAGCTAACCACTACAACAGGAGGGTGCCCAGTCTCGTAACAGGGGGGGAAGAAGGAGGAGGTTTAGAGAGAAGGGTTCCGAGATTGGGCGCATTCATCCAACATATCAAAGGTCTAGGTAGGTGTGTGAGATCCGTGCTGGATTTAAGCAAATTCTGAGGGGTTGGTTAACAGAACGAGATAAGATGAGATGGCGGATTAGAGGTGAGAAAGGAATCTTGATAATGGTAGGAGAAGGTTTGGTTTTGGACATTTTTTGAAGGAGAAAGGGTCTTAGATCATAAGGAAAAGTGGAGAAGGCAAGCTTTCAACAGGGAGGAGGGATATCCTTTGGCTCTAAAATGAAGATTTCATAACGAAAGCTCTTCTCTCATTGGCTTATAGCACACTCTCTCTCTAAACTTTAAAACGAAAACAAATGACCTCAAAATTTTCTTAATGTCCACCATAGTCATCACCTACACTCATCTCAGTATCCTCCATTGTTCACTCACAACAAAGACTATTTTGTGAGGGTGTCCACCTTATGCAATTTCAATATGACTAAAAGGTCATTTCATAATGCTAAAAAATTATGTTAGGAGGACACCCTTCAAGTTGGGGGAGATTCAAGCAGTGTTTCATAACTTTGAAGAAGGTGTACTCCTTACACAAATTTATCTTGCATGAATGGAATTCCGTTTACTCTATTTTATTGTAAGGAGAACACCCCTTGATGTTTCAAACAATCTCTCATAAATTTGAAGAAAGGTGTCCTCCTTTGGCAAATTTAGCATGCAAAAATGGGTATCTAGAAACACTAAAATCTATATGAATAACACCCTTGAAAATGGGTGAAATGGAAACAAGAAGGGTGTCATGTTTGCACAAGTTAGTGTTTGCTAATGCATATTGATGCCTCCTTGACTCACATGAGGACTCACATGAGGAGGACACCATCCAAAAGAGAGAGAAAAATCACCTTGATGTCCTCTTAGCATCATTTTGTGTAGATATCCTAACTCAAAACGTGGGAGAAAACTAGGTGGGTTAGTTGAAAATGGAGCTCTACGATTTAAACATCTCCCCAATCATGTGCCTCAAAACTTGGGACAAATAATTAAATCCATAAACAATGATTATTTTTTGCCTCAAAATTTGTGGAAATTCAAATCATGCTTAGGTATTTGTGCACACATATATAAATAGGATGATGCCCTTCAATATGTGTTTTGACTTATATTTTCTTTTTTTTTCTTAGATGCTCTCTTCTCATTGACTTAACTTTCATTTTTCAATGCTTTGTCTCCGTCCTTACTCATTCAAGCTTTGTTTCCATTAGATTTGAAGTGGGTTTTATTTTTTGCATAAGGAGATACCCTTTGGGATGCAAAACGTTTTTTTAAGGCACAGCTTTTTTTTCTTGGTCATCCCTATGCAAATTTAGCATGCTTGGATAAGCCTCCACTTACTGTATTTTTTGAGGAGAACAAAACCCTTTAGCAAGAACAAGTTTTTTTAGGGTGTAATCTTAACACAAATTTACTATACATGGATATATTTTTGGTTACTCTATTTTTCATTAGGGCAACATCCATTATCACTTATACTTTGATTGATGATGTCGGAATTAAAATTAATTCATGGTAACGACAAAAAATATTGAAAATAATGTGCCTAAAGAGGATATTAAGAAAGATGAGCCGCCTGATGAATCAAAAGAAAACCAAGGAGAGAGTTCAAAACAAGGAAAAAAGATGTACGTAAAAAAGAACCAGTTAAGAAAAGAAGTCGATAACAAGCTCTCACAATTTCTAAAATGCTAAGGTATAGCTTTCACAAAATTCTTGAAGCAGTGCCACTACAAGATGAGAAAGCCTTCAATATCCTTAACATACTTCCATCAAGAAAACCTAAAGAACCCGAAGTAGTAATTACGGAGATTGTAGAGGAGGATGAGAAGGAGGTGAAGGAAGAGGAGGAGATGAACATTGACAACAAGGAATTGGAAACCAAGGCGCTTAGTTAGAGTGAACCAGAACCACCATCATTGTTGAGAGATTTCAACCCCAATGCTTCATGGTGGAAACTTTTCTCAATGATGACCTTTTACAAAAGAGACTTTTAGAAGAACCATGAGAAGTGGCTACATTGTTGTTACCACATTTTCATTGAGCAACAATAAAGGCTTGCTCAACTGCACGTTGTTTAGTCTTGTTTATTTTGGAAAGTGACTCTTGCAACAACAATGTGCATAACGCATTAAACTTGACAACTTCTTGTTGGCGGATACGTCGCGACGGACGTCCGCATAGCGAGAACTCACCTAACATATAATGTCAACTGAGGACGAAGCTCGACCGCAGGCGTGTGGAAGCAAGCAAAGGGTGTCAACCTTTACTCGACTGACTAATGACTACTTCCTACAGAGACATCAAATCTACATGCCATTGGTTCTGTGAATGTGAGAGTCTCCTATGATGCTACTGCAAGCCAAAAGCCCATCAAACGATCTCGAAACTTCACGAAACTCAAGGGAAGTCCTACACACACTGGAAGGTCGCTATCCCTAAGGTCTCTGACCAAAAATCCTAACTCAATACCCTCCGTGCAGAAAATGAGTAGGATGTCTGGTCGTTTTTTACAGGTCACTGTTTCTAAAATCTAACATGCCTAATGTGTAGCTCTACTCCCACTGATCGCGTGGATATGCTGAAATGCAAAAGGGACAACGTTTACTCACCGAAACTCCAAAAGTAGCTCGCGGATGAACCTGCCAAAACACAGACGAACGCGCGTGATGTAAGCATCAACACGTAGCTCTCCTCGTGGGCAACACGCTGCTGCTCTCCGTTTGCAATTCCGACCACCGTAGCTCTTGTAGCACACACACACTCTCTCTCTCACTCTCTCGTAGTCTCCCAGTCAACACAGAAGATAAGATTATTAGAAGTCGCCTTACAAAGCTTTAGGTTTTGTTTATATACTAAACCTTAGAAAACCTAATGTCCGGCCAAAATGACCTGATTTGTCCCTAAGCTTCTATAGAGCTTAATTACAACATCGTGAGCTGGCTTTGCTCATCCAACAAGCATCTGCGGCTAAAATACAATTGCTTGCCGTAATGACTCAAAATGATAATAACGGGATATTCGATGATGTCCATGAGCTTGTATCTTCACATTATAGCATCCATGTTCATCTTCATCACTTCATCAGCATCTTTATAGGGAATCTTTGAGGAATCTTCATGGAATCTTTATGAAAGCGTTGTTGAAAGATTGACTTGTCAACACTCTCCCCCTCCGAATTCTTTTCGTCCCCAACAAGACCCTATGTCTGCAGTGGCCTTGATGAGTGCTTCACATTTTGGTGTTGGTTGAAGCTTTTGTTGTTGCAGTTGCTTCTACTAGATGCTTTGTATGTTGTAGAGTTACCTTTTTCTTGTACATGTAGTGTAGTTGAAGCCATAGCTCTCCCCCTCCGATTGGTTGTTGTAGCGTGAATAAGTCGAGTGAGGTTTGTTGTTGCAACAAGTCTTTATCTTGGCAGCTCTGTATTGTTTGTTCTTTGGGTGTCATCTTGCATGTGTACCTATAAACTTGAAGCCTTTTTGAATTTTTTCTAGGCCGATCTCCTTTGATTTTCTAGCTGATGAGCATGTAATTGTTTGGGGATGTCGTTGGTCTGCTTTTCTGTGTTTATATAAAAAATAAAATAGTAAAAATAAAATGTGGCGTATATTACAAAATGAAGGTCTTGATACTTGGATAGGACTAAAGGGAAAAACCCAGTGGGAAAAAAATACCTTTAATCACAATTAAATAGGAGGCTATGTGTACTTATGTTTTGATGTAACCGTGTTTTGTTGAGTTAAAGTACTTATGGCCGTATGGCTACTATTATTGACTGGATATACATTGGATAAGTGTTAGTAGCTTGAATTCAGAGTTGTTGTTGTTGAGAAAATGCTTATGAAACCTGTTACTGCTTCGTCATCGTCATTCTGTTGTGTAAGTGCATGGGTGGAACACAAATCGTGTCAAATGCAAATGTCCAATGATAGGACATTATATATGCTTGCACAGATAGATGCATGGAAAACAATATGTTGTGCGAGAAGAGTTTGAATGGGTGCTTCTAGGAGTGAACGTAGCTAGAGAAGCAAAAATATATTTGACTTCAAGAGCTGCCGTTACTCACAAGAAGGGTTGTTGATGCTCGAGGTTTTTCACTCTCCTCACTGTGTACATGTGCGTGAGTGTTTTGTGGATTACTCCGCCTCTCCACCAAATAAAATGTTAGACTTTGACTCTTTTGCTCACCTATCCAGCATGAGCGACTCAATTTTACAATATGCTCAACTCTTCCAGCTTGAGCTATAATCTAAATATCTAGACTCATAGACCACAAAAAATATTAAGACATGAAGCTTGGGTCTGACGCTTTCTCATTTAGTGGCTCAGCTGCCCGACTCTTGACTCTTATGCCATGATTTTTATGGCAACTTGACTTACTCTCGGAAGCTTTTGACAAAGAATAAGTTTTGAAATTCAAAATTCCCATCCTCGAAGAGAGGATTTGTAAAGGACCATACTGGCATTATTAATTTCTTTTGCCATACTTGGGTGACCTTGGTTGTCAAAATTTCATTTTGTTGTTGTTGGTCCCTTGGTTGAGAAGATTGGCTCGCTCCATTCTCTGTAACACTTTGTCTATCATGTCTTGACATTTCTTGAGAGCTAGAAATGACTTCAATCTTCTTCGGTATGTGTTGTTCTTTTGGCACCCATTTGTATCTGCATCGTGTGGTTAGCGTGTCTTTGCAGATATCCTTTGCCTTGACTGTGACATTGTCCTTGATTTTGCCTTTCGTGAAATTGCGATTATTTTCAAGCTGAAGTCGTTTGATTGAACAATGTTTACCTGGCATCTTTGGTAGCCACATTCTCCGATTTCCTTGATAGTAACCTTGTGCTCGAAGAATTGTAGATGGCACTTCCCATGATGTTTTTGATGTCATATTGAGATGTACAAGAGTGCCATTTTTGGGATTATTTACCGATGAAGTCCTATGTTGGTATGAAGGCCAGCTGGATTTCAAATTTCCTGCATACTTTTGGCGAGCCTTGTTGGTTGGTCTCCTTTGGCGATATAAATATGAGCTTTGTTGCTTTTGGGGACGCTTTTTGAAACCTTTATCCACCACATAAGCCAAGGTCTGTGGTTTTGGTAAGCAAAGTTTCTTTTGACCCTCATAATAGCCTTGCCCTGCTAAGCTGTAGTGGGAGGGTAGTGGGAGGCTATCCATCCCATGTGTTTACCTTTCGTCAATTGGCTAGGATCATTTACCCATATTGGGTCCTTGACCTTTATTTCTTCAGGTTTAATGTAGACCTTTGAAAACCTTTGGCGGCGGTGATCTCACAGTGTAGGGTATTTCGGTTGAAAGATTTTCTTTGGAGTCTGCCTTTCATGTGTAAGCATGTGGTCAGTTGATATAGAAGCTCTATCTTGAACTTTTCTAGGTTGGATTGAAGACTCTGATTTAAGGGGCTGCTTTTGTTGGTAGGACATTTGTGGGCTCATTTTGGCTTTGCCTTTGTTGGCAGCCGATAATCTTGGAGCAGTGGTAGGCTGGCTTTCTTGAGAGCTAGTCATGATGACCATCATTGAAGATTCAGATTCTTCTTCAAGTGTTTTTGCCCATAGCTTGGACAAAATCAAATGTATACTCATTTTGGAAGAATCCACTACTAGGAATTTGTCTTTAACTATCTTTGACCATAGTTTAAGGGTAGCTTCTGCAATCCCCAAACTTGTGACGCCTATTCCAAGTGATATAGGAACCTGTACCTGAATTTCATACAGTTTCGGCTTGTCTAGAAGTAACCACGGAACGTAGACATGACATTCATCGTGGCAGAGTCATCTATCTCTACTGTGAAATTGAACTTCAGTTTCTCAGGTGCATCCAACGAGAATTTAATCTTCTTGTTGCTGCCAAGTAACTGATGTCCTCTTTGCTTTTGGTGCTTGTCTTGGACTTTTGTGCCTTGGAAGCTTTGTCATCCTCTTGTATGTTAAACTCTTTGTCATTTGACTGGTTGTAGCATGTCCCAAGTGCTTACTATCTTCCGATCTATAGCTTTGGAGAAGGTCTATAGCCTGAGCTGCTTGTTGGTCTTCATTGCTAGTTTCTGACTGTGACGCCTTGATTCTTGATTTCAGAAGCTCTTGAGTCAGTGTTTACTTCTTCTAACACTTGAAGGTCATTCAATGGTGACTTTTCTTCTTGGAAATCTTTTGAAGCTTGTGTAGCAGGATGTTGAGGTTGACTCTCTTCTTCTGATGCAATGGTCGTTGTGGTCTTTGGTTCCCATTGTTCCATGGGTTTTGGTAGAGTCTCTTCTCGAAAATATAATTCATATCCTGCATTGCTTGTCCTTGGTAGTCAATTTTGGAGTCGGTCATTTCCCTTTCTTCTGTGGGTTCTAAAACTTCAGCCACATCTTCTTTTAGCTTCTTTTGCTCTTTGATTTCTTCAATCATCCTTGTAGAGTCTACAGTAGAGGAATTCTCTTGTAGAATTTCAACTTCATCCATTGATTCAACTTGCATGTCTTTGTCTTGTGAGGTGACACTAAGTTTTGTTGTTACCTCTGCCACCTCTTCTTGGGTTTGCTTACCATCTTCAAAATCTTGGATTCTTTGCTCTCGAACCCTGAACTGCGAGCTTCATCTTCATCACCTTGTGGATGCTTTGACTTGTCCTCATTGAGGTTCTTTAAGCGATCTTGAATCAGCTGATTCAATTGATCTTTTTTGAAAGCTTGATTCTCTATGATAATGTCGTTGACACCCTTGACTTCAAGCAACTATGTCTTGAGCCTATCTTTTGTGCTTTGCGACAAGATTTGGTTCTTTTACGGAGATCTCGTTGGGGATTCTTGCTTCCGTTCCCTTGTTGTCACTGTCTGAACTTTTCTTTTGGCTTGTTGCCTCTTCTTTTCCATGTAGAGCTTTGCTGGGCAGTCCTTCACTAAATGACCAATGTCACATTGGTTGCAATATGTCGCTATCTCAATGTGTGCACCCTTTGGACGAGGCAGCTCTCCATAATACTACTGATAATGGTTTCTTGTGGTATCTAGATACAGATATGACCTCTTCTTTGCATGCATGAATCTGTAGATTATGACTGACTTAGGTGTATCCACTGGCTTCGTCTCTTTATCCTACATCGTCTTGTCCTTGAGAAGCTGAAAATAGCTTCATTATTGCTTGCATACAAGATCAAATCACTATCCATGCTTTCTAGCAGTCCTAATGCTAATTCTTCCATCAGCATATGGTCTTTGACATGGGGCTTTTGCATAGCCTTAGGGCTATGTTTTCGAGTTGATTTTGGCGAGGTTTGCACTGGGTAAAGATCGAACCGAATCTTTGTTTTCAGTTTCCCTGGATGGTGCTTTTGGACGGGGTCCAAGTATGTGACTTACAGGTTGCCCACACATGCTAAACTCATCTATATTTTTCACATCGGCTATTTCATAGTGCCTACCGTATTTGTTGACCACAATGACATCTTGACCTGACCTTCTACATTTGGCATTGTGAATTTTTGGTGGTCTCTCTTCTGGCTCGGCATCTTCCAATGCTTCTTGAAATTCCACTTGGGCTCCTAAAAAGGACACTGCTTCTTGTAAAATTGGACTTCTTAATACCACTCTTGAAGATATAGGGTCTCTTTGTTGAGTTTGAACTCCCCCCATCCGAGAGGGTTCCATATCTGATGTTGGCATCTGTTTAATGCCTGATGATATGACTTGTTGTGCTCTGTTAAGTAGCTCTTGAGACCGAGCTAGTTCTTTTTGAAGTTGTGCTATGTTCATAGCTGGTACTTCCAACGTATTCCCTATTTGTGGAATTTGGTGTGTTTGTGCTTTGTCTTGTGATGGTGCGGTGCACGAGACTTGTGCCATGTCTTTCCATGTGGTGTCTTGTGTTGTGCCTTGTTGTGTGTCATGCGGTGTGCACTCATTTGTGTAGTGACAACTGTAGTTGTTAACTCTTCTAGCTGTGTATCAAGAGGTAAAGCCATGAGTAGATGATAAACATTACCACCTTCAGATTTGTAGTCTTCCCCTCTTGATCCAAATATTTCAGCTGCAAAATATTGGTTACTCTATGCAGGAACTTCATGATTTGTGGCAGCTTTGTAGTAGCGATCGTCCTCGTCTACATAGAGGGTACCAATTTGTCGTTTCCCATCTTGAGCTTTGTACAAAAAAATACTTGGAGGATATGCATAGAGTTTTGTAAGTTGATCCTTGTACAACATTTCTATCTCATTGTCGATGTATTTTCCGTGCCTCATGTAAATTGATCCCAAACAGTCTTCCATGAAATCTGGATGTGGGTGTAGTACATTCTTCACTGTTTCAACTTCCACATGTTGAGATGTCCAAGTTTCCTCTATATCTTTCTTTGTCTTGATGTACAAATTCTGATTGACATCCTCATAGCATGGAAGTCCTTTGTAGTGGCCAATCAGATAGATCCAAATTTGCTCTCTTGTAATTTCTGTGGATGTACTTGAAGCTTCGTCTCGGTTGGTCTGATTCCTTTGAGACGCCATTGCTTTCGTCTTGACTCCCTTGTTGTGCGTGTTCAGTGATAGCTCTAATTGCTTGCCTCAATGCTAATAAAATTATTAGCACCCTTGTGTCGGTCGTTTTTGCTTGAGGTCCTTCAGCTTTTGTGGATGCCTCAATCTATGAGTTTTCTAAACCGGGCTTTGCTTTCACTGCTTGAACTTCTTAGCTCCCTTTCTTGCCAAGGCTGATACTGACTTGTCTGGCTGCTTGCTTTGCCTAGAGCTTTTTTGCAGGGCTCGATCTATTGGAAGCACTGTGATAAGTTATGCAACTTACCACTATACTGCAACGACTGCGCCCTTCGTAGCGATTCTTGAGTCGAGCTAACCTGTGTTCACTTTAGCACACAATTTGCAAAATTCTAAACTTTTTCACAATGAATGCAAAAAATTCTTGATGTGCCTTTGACGGCCACACTTATTCCGTGGGCTCGGAAGTGACTTTCAAGTTCGCTTTTAGCTGAACTATACTTAAGCTAGCACAAGAGAATTATGCACAAGTTGCAGTGATTTGCTAGCAAAAATCTTGTGTTAAAGTTCTCCAAAACTTGCGACTGTTGTTGCAAAATCAAAAGTCCTTGTGTATGGTCTTACTACTACCAGATTTGTGTATGGACGCTCAAATTTTACACTAGGCCGTAGTTAACTTTTACACATTCCCGCGGGTGACCAATGGTTTTCCCAAAAGATAATTTCAATTTGCTAACTTAGAAGTCTTTAATGGTCAATTAGAAGGCCTAGAGACCAAATCTGGTTTCAAATTTTAGCTTCCCGATAATGAAAATCTCACATGCACTTGTGTCCGCTATAGGTCGATTTGAACGGTCTCTTCCAGAGCCTGGGTTGACTCTAGCCGATGACCTCCCTTATGGCTCACTAGCCCCTCTCCTAGGGAAAAGTCAAAACTATGTTCAAAATCGTGACCGTTTTCTCACAATTCTTTCGAACTATCGGTTTTAAACACACCTGACTTCCGGATGCATTTTGAGGCCTTAAACGACGTTTTTTCAAAGTTGACCTAAATGGTTGCCAAAGTCATACATTTAGTTCAAGTTTTGCTCTAAGATCTGTAGTGTCGCTCTCAGGCTAGGTTTTGATATAAAAACTTTTCCAATCCAATACCGTTTGTGAAAGTTATGGCCAAAATAGTGAAATGCAGTTTAGAATGGTCAAAATGAGTCCAAATTCAATTTTAAAAGAAGATTTGGGATCTCTGTGACACTGTGAACACCCCTGTATCGTTAAAATTACAGTTGGACCCTAAAACGGGCATGGAGACATCCTACGCCCAATTTTTTTTCTGCTAAGAATGAAGCAAGATTTGGTTCAAAGGTTCCCCTTGAGTCTAGCAACACCTTGGTATGCTCAGAATTTCATTTGAATGTCAAAATCACTCCAAACAAGCAATTTATGAATTTTTCGCTTTCTGACTTTTGGACATAAAAAACATGGGAAAACACTCAAGTCAACATGTTCCTAGGGTAAAACCTACCCTCTGAACACACTGGTGGTGTCAGAATTCCCAAATTCCTGCCCAAAAACCCCCTAGAGACATCCTACACCCAAATTTTTTTCTGCTTAGAATGAAGCAAGATTTGGTTCAAAGGTTCCCCTTGAGTATAGCAACACCTTGGTATGCTCAGAATTTCATTTGAATGTCAAAATCACTCCAAACAAGCAATTTATGAAATTTTCGCTTTCTGAGTTCGCCTTTTGACTTTTGGACATAAAAAACATGGGAAAACAATGAAGTCAACATGTTCCAAGGGTGAAACCTACCCTCTGAACACACTGGTGGTGTCAGAATTCCCAAATTCTTGCCCAAAAACCCCCTGGAGACATCATACGCCCAAAATTTTTTCTACTCAGAATGAAGCAAGCTTTGGTTCAAAGGTTAGCCTTGGGTCTAACAACACAATGGTATGGTCAAAATTTCAAAATAAGCTCCTAGACATCCTACGGGTAGGATGTCTCTTTGCTCAGAATTGAATAAAATTTGGTCCAGAGACCAAATTTAATAGGACATGATAAACAATTGTATGAGGTCAAAATCTCCCCAGAAGTTCATTTAGCACCTGGAGATATCCTACGCGTAGGATGTCTATTTGCTCATAATTGACCCAAACTTTGAACCTAAGACTCTCCTTGTGTCCAGCAACCCAATGCTATGCTCAGATTTTCATTTGGACCTAAAAATGGCCTTGAGACATCCTACGGGTAGGATGTCTTTTTGCTCAGATTTAGCCCAAAATTGAATCCAAGGTTTCCCTTGATGTGCTAAACACACAGCTATTTTTACTTTTTGATTCTGACACTTGTAGGTTGGTCAAATGATCAAGAATCTGTTTCAGAAGCCAGATGTCCAATCTGGTGAATTTTCAAGTCAAATCAGCTCCAAATTGGACCAAACTTGACTTGTAGGCTTATATAAGGCTATACAACACTATGGTATGGTCATAGTAGGGTTTTGGCCTCAAAATCATGCAAGAGACGTCCTACACGTAGGATGTCTATTTGCTCAGAATTGACCCAAATTTGAACCTAAGACTCTCCTTGTGTCCAACAACCCAATGGTATGCTCAGATTTTCATTTGGACCTAAAAAATGGCCTTGAGACATCCTACGGGTAGAATGTCTTTTTGCTCAGATTTAGCCCAAGAATCCAAGGTTCCCCTTGATCTTCTAAAGACACAACTATTTTTACTTTTTGATTCTGACACTTGTAGGCTAGTCAAATGATCAAGAATCTGTTTCAGAAGCCAGATGTCCGATCTGGTGAATCTTTAAGTCAAATTAGCTCCAAATTGGACCAAACTTGACTAGAAGGCTTATATAAGGCTATACAACATTATGGTATGGTCATAGTAGGGTTTTGGCCTCAAAATCATGCAAGAGACATCCTACGCGTAGGATGTCGCGTAGGATGTCTATTTGCTCAGAATTGACCCAAATTTGAACCTAAGACTCTCCTTGTGTCCAACAACCCAATGGTATGCTCAGATTTTCATTTGGACCTAAAAATGGCCTTGAGACATCCTACGGGTAGGATGTCTTTTTGCTCAGATTTAGCCCAAAATTGAATCCAAGGTTCCCCTTGATTTGCTAAACACACAGCTATTTTTACTTTTTGATTCTGACACTTGTAGGGTGGTCAAATGATCAAGAATCTGTGCCAGAAGCCAGATGTCCGATCTGGTGAACTTTTAAGTCAAATCAACTCCAAATTGGACCAAATTTTCCTAGGAGGCTTATCTAAGGCTATATGACAGCATGGTATGGTCACAATAGAATTTTGGTCTCAGAATCATGCAGTAGACATCCTACGCGTAGGATGTCTTTTTGCTCAGAATGAACCCAAACTTGGACCAAAGATTTTCCTAGTCTTCAGCAACCCATTGGTATGCTTAGATTTGAGTTTGGATGTCAAAAGACCCCAAAACTAGCTTTTCTTGCCTTTTGTCCGTCCAAAAACGCTAAATTCTGTTCAATCTTCACTTTCACTGACCCAAATGAGATGAAATTTATCACATGCACTCAATACAACATTTAGAACATGCCTATGGAGTCATCCTATGGTTTGGTCTCAAAATTAGGCCTTGGACACAATTTGGGTAGGATGTCTGGCAATTCTCATCTTTTGGCTTTAATCTGTCAAAATTTGGTCAAATTTTCACTTTCTAGGTGAAAATAGGGTAGAACCTACCTGCTAAACACACTGGTAACCTCAGATTTTCAAAAAAGTGCCCAGATCACCCTGTAGACATCCTACGCGTAGGATGTCTACTGCTTACTTTTTCAGACTGAAGTGTCCTTGATGCTTCCTTATGCTCTCAGCAAGTGCAAGTATGCTTCACAATTGGAAAAACATGCGAAAATCACTCAATTTAAGCCTTTTCAGAAATTTTACGTTTTCTGACTCCGCCTTTTGGCTTTTGGTCAACAAAAATAGGGAAAAACACTCAAGTCAATATGTTACTAGGGTACAACCTACTCTCTGAACCCAGTGGTAACCTCAGTTTCCCCAAATTCCCTGCCAAAAGTTCCCTGGAGACATCCTACACGTAGGATGTCTACTGTCTTAAAATGCAATTTTTTTCTGGTAGTAGTACTCTCTATGCTCTGTAGAGCTCTCAACAATAATCACAGAAACTTTTGGACTTCAAATCAGCTTCCAAATACAATTTACCATCTTTCCTACTTAGCATTTTCCACTTCTCTGATGAGCCTAACAGCAAATAAGACATGCATAAAGTACTCTAGATCAGCAATCAAGATATCCTACTTACCCTACTCCTACTCATCATGTGAGATGGTGATTTTGATGTCTTGGTTGCTTCCTGGCCTCACACGGACTCTCAAGTCAACCTACCACCACATCTACCACTCCAACTCCTACTCTCTACACCACAACCTACTACTACCTAATACTACCTAAGACAGAAGATCTAAGCTAGACACACACTCCCTAGACTCCTCCTAAGACCTAGAGAGTCCACCACCCTCTGATCCTATCTAAATGTAAAATAGTACTCTGGAAATCCAGAGGGACCTCTATCCTCTAGGACTAGTCTCGGTCACCTACCTAAGGCCCTCGTCCCCGACAGCGGCGCCAATGTTGGCGGATATGCCGCAACGGACATCAGCATAGCGAGAACTCACCTAACATATAATGTCAACTGAGGACGAAACTCGACCCGCAGGCGCGTGGAAGCAAGCAAAGGGTGTCAATATCTACTCGACCGACTAATGACTACTTCCTACAGAGATATCAAATCTACATGCCATTGGTTCTGTGAATGTGAGAGTCTCCTATGATGCTACCGCAAGCCAAAAGCCCATCAAACGATCTTGAAACTTCACAAAACTCAAGGGAAGTCCTACACAAATTGGAAGGCCGCTATCCCTAAGGTCTCTGACCACAAATCCTAACCCAATACCCTCCGTACAGAAAATGCGTAGGATGTCTGGTCGGATTTTACAGGTCACTGTTTCTAAAATCGAACATGCTTAATGTGTAGCTCTACTTGCTCTGATCGTGTGGATATGTTGAAATGCAAAAACGGACAACGTTTACTCATCGAAACTCCAAAAGTAGCTCGCGGGTGAATCTGCCAAAACACCGATGAACGCGTGTGATGTAAGCATCAACGCGTAGCTCTCCTCGTGGGCAACACGCTTCTGCTCTCCGTTTGCAATTCTGACCACTGTAGCTCTTGTAGCGCGCACACACACACACACACACACACACACACACACACACACACACACACACACACACACTCACTCTCTCGCGGTCTCCCAGTCGACACAGAAGATAAGATTATTAGAAGTCGCCTTACAAAGCTTTAGGTTTTGGTTTATATACTAAACCTTAGAAAACCTAATGCGCGGACAAAATGAACTGATTTGTCCCTAGGCTTCTATAGAGCTTAATTACAACACCGTGAACTGGCTTTGCTCATCCAACAAGCATCTGCGGCTAAAATACAATTGCGTGTAAACATTACAAAAGTGGCCGTTGTCGTGCTGTGGCACGTATATAGTGGGAACGGGCATTAAACGATTTATCTTGTGACTTTTTGACGTATAATTATACTTTATATAATACTCATATGCATAAATAAAAGATTTCTACCATACCTTAGTATTTACCTTTGAAGTAATATAAATGTACATTACTATTAGAAAGTACTGCAAGAGAAGTATCAATGATTGTGCCTCTTTTTTTTTTTGGGAAAAGCATGTGTATATTTCTTCTAATATCTCAGCTATACCCTACCATATATAAATTATTTTCTTCTTTTCACATTTATTTAATAATATAACCCTTGAATAGTGCATACCTTCAATAGTGCATACCTTCTTGGATACATACAAGAGGGAAGGGCCTACTAGAAGACTTTATGAAAAGGAAGATCCAAAGCTTCTTGGACCATCCCAATTTGAAAATCCTGACCTAAGGGCGTGGAGAAAAGGCCAAAACTAAGTCAAGCTCTTTTAGTAGGCCAATTTTGCTTTTTGAAGCATGTCAATCCGAGTTACAGGGAAAGCAGTGAAAAATCCTCTCATAACTACACTGCAAGAAGATATGGTAAATAGGTGAATCAAGTGAAAAGAGGTAATCTTGGTCTTTTTCCATAAAATAAGATATTTGGAGGATAAAAGACACAAGCATGTGAATGTGACACCTCAAAGATGCCTTGAAGGACAAGACACACAAGCTGGGACCCCCTACTGATGCCACACAGAAGATGCCTAGGTGGGGCCCACAGACATCATGCACCCACATGGAGCCTCAACGACCAAAAATGCTGAATTTCATGATATTTTGAGTCCTAATATTGTCCATTTTAAGAAATATCCAAAGAACATTTGATTTGGGCTAATTCTTTAGCCTAATCAAGTGATTATGTAAAACATGGCTTCCTCACCTATAAAAAGGGCAACCTTCTCTTCATTGTGGGCAAGTTATGAGTGAGTGAGAATAGCTCAATTCCATAGTGGCACACTCATCGTAGTGCCACACTTTCTCTTGAAGAAAGGCTGAAGTCTTGCCTATCTTCTCGCTCCATTAAGGTGGTGGCGATTGCTCTAATGTAAGATATATGTTGCTAGTTTTTCTTTCTTTGCATATCTAGTCCAATACTTGTCTCTAACTCTATCTCTATCTCTCATTATCTATCTTTAAGACCACCACCACACTTAGATCTATCTCTAATTATATCTTTACTCCTCCTTTCATCTCTCTTGTTGTGTCCTAATTGTTTCATTGGAAGGTATTTAAGCAGAAATCTTGTAAATGTAACATGCACAACCTTCTTGTGGGAAACAATTATGTGCACAAGGGTCAACATTTGGATTAGTCGAAAGATTCACTTTCAGCAACGCATAGTGTTTCTATTTGGTCCTGAAAGGCTCAGCGAAATACTTCTCTCACTAGATCCCATTATACTACCTATTATTGACTATGACTTCTCTTTTGATGTGAATGTGGTTATTTTATTATGAATCAAGAGGATTTGTAGTCACAACTAATCCCAATCACTAGACAAAACATATACATTATAGTAAGCACAAAGCTACAGTTCCAAAGAGCAATCCGTAGCTTATTTGGACAACAAAGATTAAATATCATTAACTCATCCATTAACCCTTTTATCCTACCCATGATACGATATGATCGTAATCTCGATGTTTTCATTTTTGTTTTGTTTTGACAATCTTTCATGAGTTCTCTCCATCACGTGTGTGTTTGTAAGGGAAAGTGAGCGGCTTCTTTGGCTACATTTCTTCTTTAGCTCTAGAAGCTATGTTATCTACATCTTAGCTCCTTCTCATAACCCTTGAGCTTCCTCACAAACCCTCACAGCAAGCGGTCGGGTGCCTTCCTGGCAAGACCGCTAACTTTTTGACACCGTAATGGCTCAAAATGATAGTTACGGGATATTTGATGATGTCCATGAGCTTGTATCTTCACATTATAGCATCCATCTTTATCTTCATCACTTCATCAGCATCTTTATAGGGAATCTTTAGAGAATCTTCATGGAATCTTCATGGAATCTTTGTGGAAGCGTTGTTGAAAGGTTGACCTCTCAACACTTCTGAATTTCCTTGGGTCATACGTCTCCAAGTACTAGCAAAAGTCTGGTAAGAATCTGGCAAGGCATTAAGAACAATCTGCACAAGGAAACTGTGAGAAATGACTTCGCTTGCAGATCCTTGGCACCAACAAGGAAAGTGTCTATATCATCTTCCTCATGCATAATCCTCAACTCCAGCTCTTTACGCAACAATGCAATTTTTGTCTCATTGAGACTTGCATAAAGACTAGCCAAAATATCCCAAGCATGTTTTGCAGATTTCACTGAACAAATATGAGGAGTAATAGTGCGCTTCACAGACAATGCAATCAATGAGCTTGCTCATCCGTAGGAAAGACAGCTCTGGCAGCAGCAGCAATCTTGCCACCAAAACCTTTCAACATCACCTACATCCTTAGAACCAGGATGTAAATCTAATCTATCCTCGGAGCAAACATCTTGAACACATATGTGTTGTTGTCAACCATAGTAAATGTTGCATTTGATAAGAAAATTGCTCGAAAAGAAGAAAAACAAAGTGGGAACAACATGTGCTGTATAACAAAACGTAGAAGACTGTAAGGGACCTCTTATGCAAAAAACGACACTAACAAAACTTTTGCACAAAATGATGAAATTATCTGCGCAGCACTTCTTATAGTGGAAACGACGTCAAAATGAGTCCGAATTGCAAATCTGAGCAGACCAAGCTCTAGAAACCTTTCCAAAGGATTTTTTGACCTGCTGACGCTTGCGAAAGCTTACAGAAATCGAAGAAAGTGAGCCGGCGTGTGTTGAAGCTGCTGGCGACTAAGCCCGAGAGAATGCAATCTGCTTTGATACCAATTGTTGAAATTAGCATTGCAAGAAAATACACACAGTTTGGAGAAAATGAAGGAAGCTCAATGCACACAACAGAGAGTGTTTTACTTAGTATGCGATGGAAAGATAGATATCCCTAGAGTGATAAGCGTATATACGATGCGCGGGGAAAAAACCTCCTAGTGAGTGAAAACTTACCCCGGCGGTCCTAAGTGTGTTCATACACCACTACCACATGTATATGGTAACATAAAGATTACTCACAACAACAACATCATCATTCAAGACACCTTCTATAACATCAAGGTTTGAAGAAGACTCCACATTTACTATTTGAGTAAGTTGAAGATTCAAATTCTCAATTTGATTATCCTTTTCCAAAACAACTTGCTTAAGAGCATCATGAACTTCATAACAATAAGAAATATGCAAATGAGCTTCAGGTTGAACCTGAAAAAAGTCCACCATCAATGATGCCTTGTCTTCTTGCAATTGATTGATGTTGAAAACTGATTTATTTGCCGCAACCATACTTGAATGCCTCTCATTCTCTAACTCTAATGAGAGATTGTTGATCATCTTCTCTTGAGAAACAACAAGACTTTGAAATTTAACAAATTGAGGTACATAACTTCTTTGAAAATCAGTAATCTGTGGATCGGGGACCTGCATTATGGAACTCTGTGAATCAGTAACCTTTGACATCAAAACTTACAATTTAGAGACTTAAAATTCAAGATCCTTGTCTTCACAACTTGAATAACTCATATCCACTCTTGGAGATTGGCTTTCAATCTTCAAGACTCCAAAAAACACTTCTTCATCAACACAAATACCTTTCAAACTGTCACTTGTGGGATACTCCTCATTAAAATACATCAAAAACAGATTCATCACATCATCCTCATCATCAACACACATTGTGTCCTCATATATCTTCATCTCTTCCACTTCAATACACTGTAATTTGTTGTCTTCTAGAATTTCAACCTCTTCAAGATTGATGTTCAATGTTGGTATATGGGTTTTTATGGGATATTGGTGGCTTCTCTGGCTCATCCCCATTTGGATTTTCAACTTCTCAATCACAAATTTGTAATTTGGGTAACTTGCCTTATCTTCTTGCAAAGAGGTGAGTGTCTTTGAAGTGAGGTTTGGGGATAGCTGGCAGTCCTCTTGGCTCCTTTGGCTCATGAGCTACTCCTAGATTCCTCCTTCTTCCTCAATCATCTTTTTCACTCCATCTCTTGCTATGAAGAATATCTCCTTCTTGAACCAACTTCTTCTCTTCAATAATTTGTGTATCTAGAACTTTGATCCCATATTCAAGAACATAAAAATCAGGTTTGGAACATTCAAGTGTTGAAAAATTATATTCAGGCTTAAAAATGCAGGTTTTGAAACTACAGGTACCGGAAAAGCTATTGGAAACTAAAACTGACAACTTGAGATTGTTTAGATTGGAAAGAGTAACATGTTGTTGAAAATACCATTGAGATTTATCATCACTGAGGTAATCATCAAACTCATCTTCATACTGCTCTAAAATACATTCACATGCTTCTTGCAACCTTGATAGCTGCCTAACAGTTGAGCATGAATTCCTCTTCTTGTCCACACGACTATTATGCCACTTGTGTGCATCATCAAGAAGATAAAAACACCAATCCAAATCCTCTTGAGAATCACACATATACTTGTGACATGATGCATCCTGAAAATATTGAATTATGTGATAGATTTCCTTGCACAACTTTGGCATGCAATACTTGACACAAACATCCTCCTTTTGACAAACCATACACAGTTAAGGACATCGCTTCGCGTAGTGCCCATGTTTTTGACAAATAGAGTACTTCTTCTTCTTCTTCTTCTTCTTTATTTCCATAAAGTAAATATCGAAACGATAATAAACAACAATGATCGCATACTAAAATAACCTTCAAAAGTTTGCATAAAGTTGTATACTGCATAATTTGTATACTTTCAGTAAACAAAACTGCATAACAACAAATTACAATTGCATGAACTGAACTGCAACTGACTGCATAGAAACTACCAGCACAAAAATTGTCTACACTGACATTGCCTGCACTAAAACTGTCTGCATAAAAACTATTAGGAACCCGTAAACACTTGAAACTACATGGAAACAGATTCCAAACCTTAAAACTCTTGTTTCAACCATTCTTTGTGCTCCTTCCACTTTACCATCATGGCCCTATCATCATAACTTTCTTGTGCCCCTTCTAGGTTCACTCCTAATCATGATCAAGGGCATGAAACCACAACATAGAATCGCCAAATGTTGAGGCTCACCCTCAACATGTTTACACACACACAATTGATGATGAAGAAGAGATATAGAGAGAAAAGCACATAATAATTCCATTTCTCATTCCATTATTGCGTTACAAGCACAAGAAGTACTTCAGGTCTGATTCAAGAAACTGCTTGGTTGAATGGCAAGAATGCATCAAGAACGTCCCAAAACTCCATTTCTTTGCCTTTCCTTCATCATTCTGAGTCCCATACACAAGATTCTCAAAGGTTCAGTCTCTTTCAATGAAGATACAAGTAGTTTCCAACATTCAAGTGCCTAAAAGCTGCATATCATTTGAAAACGGGAATTAAAGTATAACCTTAGTAAAAAGGCCAATAACCTTTAGGTTAACACTAACTCAGTCATATTCTGCAATTCAACCAACTGTTGAGTGTTGGTCTCCTTCAAGCTAGCCATCTCTTCTCGGGATTGCTTGTGCATTAGGGAAAGTTTGGACTCAAATTTGGTCCTTTTAGCTCTAGAGAGAGAATGCAACGCAACCAATGGATGGCGGGCTAACGTAACAGTAGCTCGGATTTTTCTTGTTTTAATCTCAAATTTTAGCATTTTCAAAAAATAAATTTTAGCTACATAAAAAACCTTAACAATAATATACATTGTGATTTGCTTGAACCTTTCTTGTCAGGACCGAATATAGGACAAATGTACTATAACTCGCACACAATGCAGTTGTACACACTTTTTGGATAGGAGAGACTTAATAGTATTCTCGCTCATTCTCATTCATTTGTGCTCAACTAACTATTCTGTTCGCATTTGACTGTATTGTGTTCACGCTCAAAAACACTACCCCTCTCACATCTGTGTTGTGCATCTTGCCATAGAATAGTCACTAATGGAGAACAGAGGATCTCGACGACCATCCACAAGTATTAAGTCTGTCAAAATTTTCAACAACTTTGATTTGGACAATGATTGACGGCTTTCCACCACCATTACAATTGGAAGTTGGGTTCTCGTGTAGACGAGGAAGAGAAAGCGCACGGACAACGAGTTTGTGAACAATATAAAGGTAGGTGAAAAACTTTTGCTTGTCATAAACAGGCAAAACAATCAAAGAGGTTCTCATTGAACATGCATATATGCACTCAAAGTTGCATCTACGAACAACGCCAACAGGATTTCCAACAAACCGACCAAATTGTAAGTTTTCTTACATCCACAATAGATTTTACTCTTCACTCGTGTATTGTGTGTTTAACCTGCCAGCAGTTATTATAGATATTTATTCTTTCGACAAAGAAGACTGGTAGTCGATGGATTGCCATGCATTTTTTATGCATTCGATGCAACTGTGAGAGAGCTACTCTATAACACTAGGACCAAAAGAGTGTTGGCTAAAAGGAGAGTTTTCTTCTTCGACCACTTTCGTAATTCTCTGCGTTCTGCGCTTGGCTTTGGCACTCTAGAATATCTCCCGATTCCTTCTAAGGACAGTCTAGAGTGGCTAGTCCCTTCATTTGAAACTTCAGAGTGTTTTAGACTAAAGCTCCATCAGGAAATACAAAAATGCTTAAGAACAAATATTGCTAGTCGACTGGTACGTGTTTGAATCTTCATGGCCATGCATGTGTTCATCGACTTTTTCTATAATGAAGAGATTGGGAAGACTGGAACTATGCTACTCTGCAAGACAGAGAAATGCCTTGATTTTCTAGATAAATCTTGGGATGTCCATGATTTTGATGGCATCTTATTCAAGGTAAATAAGAAGTCTATTGTGTGTAAGTGCATGATAACTTCTTAAAATTTCATAGCTTCCTTCCAATACATAAGGTGGCATCGAGTGAATGGTCATCTGATAGCTTTGGACCAAGATTTAATTGATGACCTGAACAATCCTTTGAGAATGCTTGAGGTATGGTGTGGACCTGATTTGCTAACTGCTCTTATCATTCTAGCCAATGTGACACTACGACAAGTGCGCAAGGATTTGGAGAATGAGGTTACCTCCAAAAATTATTTTCCAGTGCAACATGCGAAAGGTAGTATGTTTTGTATGTAAACATGAATGCTACGTCAATTATTTCCCTGATGGTTATTCATCACAATATATTGGTCTAATCTAACTGTTTGATTGATTATTCTACAGGTGCCTCAGAGAAAGGAGAAGAAGAAATTGTGCACAAAGATAAAAAATGACCAATTGTTTCTAGTACAGTGCAACTCTTGATTGAAGATGGCGGCTCACACAATATATCACATTGCTCTGAATTGCGAATATTAAAGAAAAATATTGACAGCGAGCTTGTAATCTATATTCATGTAAAAATACATTGTCAAGGAATTTCTTGCAAATAAAGTATGCGAACAAATATCTTTTCAAATTTGACTCAAGTTTTCTTTACATTGTATTTAATAATGTACAATGTAATGTCCAATTAAATCCATTTATTAGTAGCTCTCATTTACAATTGAGGGGAGCTCTCCCGAGCTTGATTATCAGGATTGGAATGTAAAGGCTCAAGAGATGGTCTAGGTGTTGGGTGATGGATTTGGGGTTGAGGAAAAGATTGAGTAGTGGCGTCTTCCTCGGTAAAATTGGGTATCACAAAAATACTAGAGGTTGAGTGGCAAGAAACATGAGGGGAGGCTGGTCGAGAGGCGCTTGGTGTGTCGTTGGTTGAGGTGCTGCTTTGTACTTTCAAGGTGGAGGCCGAGGTTTTGGTCGTGGCATTGGCATGAAAAATGCATCGATGGCTCCTAGAGGACGTGTCTCCATAAGATTGATCATATTCTGGATTATTGTCGTGCTGAATGCCTCCACATGGACGTTCGAATAATCTGCCAGGTTCCTTGGTCGTAAATGAATTCCCTAGCTTTTATATGTAATTCAAAGAAGTCATGTGTGTAAGGATTACAAAAGCGAAACATTGCACTTACACTTCTACGCTCCTCAGGATAAATGCGTTCCAGAAGAAGCTCTACATTTGAAAGAAATCTCCATCCACAAGAATGCCCGTCGTCTTGTTTTGGGACCTTGCAACTCAAAATCAACATATCTTTCCAAACATTGTCTTGGGTCAATGCTTCTCATGCAGCAACAAGTTTCTGAATAGACCTGTAAGACATAGCATATGGTGACCGCACATTGCATCAAAATTGCAGAATCAAGAAACAAGTAGCTACGTATCTTTGAACATTTCCATGAAAACCATGCATAAAATTTCAAAGGTAGCAATGCTTGCGCTCAATGTTTAGTCCAACAAGGCTCCAATGTGAACTGATTGCACAAAATAAGAAATTAGTTTGCTATTCATAGTATACAAAATATTGAAGAATAGCGAGATAAAAAACACTTACTTTTTGTTGTAAGCTAAAAGTAAAACTTTCCTGTATCCATGTTGGCTGATTTCTTTTAGCTTTTAAACTAAAAATTCCATGTTGACTCGTTGAAACCAATCGATGACTTCTATCAGGGAAGTGGACTCGGAGATAAGCACGACTGATAACTGTGCATCCAAAACGGATACCTCGAATTATTGATACCATGCAAGGTTGGAAACCAGCATGCTACAAATTGAGAAAATTAATTGATGAGGATCTCTAATAAGCTAGAATCAAATAAATACCTCTACAAAAGTAATATAACATATCAGAGATCGAAATTTATAATTTGGTCCGTAAGCTCCCCCACACTATTTTGAAAAACAGCTATCTTGTGAGGGTCGAAACGAAAATACAAAATTTGGTCCCATATAAAAAGTGTTACATCGAAAGTTGGGCCGAGGAAATGTAGGGTCTCATTGTTAGCTTGGTCAATTGCTAACAACATCTCCCGTTCATTTGACTCAGCTGAAGGCTCTTCCACAAGTAGCTCTTGGGTCTGCTCCACATTCAAACATATGCCATACGTGTGCTGTGTGGTGCTCACATTGGACACCTTCACTTTAGTGATTGGAGGGATTGTGAAAATATTATCCATTCTCTTGTCAGATAGATGGATTGATGCAAGTGTCTTGTCGTACCTGAAGCGTAAGAGCTTAAGAGCATTAATATCTTGGGGCATCACTGTTACTCTGTGAGCATGAGCTGTGAGGATGTAGCTGTCTTGGAATAATTCGATCAGAAAGTCCTCGGCTACCTCATGGAGGCAACCCATCGCACTTCTAGCCCACCAAAAATCCAAATTCGCGCTCTCACAAGTCTGGCGAACTACTCTTTGGAAGAGTAACTTAGGAATAGCCAGAGAGATATGCCTTTGGAGTTTGTGTAGCTCAAGCAGAACATTTTGCTTTTGTTCATACCTCCGACTAAGCATTGTTGCCCAAAGATTAGGCAGGGTTTTGCCTGCAGCTCTTGAGGATGAAGGTTGGTTAGCTTGCAGGTAAAACTTCCTTGCGATCTGTTTTGTGCGAGCCATGGAAACAAGTGTTTACCTTGGAAAGTATTGTGGGGAAGAATAAGAATATAATTGAGCAATGAGAAGGTTAGGTCGCAAAAGCTGACTCTAAGAGGTGATGACATAGGTCAAACAATAGTGGGATACACGGAAATAAAAACGTTATATAAGCTCCAAGGACATCATCATCGTTACTAAACATGGGATATAACATAAGGCGACAACCATAATTAATTGACTCGCTCATCACAATTGGGAAGAATGCATCACTGCATGAAGGACATGTGGAATACTACATATCGACTGGGGCATCAGGTCGACTATGTGGTTGTCACGGCACAACGCGATATGGGATAAGCCTTGATCAACCAAACCCCATCCTCACATTGTGTCACGACAAGGAAAAATATCGCGGCACAACACAAGGAGGGGGAGTATACCGTAGCCAGTAGACCTCCTTATCGGATTGTGATGCGACACTCTTGATGGTGTGTCACAACGCGATTGGGACCAACCATGTTGTGGTGATGCCTTCCTATTGTGTTGTGGCTTGACATTTGGATGTTGCCTAACAACGCGATAGGGATCATCCATATCGTGGAGATACTCCCTATTGTGTTATGGGTGCGATATTGGATGTCGCACCACAACACGATAGGGATCACCCATAGCGTTGTGGCGCGACATTTGGATGTCGCGTCACAACGCGATAGGGGCCACCCATATCGTAGAGAGAGATCCCTATCGCATTGTGGTGTGACATTTTTCTGTCGTTGCACAACGCTAGCAGATCAATGGTTGTGTGACATAAACCTCCCACTCGCATTGTGGTGCGACACATTTTGATAAAAGCTCTTCCTTCATAATCAATAACCAAAAAAAGAAACAAAGAGGAAGAGACAAAGGAACAAGATATGAATACATTTGCATTATCTTCAAGGACTCCATTACACAAGACTATGAGGTGATTGATGCACTATCTTGTTTGTCCATTGAAATTATTCTTCTTCCTCCTTTATTGTTGGTGGTTTCTTATCCTGGTTTCTTATTGTTGGTGGTTTCTTACAGTGCTGTTTTCCTCAACCTTTGCCTTTTGGTTTCCTTTGTTTATCTTCTTGAGATCTTCTTTAGCTCCTTTTAAAGACCTTTTGCCTCAGCTAGCATTTTCTCAACGTCCTTCATTTCCGCCATCATCTTTTGAGAAAGATTTGACTTTCCTCTTTTCTTGTCCTCCATACCTGCGTTGTGTATATGTGAGTGAGTTCTGGAGTGTGCAGTCAAGGTGCTTTATATAGCTACAATACTCACCCAACCTAGACATGTGTCATAGGGATGGTTGAGCTTGTCTCGATCTTTGTGTTGTATCCATTGCACCGTTACTAACGCAATCATAAGGGTGGTTGAAATGACCTGGTGGAGTCCCTGAGTAGTCTGTATATAGTAGGCACGTCAGTCCCCCCTTCCTACTCCCTAGTGTTAGCCAGTGCCTTCCTACTAACGAACAACCCAAGTTTTTTTACCTCTCTCCACAAGTGGATCCCTTTTAGATCAGTAGTCTATATATAGTAGGCACGTCAGTCCCCCCTTCCTACTCCCTAGTGTTAGCCAGTGCCTTCCTACCTTCACACTATCGAACAACCCAAGTTTTTTTACCTCTCTCCACAAGTGGATCCCTTTTAGATCAAGATAAAGGAGGAGTTGCCTTGCTCTAACGAGGCACCCAAAGACAAGCTGTACCATTTTCTCTATAGAATTGGGCTTCAGCAGGCGAGAGTACAAATTTAAGTCTATTTTCAACCTTGCCTTCTCATTGCAAGAGTTTTTGGCTTCTGCGTCACATTTTCTTTCAGACTTTCATCAGACATACGAGCAACAGACGATCAGCGACACATTTGAGTTTGGGGGTTGTCGATATGCTCATATGAAGGATATCAGTTCTGATCGTTTAAAAAAATATATTTTCTACAAGAGTATCTTGAAGTTGCCACTACAGTCTCGCAAGAATGACATCGGATGTCCCATACATAATCTAAAGTGTCGAGTTGCAGAATACTATGCTGGGTTCACACTCTTTTTGAATGTTAATCTGGACGATCACCTGGACACAGCAGAGGAGGCCGAGAGCAATCACTGGTGACGAGTTGCTGCAACTACCAAACGATGCTTTGTGTGTTTTAGAAGGTATTCAACAGCCAGAGGGAGCTTTGCCAACAAATGTGGTCCCTACCATCCCCATCAACGATCATCATTATGTAATGCTTAATGACATCATGGAACTGTTTGACTTGAGAGAGGACTACTGCCTTGCTAAAATTGCTCAAAATCTACAACAAGATGGCAAAATAATCAGTCCTGCCCGCGATGAGAAATATTATGTCATGGATGCTCATGTAACAGCGGGTGTGTTTATTGAACCAACAGAGGCACTAGCAATGATATACAAGGATGCAGTCGCATGTGCAGTGATGCTTCCAATGGAGTCGGAGTTTATGGCAGTACAGGAAAGTCTTGGAATCATAGAGATGGGGAGAATTGCTCCATCAACGACATTGGCACCGTCCTCATCCTCTACAAATGAGAGTACACTTGACTGATGGAATGTTGCATTACTCGAAGAAGATGAAAATCAGAAGGTATACTCCTGTGTAAATATTTTTTTGCTTCCCTGTATGAGAGTTTCATGTGTATATACCAACACTTGGCTTTAATTTATTGTAGCTCGTAGTCTATGATGATAAGTTCATTTCCATCCCCATGGAGGAGGTAAAGGAGACTTGGGAAAGAATTCCTCCCTTGGTCAGTACTTGGAGAATTTGAATGCTCCAAACTTCCTCTGCTCCCATTCCAACTTCTCCGAGGACAAGGCTGAATTCCCTCACTCTCAAGATATCTAGGAGACGTGACCATCAGATGGAACGCAGACAAGGTGATGTTGTTAGAGAAGCAAGTAGCGGTCTCAATTTTTGGTGTAGGGCTTGGCATGTATGGCCTGCGCAATCGCTACGTTTTGACATATACTCCGTATGGTCTAGCGTGTGGAATCACAGACCCACGCCAATTACCACAATATGGAAAACATGATCTTATAAAACAAAAGCAGCAACTTATAGAAGAGGCTCCCTAGGTTGAGGCAACTGAGGAGACCCAATTGCTTGAGCTCAACGTGCCTGCAACGGATGCTGATGATGAAACGCATCATTCAAAGAGACCAAGGCACGAAGAAGAGGGTCCTTCAAATAAGAGCAAGAGGCCATAATATTTTGTATTATTTCCAGATGACTAGAAATAAATAGAATGTATTTATTTTATGCATCAAAGTTAGATTGATTATGTAACAATGTCTTGCAATGTATTTTTGTTGTTGCAACCATCATTCACATTATAAAAAGTTGAACTGATAAAGTATCAATGTCTTGCAATATTTTTAATTTTGTTGCAACCATCATTCACAATATGAAAAGTTAAAATTACATCGATTCTTCTAGATACATTAAGTTTGGTGTTTAGATCTTGCTATGGCTGAGAGTTATGGCATAACTTGCAACGGTGCTGTCCAAACCCTTCCCACGCGCTGTTTTTGTAGCCGCCAATCCGCATGTTGTCTACACGTAGACGATAACTCCCATATCTCCTTTCTTCGCCGTTTTTTTGGCTAATCTCACGGCATGGCCAATCTGACTTTGTTTGACTTGTTCCTTGCAATGTGACCTGTGCATTAGTTTCTGATATGTCTATTAGTGTAGCTCCTCTAAGCTATTTGCTGTGTCCGCATCACCTCCATGTCAAGTGTGACTGAAATAACTAGTACGAGCTTGGTAGTGGGTTTTTTCAATGCCCTGTGTAGACCAAACACCCAAGCTGCCATATTGCCTTACAAACCAAGGCATGTGATTACATATAATGTACTGCACACAAAGCATGCAGACATTATAAGGACGACTATTTGCAATTCAAAATATTATGATGTCATCAAACCATTACAGTACCATGTAGTGATTAATAGGTTGATTTGTCCACACACTTATGAATGTCTTGTGGAAGGACTCCACAGCTTCTTAGAATTTTGTATAGTTATCATCAATCCATGAGTTCAATTTGCAAAACTTGAGTATTATGTCCAAGGTTTTCCATACCTTCACTTTGCGAGTCCTTGATGCACCATTGCCTGCATGGTCAACTACAACATTGTGCAGATTTTTTTGCATGTTGTATCTTAATGCTTATCTTTCTTGTGCACTTTGGCTCTTGCATTGTTGTCCATGTGTGGGCACTGAAAGAAGAAGTCTGGCTTTCAGACCACCAATGGACATATTCTTTGGAACATCCCGGCCATTTTTTGATCTCTTCTCATCCTGTTCTATCTTAACATGTCCTCCGTGCAAACCCATTTCTGAGAAGTCCATCTCTAAGGCTGAGATTGCCCTTTTCTTCACAGAGAGAGGTCGAGTGGTCCAGGAAAAACAGATGTAGAGAAACATTATTTTTTCTATTATTCTACAAAGTGCATGCATTGTGCATATGTGTACTCTATATAGTGGGATATCCAAAATGGATCGAAAGTTAGGGTCGCATAGATGCCTAACCGAGTTCTTCTCCAAAATGGTTTGTCAAGGATGTGAACCCCTCCCATGCAATACAAGCAAGGGCTTTTGCTTGTTGCTTCTTTGGAAACGTTGTACATGCATTTCAAGGTTTTTAGGTCTCCAGCCATCTGCCACTCTACATTGTAGGATTCCATGCCCTCGACATCCAATTTCTTTCCATTTCTCTGTTCGCTTATTGTTTCTGGTATGTTTGTTTGATAAAAAAACCCAATTCAATATATTGGAGTTCTCAATGGACACCTGAAAGGATAATTTTGAACTTTTATAATGCACATTCAAAAGCATTCAACTGAAACATAACTTCTACGCACCTTGAACATCGCAAGAAGGAAAATGTTGTGCTCAGATTGCACACTAAAGTTTTGATGGTCATCTGGTCCAATGCTTGCATCCGGAGCTCTATTCATAAGTGTGATTGTGACTCGCTCAACCTTTGTCTCCTTTACAAGCTTGCACTCATCTAGCTTGATGACAAACTTCAAGAGGCCGTTGCACTCTTCAGGACTAACATCGAACAATTGCACAATGTATGACTACAACACGATCATATCATAAAAAATATTGTTATAATTGTCATAGACCATTTCTTCTCCTTTTGGCAATTTGTATGTCGATTCAAGGTGGAAAGGACTTCCTAGCTTTTGAAGCACCTCCTTGTTGACTTCTTGTCTTGTTTTTTGAATAGAGAAAGGGTTTAGAAGTAGCGTGTGCTTGATGTGGAACTTTTTGACCTGTCTTTGCACAGACCTGAGTAAGAGGAGTTAGAATCAAAACCCACCACTGCAAATGATGCAAAACCCTTTTCTAGTGGAACAACATTGCAAATGATGCTACATACTTGAAAATGGTATCATATCCCTTATTGGATATACCAGCTTCATCCAAATTTGATCTAACGTCCCGTGCAGAGAGTTGGTTCTCCTTTAAAAGACTGTCAAGCTATTTAGCAACGATCTTACCATAGCACTTATCATCCAAGAGGCCAGCTACATTTTTGCGATTCAATATGAGCCTGTAATGGGGCAAGGAGGTGGTTGTGTTGTGCTCCACTTCCTTGTCAAGGTGAATCAAAGATCTATGCAAGCATGTTAGCAGTAAGAGATATGAGACTTTATAAATATAAACCTAAGAAGGATAGATGCACTCACTTGATGGCTTGCACTCTTTTCTTGATTCCTCCCGAGCCAACTTTCAAGTCCTTGATGTCTCTTAGTTTTCTTTCTCTTTGGCAAAGAACTAGTGCTGTTTTTTTTTCTCTCAGTTATTGTGTAAGCTCATTGATGGTCTCCTTGCTTCCTTCAACCTGTTGAGCACATTGCACGCTGGTGTAAGCGGACATTCTCACTGTATACAATATATCTCTCTTGTTGTAGAGCATCGTTTCTTGCAGCCAACACTTAGTGTAGCCATACAAGTCATGGTGGCCATCTTCGACATAGTTCACTAAGGATGTAATATCCTTAAAAGGTGAAGTTTGTGACGGGATGCTTTGGATACATTCTGCCGTGCAACCAAAGGTCCACATTTTTCATGCTCTGTGATCTTAAGTTCTCCTTTGAAGCTTCAGAAAGAGTTTGATGTTTGTTTTTCTTGCAGAGTGGTTAATACTCTCATGAGAACTCTATGTGCATGTGATATACATCTCCCCTATTCCTCATAGAACTTCTTCGTGGAGAAGCTATAAGTGTCGATTGAGATATGACTGGTCGAAACTGTGTGTACAAGGAGGTGGGGGCGATAGAAGAATGACAATTTGAATATCACGCACGCGTGAGAGAATGCAGGAGGGAATGTGGGAAAGAAGGAGGTGAGGAAGCAAAGCTTAGTTTTCAAAAATGTAGAAGATTGAGATGGCCCAAATTTGAGTCTCAACTTTTCCTAATGCAAAGTGCTATACTCCTCTACAAATGCATCGGCCATCTCAATTTTTGCCAAGAGATGTGCATTTGATGCCTCAATCTGCTAAACTCTTTCCTCTTTGGCATATACTATCGATTTCATCTTTTCTACTATATGGTGAGCAAACTGAGCATATTATTCAATGTCTTGTAAGCTGGGTGGGTGGAGATGTGGTCGATTTTGAAGTTCCCTCTAGCTCTTGTTACTCTTGCTCAGATTTTGTATCTGGCACGTTCTCTATCGTATCTTGTTGCATTTGTTCTTCTTCATCAGGTGTCTATTGTGTGAAAAGTTGCAACCTGATCTCTTTTGGGCTGTCTACTTGTTGTGATGGGTATTGTGTAGCTTTATCTAACTTTGTATCCTCTTGCATCTCCATATGTGTAGCTTCTTCTTGTTCTGTAGTGTGCCTGTGGTTGTTGGCATTGAATCTATCTTGATTTCTTGCTTTGGTTCTTGGGCTATATCTCTAGGCTAACTTTGTTCAATGTGGGGTGAAGAAGGTACTTTTGTAGTAATTGGAGAGGGAGGTAGATCATCCGACTTTGCTTTTGGCATGTCCAAGGTTCTAACTTTTTCCTTGGCTCTCTCTAGCTCCTCTTCTTCATAAATTTTATCTAGGTCTGCAATGAGATCTCTACCATAAAAGGGGTTCTTTGTTCTAAGCTTCGTTCAAGGGTTCGGTTGCTAGAACTCCTCGAAATTCCCTTATAAAATAGCCTCGTCACTTTTTACCATTTTCGGGTGCATGCATAATATAAATGATAGTATTTGATCTCAAACCAATGCACACGCTGAGACCCATAGTATAGACTAACACCTTATCACATCACTCTACCCATATGAGACTCACGCAACAACAATAACACAAAAAGAAAGCCACCTTATTCATATTTTCCCGTATGGCCGGATGACTAACCATATACCCCCTTATAAGTTTATGGACATCAAACACTTGAAATCGACTCACCAAAACAAACCATAAAACATATGTGAACCACCCATCCAACATGCGGTGTCATATAGTACTCCCCCTACGTAGCACCCCTACACACGTATGCAACCTTGTTTATGGGACGATTTATAGCTCACACTCACAAAAAAGTGATCTTAGAGATCTAAATACATTTATCATCAAGTTTAATCAAGCTTTTGATTTGGCTAAGTGGATTCATTCATTCAATGAGTCTATCCATTTAGATGTAGTGGAGGCTCATCCTAAAGGGTAGACACACAGACAAAATGATCAAAGATCAAAGTTTTGATCTAAATGACTATATTATCCATTAGATGCATAATGTCATACTGGTGTATATGAAATGATAATTGAGTTTTATGATATCATGTTTTAAGATATTGTTATTTAATATATTATTTAATACAATTGTCTAAGTATGGTTCAATTATGAGGGGATTTTCATACTTAAACACACACACTTTCTTTCCCTACTAGTTTTTGGTCAGACTAGTACCATACTTAACAATTGGAATTAAATCATATATTAAATAATAATGTAGCTACTCCAATTTATCATGACTTCAATCAAATTGTTTTTGTCAGGATATGGGTATTTGTACCCTAAAAATTGGATTGCTTGTGCTCTTGTATATTTATTCCTAATTAGGAACTCAGTTTTATCCGAACTTTAATAAAAAATTCGGTACGGGTATGGGTTTTAGACAAAAGAATACATGATCATATTGATAGACTGCGGTTTTTGAAAGAAAATGTTGTGCTTGGCACTGCCTTGGTCGACATGTATTCAAAATGTGGTGCACTTCATAAAGTACACTTTTTACAAAAAAAGTGTGTGAGTAGCTTCATTCTGGGATGTCGTCTCTTGGAATGCACTGATTGTGAGGTATGTCCAACTTGGGCAAGGCCAAGAAGCTCTGGGTTTTTTTTTGGCAGATGCCAACAGAGGGTGTCTCTCCAAGTGCACTCACATTTGCATGCATCTTGTAGGCAAACATGGAAAGACAAAGGGGGCGATTTGGATCAGACGTCTATAGCTCCGTCTCCAAGGAATGGCGTGAGGGAAAGGCAAACAATGCTCCAAGTCTGTGCTAAAAGGAAGGCTATGTACCAAGGCAATATGATACATGCTAATACTCATGATAGTGGGTTTCTTGAAAAGAACACACTATCTCTCTATACTATATATAAGGCGGGGAAGATTTATGGTCCCTGCCCTGGCCATCTATCGCAAGCATCTTGATCCAAATGTGTTCCCTATACTCCCAACGACATAGATGGATAGCACGTGCGCAAAGAGAGAGAGAGAGAGAGAGAGAGAGAGAGAGAGAGAGAGAGAGAGAGAGAGAGAGAGAGAGAGAGAGAGAGATGTGCCAAAAGAAATAGACCCACCATACTAATATGTACAACATAATTTGATCCTCTATGCAAAAAAGCTCCTTGGGGCGGCCATACTAGTTAAACATATGTACAACATATTTTGATCCTCTATGTGCAACATTCCTTAGGAACGGTATAAGGACGTCAAATAGTATGGCAGGTTGGTATACTTTGAAGGTTTCTAATACAAAAGAACTGTGGTATTATGTATAGTAGCAATCTTACAATTTTTTGGGATTCTACCTCCTGTCAGTATCAGGTACATATTAACGTAGTACAACATCACATAAATCTCACCCCTAGCAGCAGTTAAGCAACTAATGGATAGCCCGGCTTACTATGGAGAATGGGTCACAACTGCATGTGCAAGTAATTTTGTGAGCCTGATTCTTTTCAATTGTCATGAGCAAGTAATTTTGTGAGCCTACTTCTTTTCAATTGTCATGACTCGCCATCGAACTTTCCAGGTTTGTACTTAGTGCATTTTATAGACCCATACCTAAAATGACTTTCAAATTGTTACAACTCATGACTCAGTGCATCACCATCTTGCTTGTCACTCCTATTGATAGGAGCAAACCTCTCTCTCTCTCTCTCTCTCTCTCTCTCTCTCTCTCTCTCTCTCTCTCTCTCTCTCTCTCTCTCTCTCTCTCTCTCGTAGAACACTGCCATGGATGATCACAATGCTATCCTTGTCATACACACACACACACACACACACACACACACACACACACAGGTTCGTTCCTATCAATAGGAGTGACAAGCAAGATGGTGAGTCACTGAGTCGTGAGTTGTAACAATTTGAAAGTCATTTTAGGTATAGGCCTATAAAATGCACTAAGTACAAACGTGGAAAGTTGGATGGAGAGTCATGACAATTGAAAAGAAGTAGGCTCACAAAATAAGTATACACACACACACACACACACACACACAGATGAACAAAATAAGTATACAGAGAGAGAGAGAGAGAGAGAGAGAGAGAGAGAGAGAGAGAGAGAGAGAGAGAGAGAGAGAGAGAGAGAGAGAGAGAGATGAAAACCCCTCGGGATGTGAGGAAAACTTGATTCAAAGTGATATTTATAAAAACCTTAGTTTTGATGAGATGGCGACTGTGGTGATAGAGAGAGATAGAGATAGAGAGACAGAGAGAGAGATAATGAGAGATAGAGGGCCTATAGTGCGTTCTCTAGAGAAAACAATGTTGGCTTGGTATATGATGATACATTGTGAGCATTATCTATTGTGTACCTTACCCTCTATGTGTGTAGGGGAGGATTGTGTGTGCCTCCACCTACTTTTGTTTAAGGGGAGGCTTGTGTTTTGTGTGCCTATGTTGAGCCAGCAGAGGATCACACCCACATTTTTGCTCACACTCATCATTTTGTAACCATTGATTGTAATAAATGTCTTTCCAACATTAATTTTGATTTGAGCCATTCATTAAGTAACGGGACTCAATTGAGTTTCCAGCTTGTAATCCCGAAGTAATTTCACTTGCTGATGTAATTAGTTAGAGATGTTCTCACCTCCAAGGCTGAGGTATATAAGCCAAAGTTTTTGTAACCTAAGGGGATTCAGATTATTGATCAAAGTGAGTTTTTGAGCGCCGTGACTGTGTCTGAGAGAGTGAGAGAGAGAGAGAGAGAGAGTCTTATCTACTTGCTACGCAAGCTACGGAGCCGCCATTGGAGAAGCGACACCGCCATTGTGTTAGCAACGGCGAGAGCTACGCACACATACCAAGAGTGCGCGCTATCGGCTTCTATGTGTGGTAAGTTCCTACGAGCTTCGGTGTGAGTTTTCTTCCAACTCGTGTGTCGGAATGGAGCGTGCAGCATATCTATAGAACCACAACGAGTAGAGCTACACATTGGTACCATCGGGGTCAAGTTTCGATCACCTGTATTTTTCGGCCTGTCTTCATACGCGTTTACCGCACGGAGTGGTTATAGGTTGATTTTGTAGTTCAAGTCTTTAGGGTGTTGTTCTTACCTAGTGTATAGACTTCCCCTTGAGTTTGAAATCGATTCAATGATTCTAGATCCTGTTTCGTATAGCATTCGTTCGTCGTACGGATTTCAGTCACTTGCGTATTTTAGAACTTAGATTTGATTTCCTTAGTAGTGATTGTCGTTAGAAGGTCGAGTAGGTGATTTGACACCCACCTAGTTGTTTCCATGCGCCTGCGGGTCAAGCTCCGTCCTCGTCTGACAAATTCTGTTGTTGGTTGAGTTCTCGCTATTTAGCTTCCGCTAGCGGCGTAACCACCTTAACATTTGGCGCCGTTGCCGGGGACGAGAGCCCTAAGTAAGTGACCTTAGACTAATCCTACGAGGTGAGTCGTATAAACTACTTTTTATACTTTAGTTAGAAAAGATCTAGGAGTGGTGGACTCCGAAGATCTCGAGAGATACTAGGAAGTGGGGTATTCCTGGGTCTTCCGTGTTGACAGTATTTTCAGTTTAGCTTAGATTTGTTTGTTGTTTTGTTGGTGTTGAGTAGTTTTTGATAGAAGAAGAATTTGCTAGTCCGTGAGTGGCAGTGGATCTCTTTAAAATCACAATTACCAAACCCAGTTTATGATTAGGAATAGCTTACGTAGGACTTCATTTGATCCTGATCTGGAGCTAGTAATCATTGGAGTATTTGCTTGATATGGTTGATTGCATGTTAGATCACTAAACCGTCGAGTTAGTAGTGAAACTTGCAATAAACAAAAGTCAGAGAAATTTTCTGTGTATCTGGGAGCTGCTGAGCACTTGAGAAAGCTTTAGGAAGGATTTTGTGCCAAAAAACTGGAAATCTGCAACTTTAGACATCATACGCGTATGATGTCTAAATGACCAAACAGAGACCAAAACAGAAATTTTGACTTTACCAGAGTGTTCAAAAGGGGAGTTATACCCTAATTTCAACTTAAAACAAGAGCATTAACACTCAAAGAAACCCAAAAAGACAAGTCGGAGTCCAAGAAACGCAAAGAATAGGAAATTTTGGATTCAGATCTTGTTTTTACATTCAAACCTGACAAAAACACTTGAAACTCAATTATAAACATTGGAGAAGGCTTAAAACCAAGAATAGTCAAAATCTGGGACAAAAAACATCATACGCGTATAATGTCTTTTAGCACATCCACTACTTATTTTTGATATCTGACCTGACAAGATTGTTACAAACACTGTAGAAAGCATAAATATCAAGTCTTGACCCGAATTGATGAAAAAGACATCATACACGTATGATGTCTTTGACCTAATTTTGGACATATTTTGATACTTTGCCAACACAGATCCATTGTAATAGTTGTCTAGAGGTTATATTTCAAGTTTCATCCCATTTGGATCACAATTGACCCAAAACAAGTCAAAAGTGGAAAATTGCCAAGAAAAGCCTAAATTAGCCATAACTTGCTCAAACAGAGTTCAAACTGAATTTTGTGAGTGGACAGAGCATAAGGGGGCTACTGAGAGTGAGCATAACTAAAATAGTCCAAATCTGTGCAAAAAGACATCATACGCGTATAATGTCTTTTTCAGCATAACTACAACAAAATTCTCACTTGATGAAACAGAAGTTGTCCAACTGACAAGATTAAACAATTGACCAAGTATCAATCAGTTTGGATCAATTCTGACCACAAAAACTTGGGAAAAAAAATTGCCGAGATGGAGAAGTTAAAGTCCTTTAGGGGAATTGATGAATTTGAGATCGGGCAGGAATCTCCAGAATAACCAACCAAAACAAGGGGAACAAGCAAGTGTCATATCAACCGAGGGAAGTGTAAACCAAAGTTGGGTGCAACCATTAGAGCCGATCTTTGAAGGAAGTGTTTCTGATACTTCTTCGGAGAGATCTTACGAGATTTTCACCGAACACTTGGAACACTTGAACCTGAACAACAGAGAAAATATGGCAGCAGGATCATCAAACCCTTCCGCCACAATGAAGCTATTGTTCATAAAATACCAGTACGACAATGAGCAAGGTGCCAAGATCTACAAAGATGGAATGGACCGCTATTGTGTAAAGATAGAAGAGAGACCTAGTGAGTTCAAGGACTTAGTGCCTGTGAGCTATAGCAGAGATAGATATCTAGATGACGAGGGTACCATGTACTTGGTAGTCCTAAACCCTAACATTGTGGACAAGTGGAGATTGATGGGCACCAAAGCCAAAGTAGATGAAGAACTTGAGGAGAAAGCACCAATAATGAACTTACCTGATGCGAGGTTGAGAAGAGAGAATGAAACTACAAGGATCAACACTGATAACATCTATGTGGGGCTATACAAATATAATAATGGAGAGCAAGATCTCTATTATAGATGTGAAGAACCCTACACCGGAGAGTTGACAGACCAAAAAAGACTTTATGTCTTTACCTACACAGAGGGATCGGAAGTGAAAATTGCCGCTTACGACAAGTATGGGAGACAATACTCAACAATGGGCAAGAAAGAATTAGAAGGATATACATACTTTGGGGGACCACTACATCAGTATTATGTTACTTCTAGCTCACAAAGACCAGCACCAACAAATGGAGTGCAAAACCCAATGACAACAGGAGGACAAAGAACTCAGGTTGCTGACTAGTTCAGTCAACCTCAGTACTCAAAGCCCGGACCAATGGGATCATTACATTCCAGAGAGTCAATGGATACGAATCGAGGTAGAGCAGTTCCAATCCCCACATATACCACTCCAGGTCCAAGGTTCGAAGCGGAACCATGACATTTACCTCCTAGTAGTAGATTCAGGGTAGGGGAACCGACAAGGGTAACCCATGAAGTCCATGATACTAGAGAAAGCTTTAGCCGGGACACAGGAGCAATGAGATTGGTAGCAGACCATAGACATATGAGACCATCTCAAGTAGCCACGTGTATGCCAAAGAAGTATGGTGGTTCAGGAGATCCATATGCACATGTGTCACTCTTTAAGCAAGTCTTAAGAGCTGAGCAGATAACAGATTTCCATACACAATACGAGGGATTTGGTCTTACTCTAGAAGGTACGGCATTGACATGGTTTCAACCACTGAACATAGGGGGATTCCATGACATTGACCATTTGCTAAGAGAGTTTGCTGAGGAATTCTCAAAATGAGGGATTAAGCACAATACGGTCTCACAAATATATGCTTTTAAACAGAGAGAACACGAAAAAGTGAAGGAAGCTTCACTTCGCTTCAAACAATACATTGAGAGATGTCCAGTACGTGAACGACCACAAGATGACAGACTATCTGTTCTCTTTATTGAGGGATTGAGAAACGACACTCTCAAGAAGGACTTGCACTTGAAAGCTTGTACAAGTTTCGAGCAAGTAACGAGAGAAGCATTGTACTTAGTGGATAACTGTACGGTTTATGGAGAGGTGTCAGCGGATACAGATTTTGTATCCAGTAGCTCTTCCTCCGTAGTGAGCGAGACTACCACTAAAAAGAATGTTCAAACAACAACCACGCCAAATGTAGAGCAAATGATAGAAGAGGCTCTAAAAAGGATGGCACCATACCAAAAACCATTGCCAAAACCACTGAAATGGTGTGCTATTGAACAAAAATGGACAAACCATCCAACAGAGGAGTGCTATTACAACAAAGGGTATGTAAGGGAGCGTCAGTATGCACCTCCTGCTCAATTAGCACCACCTCAAGTACATCCAGTACCTCGATACCCAACGGGAAATGTACCAGGACCTATGGGGATAGAAAGGCCACAACCAGTATTGGGACAACAACCACCTTTACCAGGAGCAAGACCAGTGGGCATTAGATATGCACCAACCTTAGAGAATCAGGAAGAACAAGCCTTAGTGCCCGTTCAAGCCTATTATGAAGAATCTGGTGCACACATGTCTCCAACTGTGTATTACCCACCAGAAGAACCCAAACAACCAGAACCATGGGGCATGATTGGGAATGTTGGAATACCAACAGTTACAAGTGCTTCTGATGAAGAGAGGTACAATTTGGATGCAAGAACATTGATGTTCATAGCTCATGGAGGGTTAACAGGACAAAGACCATCCTATCCACAAAGGACGAATCAAGTGGGACCAAGACCAGCACTAGGACCCTGTTACAAGTGTGGAGGTGACCATCTGATGAATGTTTGTCCACATACGGAAATCATTAGAATTAACGCTTATTGCACTGAGTGTGGGGTTACTCACTTCATTGAGGATTGTTCAAAGAATCCAAACAAAGTGTAAAAGACGACATTGAATATGCTAAAAACTATTCCTACCAGCAGTGGGTAGCGCAAGTTGTTACTAGAGCTCAAGCTAAGAAAACCACTAGAGAACCTGAGAATGGAAAGTTAGCGACCGAAGTGGTTAGTCAAGGACCGCGGAGTCAGAGAAACACATGGAAAGCTAGAAAAGCACGCATGAAGTTGAGAAAAGAACGTGAAGACGCTATTCTAGCTGAGGAACTAAAGCGAACTAAAGATAGATTAGAAAAACTTGAGAGTCAAAACGGGAAACGAGAGATGAGCCCGGAAAGAACGAAACGAAAGAGTATCAAAGAAACAACGAGCTTAAGCTCAGGGGGATCAGTGGTAGTCGACAAAGTACACGAACCATTGGACGCACTGATGAGAGCTTACGAAGCTAGGTTAAAGAACAACCAAACACAAGAACAGAGGTGGATGACATACCCAAACGCGGAATTGGAAAAGCAGAGACTTGAAATGTGCCAGAGAATGATCGAGACTGCACAAACCTTATTAGAACCACCAAGAGAAACGATGAATTGTGGAACGGAAAACCCAATTCAGCAAGAGACTACCATTTCACGGGTAGCTGAAAAGACTCCCAGTGCACAAAAGCCTGAAAATACACACAAGGATGACCGCATAGTATTGAACACAACCGATCAGGAGATAGAGAGTTTTCATCCAGTCATACAGAGGATTTACGGAAAAGATGAGGATTACAATGAATTTTGGAAACAAGTGAGAGAGGCAAACTTTGCAAACGAGCTAAGTTGCCAAGCTAATCAGACAAATTGGGAAAAGGACATCAGGAATCCTCCCATAGTGGAATTTGAGGCAGGATCTCAAGTGGACTTGGATCTGCAATCTTACTGGGGAGATGGGGGCTCTGTTAGAACAATGGAGAGCAAACCTCACTCACTGAATACCTTACCTTCATACTTAGGAGAGTATGAAGCAAAATCCGAGATTAGAGCACTTCCCTCACGAAGAATCTCATTAGAAAAAGTCATGGACTCGCAAGGATTGATAGAGATCTTGTCAACACCAGTGACATGCACTATCACTCTAGCTGAGCTTTTGAGGCTAAGACCACATATGTGGACCACTGTAGGAAAATGCTTGGAGAAATTTGGGATAAAAGACCCAACATCGAGACTGCAAGAGGGTATACAAGAGCTGAGCAAACCACAAAAGAAGGCTAAGCCTGTACCCTTAAACAAGGTCGGAGAGTATTGCGAAGGTGAAGAGGGGAATACAACCTTACCAGTTGAATTCCAAGGAGTGAACACGATGGCAATACTAGACAGCGGAGCTGGGGTAGCCATTGCTACAAAAGAAATCTAGAAAAAATGGGGGAAACCAGCAATAAGGAAGACTAGGTTGAAACTCCAATTAGCAGATGGACACATGGAGAAACCTATGGGGTTATTAGAGAAAATCGTAGTGACTTCTTGCGGCATTGAATACGAACATGCTTTTGCTATTGTCGATTTTGGCAAGGAGAATAACTATGATATCATACTGGGAAGACTATTCATGAGACAGTTGAAAATGGTCCAGGATTGGGGCTACGATCACATATACCTGAGAAATATGGAAACCACTACACGTGTGAACCTGAAAGACCATAGCTACAAAGATGTGAACCGAACACCGGTAGAGGAGTTTGATTCAGCTACTTTGGCGGGATCCAAATTTCCAGCCTGGTTAGGTAAGCCCAAGGAGTTATGGATGTGTGGAGCCTCGAAATGTGGAAGTATGAGGCGAGAAAAATATGTTTTAGAAAGGGCTATCGAAGACGAAACTTATATAGGAGAACCCTTTCCAGAGGACACTCTTGAACCATTAGAATGGACACACATTCTAGCAACCCTAGATGTTTGTGCAATCCCGGATGGTCCCAGAACGAAATTTTGCGACAAGGACGGGTACGACGTGGTTCCATACTTCATGCTGAGAACGATACTCGAAAAAGAAACTGAAAAGAACGATACACTGGAAAAGGAAAATGAAGAAGAGGTGTTTCACGACATTCCCGATCATCAAGAGTGGGGAAATGAAGCAGACAACAAGTCAACGGACAATTCAAGCGGAAACGAAGAAACTATAACGGATGTCCGATTTTATGATTTTTCGAACCAAACTAAACAATGCCAGAAACGCTATAGAGCAAAGAGAAAAACAAAGGGGGTTAGAACCAATCCGATGCCTAGAATAAGGGGAAAAAATCAATTCCTAATGCTAGTAAAGACAGAAGATTGTGTTAAGGACAAGATTTCTGGAAGAATGAGAGGCAATGATCAAAAGAGCTTACGAAAAGACAAAAGAAGCTTAAGAAATCAAGTTCAAAGGAATGAAACGAAAACAGAAACAGAAAAATCAGAAAAGAACAAGCGCAACAAAGAACACACAGAGTCCAAGTTAGAACGTAGAAACAAGTACAGAGAGCTCAAGAAAACTCTGAAAGAAGTTTGGACGACAGAAATTGAGAGTGGAGAGGACGAAAACGCCAAAATCAAGGAAAACATGGATGTTCCCTCTCACTACAAGAAATTCACAATAGAGGATAGGAAGGTGGTATTAACCCAACCTATTCGAGAGAGAAGGGAGAATGAATCTTATGACGGACCGGAAGATGCAAAAAAAGTTGATTTAGCAGCTCCAGGTGAGACACCTAGACCGGTGTACATAGCCACGGATTTGTCTCCAGGCGAGGAAGAGAGACTTTTGAGTCTTTTCAGAGAGTACAGGGATGTGTTTGCATGGTCTTATAAGGACTTAAAGGGAGTTGACCCATCGATATGCCAACACACAATCCCACTAAAACAAGATGCAAAGCCTAGCAGACAGAGACCATACACATATAATGATATGTTTGCTAAGCGAATCAAAGAAGAGATAGATAAGCTAATGGAAGCTGAATTCATATACGAGATTGAACACACCAATTGGGTATCCCCAATTGTGGTGGTACCCAAGAAGAACGGAAAACTCCGAGTGTGTGTCAACTTAAAGAAAGTGAATGCTGCAACAATCAGGGACAATTATCCCTTGCCGATAACTGATCATGTTCTAGAGCGTGTATCAGGGAAAACAACATACTTCTTTCTTGATGGTTATTCAGGATATAACCAGCTAGCCATAGCACTGGAAGATCAACATAAAACAGCTTTTGCAACGGAGTGGGGAATTTATGCTTATCGGGTTATGCCTTTTGGTCTAACCAATGCTCCCGCAACCTTCCAGAGGCTGATGACACATGCTTTCAAAGAATACTTAAGGTTGTTTCTAGAAATATACATGGATGACTTATGTGTACATTCTCTTTTGAGAGATGAGCATCTAGAACACCTAAGAAAAGTATTTGAGAAATGTAGGACATATCGCATTTGTCTCAATCCTGAGAAATGTGTGTTTATGGTCCGACAGGGTAAAATTCTGGGACATATTGTCTCACAAAACGGAATATCCACGGATTTAGAGAAGATAAAAGTTATAGTGGATATGCCTAGACCAACCAATGCGAAACAAGTACAGAGCTTTATGGGACATTACGGATATTATAGACGATTCATTTACATGTACGCTATAATAGGCCAACCACTTTACAGGCTAATACTGAACTTTGAATGGACAGAGGAGTGTGAGGAATCATTCAAGAAATTGAAAGAGGCACTCATTACTGTTCCAGTCTTGAAATCACCAGATTGGGAGAAGATATTCCATGTGCATATAGATGCTTCTGCATATGCAATAGGATGCATTCTTGCTCAGCCAGAAGAAGGAAACATGGATTTTCCTATCTGTTACGCCAGTCGACAGCTCAACAATGCAGAGAAGAATTACACCACAACAGAGCGAGAGGGATTAGGAATGATATATGCTGTGAAGAAATTTCGGCATTATCTTCTAGCCAACAAGTTTGTGTTTTTTACGGATCACCAAGCCTTGCTCTACCTAGTGAATAAACCATGCAATACCGGGAGAATAGTGAGATGGTTCATTATCTTACTGGAATCCGACTTCACGGTAGTAGTAAAGAAAGGAAAAACACATCTTAGAGCTGATCATCTTTCGCGATTGACGAATGGAGAAGACCCTATAGGAGTAGATGACGACATGCCAGACGCGTACTTGTTCAACATAGAAGTGTTGCGCCAGCAGAGGATCACACCCACATTTTTGCTCACACTCATCATTTTGTAACCATTGATTGTAATAAATGTCTTTCCGACATTAATTTTGATTTGAGCCATTCATTGAGTAACGGGACTCAATTGTGTTTCCAGCTTGTAATCCCGAAGTAATTTCACTTGCTGATGTAATTAGTTAGAGATGTTCTCACCTCCAAGGCTGAGGTATATAAGCCAGAGTTTTTGTAACCTAAGGAGATTCAGATTATTGATCAAAGTGAGTTTTTGAGCGCCGTGACTGTGTCTGAGAGAGAGTGTGAGAGAGAGAGTCTTATCTACTTGCTACGCGAGCTACGGAGCCGCCATTGGAGAAGCGACACCGCCATTGTGTTAGCAACGGCGAGAGCTACACACAGATACCAAGAGTGCGCGCTATCGGCTTCTATGTGTGGTAAGTTCCTACGAGCTTCGGTGTGAGTTTTCTTCCAACTCGTGTGTCGGAATGGAGCGTGCAACATATCTATAGAACCACAACGAGTAGAGCTACACATTGGTACCATCGGGGTCAAGTTTCGATCACCTATATTTTTTGGCCTGTCTTCATACGCGTTTACCGCACGGAGTGGTTATAGGTTGATTTTGCAGTTCAAGTCTTTAGGGTGTTGTTCTTACCTAGTGTATAGACTTCCCCTTGAGTTTGAAATCGATTCAACGATTCTAGATCCTGTTTCGTATAGCATTCGTTCGTAGTACGGATTTCAGTCACTTGCGTATTTTAGAACTTAGATTTGATTTTCTTAGTAGTGATTGTCGTTAGAAGGTCGAGTAGGTGATTTGACACCCACCTAGTTGTTTCCATGCGCCTGCGGGTCAAGCTCCGTCCTCGTCTGACAAATTCTGTTGTTGGTTGAGTTCTCGCCATTTAGCTTCCGCTAGTGGCGTAACCGCCTTAACAGCCTCACCTTAGTGTGTTTTGAAGGGAGGATAATCTTGTGTGTGTGAGTGATATGCAACCAAAACCCACATAAGGGAGGATTGTTGGGATGCGGGCTTTTGTTTCTTCTCTTGTGTAAACAATCTCTTCCACCTAGAAAAGTGATGTGTCACAATAACCCACGTGAAGAACCTCTTACAATCCATGTGTAAAGCATATCCACTTGTGTTTGTGCATAAGCAAGCACATATATCCATCATGTGTCAAAAGGCTGCTTATTCTCTCCCTCTCTCTGTCAAATAGTATGGCAGGTTGGTCCCTCATTGTTACTTTGTGCAAGGACAAATCTCCACAATCTGTGCACATCGACGGCAATGCTTGCTTTGTCATTAACTTGCAGTGGCTTCTTTGAGGGAGATGCTCTTGCCATGGGTATGGCTCCATTGCATTCTTCTCAGTTGTGTGCAATTTGGTATTGGGCTTGTCATGCTTCTGTTGGCACAACACCAATGCACGCTTGTGGTACGTGAATCCTCAGTCTCTTCATTGTTGGACACACTACAAAGCATGGTATACACACGATGATCCTCGATTTCAAAGCTACTCTTAATTGCCCTCTAGCATTGATGGGCGCAAAGCACAAAACAGATCCCGCCGGCATCAACGCCAGGACTATGCATGTAGAGCTCATCACGGTGTTGACCGTTGGGTCAACAACACAACATAACTCAAGTTTCGTACCAAAGTCTTATCTTTTGCGAGTTATGAAATGCTGCGGATTATGGCTATAAACGTCATTTGTAATGAGTAGTTATTCTAGTTTCAGAAGCCGGGGTGCAATGGCACTTCCAGATTGTAAATACAAAGCCATTTGACCCTTTCAACCCCATTTTTGGTTAAACTTAAAGTAGCCTTAGTATATAAGGTACCTAGGTCACTTTGTAAAGGAGACTTTTATCATAATAAAAAACTTTAGCGCTGCCATCTACTGTGTGTGAGAGAGAAAGAGAGTGAGCGTGAGCTTCATCCTCTTGCTACGCCTGGCTTGCTCAACACATTGGAGATCCGACTGCACCATTGTTGTATGCTCGAGGAGAGCTACGCGACAACGCCAAGCATTCCATGCGAGATGAAGCGCACACGCCGACGCATCTACGAGCTATTTGTGGCCGTATGTATCAAACCATGTCTGTTTTCTGCGTGCTAGTAGTCTATAGAATTGTGGCGACATAAGCTACACATAGGTACTCATAAATTTCAGTTTCGGGCACTTTCAAAATTTTGCTCTGTCATCCTACGCGTTTTCCGCAGATGGGTTTAGAGTGAGGGTTTTGAGTGTAGAAGCTTAGGGACAGGTGTATCCTAGTGAGGGGATGGTGTTCCTTAAGTTTCGTACGAATCTGGCATGATTAGGTGAGTTACCTTCCGTATGTGTGTATGTGGATAGGTGGTGTAGTTGAGAGCAGTGAGGTTCTTGATTGTGGTTTAGTTGGCCTTCCAGAGTGTTGTATGTGTAGGATGGTCTCAGCCTGACAAGCTAAAGAGATTTCCTCCGTGTGCCTATCGTGTCATCTGTGTCCTCGATTGACATTATGTTGATCTAGGTAGTGTTTGCATGGACTTCATGGGTGTGTGAGTCGCTCCGTCCAACATTGGCGCCGTTGCCGGGGACACAAGGACCTAAGTAGGTTTCCTACTAACACTCATGTGATGGTTGCTTGATTTAGTTTCCGCTAAAGAAAGCATTTTTCTTAAGTGGATCCGGAAGAGGATATTCCGCGATCAAGTGGATAGCCAGGATGCGTGTGTCTTGCCGAGGGTCTGCGACTAGATAGGTTTAGTTAGGATCTGTTGATTAGAGTAGTTGTTGGTGCGAGTAATTTATGAGGTGATAAAAGCGTTTACTAGTCCGCGTGTGGCAGTGAAACGTTTTTCTACTCATAGATGCAAAACCCCATATGATTTGTAGGAGTAGCTTTAGGTAAGTGATCCGATTCTGATCTATAGCTATTCAGCACTGAATTATTTGCTAAAGTGCTTGATTGCATTTGAAAGCACGGAAAAGTGTGCTTTTGAGGGTAAAAATGCATTAAACAAGCTTTTGTGGATATTTTTGTATGACTGGCTGATGCTGTGCATATAAAAGAGCATTTGCAAGGGTTCTGTGAAGAAAACCTGCAATTTTGTAAACATAGACATCCTACGCGTAGGATGTCTCAAGGGGGTTCTGGAGACCAAATTTGAAAATTCTGACTGCACCAGTGTTCAGAAGGGGGGGTTTACCCTAAGTATACATTGAAACTAGAGTTTTGACCAACTCTTGACACCCAAAAGACCAAAGACGGAGTGTCAAAAATGCGAAAACAAGGAACTTAAGATTCTGAGCACAATTTTGCATAAAAACTGGTAGGAATGCTTGAAAAGTAGTGCTCAAGACTTGGGGATGCCTGTGGATGAATTCTGCCAAAAATTTCATCAGTAGACATCCTACGCGTAGGATGTCTCTAGGGCACTTTTGGCAGGGAATTTGGGAAAACTGAGATTACCAGTGGGTTCAGAGGGTAGGTTTTACCCTAGTAACATATTGACTTGGGTGTTTTTCCCTATTTTTGTTGACCAAAAGCCAAAAGGCGGAGTCAGAAAACGTAAAATTTCAGAAAAGGCTTAAATTGAGTGATTTTTGCATGTTTTTGCAATTGTGAAGCATACTTGCACTTGCTGAGAGCATAAGGAAGCATCAGGGACACTTCAGTCTCAAAAAATAAGCAGTAGACATCCTACGCGTAGGATGTCTACAGGGTGATCTGGGCATTTTTTTTGAAAAGCTGAGGTTACCTGTGTGTTTAGAAGGTAGATTTTACCCTATTTTCACCTGGAAAGTGGAAATTTGACCAAATTTTGACAAATCAAAGCCAAAAGACGAGAATTGCTAGACATCCTACCCAAATTGTGTCCAAGGCCTAATTTTGAGACCAAACCATAGGATGACTCGATATGCATGTTCTAAATGTTGTATTGAGTGCATGTGATAAATTTCATCTCATTTGGGTCAGTGAAAGTGAAGATTCAACAGACTTTAGCATTTTTGGACAGACAAAAGGCAAGAACAGCTAAAATTTGGGACTTTTGAAATCCTAACCAAACTCTAAGCATACCACTGGGTTACTGACATCAAGGGGAAGCTGTGGGATAAGTCTGGGGTCAAACAGGCCAAAAAGACATCCTACGCGTAGGATGTCTTTTGTGTGATTTTGGACTCTAAACAAAATTCTGAGCATACCACCGTGATCAGCACCTTAAGTAGAGTCTGTGGTTCAAATTTGGGTTCATTCTGAGCAAAAAGACATCCTACGCGTAGGATGTCTACTGCATCATTCTGAGACCAAAATTCTCCTGTGGACATAGCATGCTGTCATATAGCCTTAGATAAGCCTCCTAGGCAAATTTGGTCCAATTTGGAGTTGATTTGACTGGTGAATTCATCAAAATGGACATCAGGCTTTTGGAACAGATTCTTGATCATTTGACCAACCTATAGGTGTCAGAATCAAAAAATAAAAATTGCTGTGAGTTTAGCACATCAAGGGGAAGCTACAGTGCAAGTTTGAGCTGAAACAGAGCAAAAAGACGAGCTGAAACAGAGCAAAAAGACATCCTACGCGTAGGATGTCTCAAGGCCATTTTTAGGTCCAAATGAAATTCTGAGCATATCATTGTGTTGCTGGACTTAAGGGGAGTATGTGGACCAAATTTTGTTAAATTCTGAGCATATAGACATCCTACGCATAGGATGTCTCTAGGCCAGTTTTAGGGTCCAACTGTAATTTTGACCATACAGAAGTGTTCACAGTGTCACAGAGATCCCACATCTTCTTTTAAAATTGAATTTGGACTCATTTTGACCATTCTAAACTGCATTTCACTGTTTTGGCCATAACTTTCACAGATGGTATCGGATCGGAAATTTTTTAATATCAAAACGTAGCCTGAGAGCGGCTCTACATATCTTAGAGCAAAACATGAACTAAATGTATGCCCATGGCAACCATTTAGTTCTATTTTGAAAAAATGTCGTTTGAGGCCTCAAAATTCATCCGCAAGTTAGGGTGTCTGAAAGCGACAATTTGCGAGAATTGTGACGAAACAGTTGCGATTTTGGACATAGTTTCGACTTTTCCCTAACCAAAGAACTTGAACACAGTGGACTAAGTCTACTTGAACCAAGCAAAAGCTCTTAAGCCCAGAAATCATGTCTACCCTAGATTCAAACGCAGCTTACACAAGCTTGGAGATCCCGACGATAGAGGAATATCCTCCCACAATGGATCTTCCAAACTTGCAATTGATAAAGGTCCATCTTGTTGAGAGAGTTTGGATGATTGGTCATGAGAGTGAAGGACTATATAGATACATTGATGACAATGAAGTCAATCTTTATAGGTGCTCAGATCCATACCTAGAAGAGATAACGGATTACAAGCTCTTATATGTCTACACATATGGAGTCGACTGTCAATGGAGATCTATAGTTGTCGACAAGTATGGACGAGAATACAGAGTTGTAGAAAGCACAAATCCACAGACTATACTAAAAAGAGGTGGATATTTGGTCAATGAAGGACCACAAATGCCTCCACCAAACACGAGAATTCCTATAGGAATTCCAAGAAGAGAGCCACCAGGATTCCCTTCAAGAGCGATCACGAGAGAAGGATTGGGAGAGTCTCTGGTTAGACTTGTAGACAATCGATGAGTTAGACCATCCCAAGTCCAGAAATGGGTAAACATAAAATACTCCAGAGATAAAGATAAGAGAGATCACATAACGGCTTTTAGAAGAGTGATTAGAGTAGAGGAAGTTTTAGATTTTGTGACACAGTTTGCGGAATTTGGATTGACTCTAGAAGATGATGCAGCTACATGGTTCGACTCGGTGGAAAAATGGGATTTTGAGACCCTAGATGAGCTGTTTGAGGAGTTTATTGAAGAATTCTCGCCAAAAGGCATTGCTCACAACACGGTCTCGCAAATCCATAGATTCAAACAGAAAGAGGATGAATCAGTACGCAAAGCATCATTACGGCTCAAGAGATATGTTAAGCTCTGTCCGAGAGCGGAATTACCTACGCAAGCACGACTGATGCTGATCTTTATCCAGGGAATGAGACATGCGGGCCTTCAGAAGGATCTGCATATGATAAGGAGGATGACGCTAAACGAGTTGATCAAAGAAGCTCTTTATCTAGTGGATAATTGTGAGGCATACAAAGAAAAGGACTTAAAGAGTCAAGGAGATGACACATCCTCCAGCACAGTGTTTCACAGATAAGTGAGTCCATTGCCAAGCCAACGGCACCTATTGATCAAGAAAAGCTTATCGACGACTTGGTCAAGAGGTTGATTCCTCTTGTAAGGTCTGATTCGGGAGAGCCGAGTGGTGTGAAATTGAGAGAAAATGGACGAACCATACCGGAGAAGAGTTCTATTATAGCATGGAAAATGCTAGGGAGAGGTATGTACAACCTGTTCCAGAAGCACCTACTCCACCTAGATACATTACGGGGAATGCGCCAGGACCAGTAGGAGTTTTAAGGCCATATCTTGTCTTAGGACAACAACCTCCGCTGCCAGGTGCTAGAATTCCGGTAGACATGAGATACATGCCAATGATGGAAGCATCAAATAAACCAACGCTAGTACCAACTACAATGTGGTATAGCAACCAAAGTGAGTACTACCCTTCGGAGCAACAAAATGTGAGAGAAACACATGGAGTGGTGAGGCCGGTACAACCTCCACCTCCTAGGTTTCAGTTGAAAGAAAGAAGGTATGAAATGGACGAAAGGACATTGCGATTCATTGCAAATTACAGCTTATCTAGGTCAAAGCTTGATTATACCAAAGAGGAATGCTAAAAGAATCTCCTCAGCCAGAGACAGATTGTCACAAAAGTCGTGACAACCCCTTGGTCAAACAATGTCCTCATACGGAGATCACTGAAGTAAATGCCTATTGTATTGAGTGTGGCATCACTCACTTGATCCCCAATTGCCTGAAAAACCCAAACCAAATCAGGAAAATCACAACAAATGTATTAGGGATTGTTCAGCTTCCTTTTGAATTTCTCCTAGTCTTCTCAGCTTTTGTGCTTTAGGCTTATGCCCCTCCTTAAGAATAGTCTTGTGCTCCACCCCCTTTGCACCTCGCAAATGCTTGTACTCCGTAACAAATAGATTTGGATAGGATTCACACAGTTGAACATAGCCCTCCTTTTCACCCTTGGTTAAATCTTCACTCAACATGCTTGAAACCTCCTCTAGGCTTAAACCATGAGCTTGAGGCTGCATACCTTCTTCTTTAGGTGGAGAGTCGTCTATGGTGACCCCGAACAAGTCTGCATCTATCTTTAACATGTCATCCTCGCTCTCCTCTTCTTCTGTGCTAGTATAGCCTTCATCATAGCCTGTCTCGGTCTCATACTCATAGCTTGTCATATCGCTCTCATCCTTAACTGCCATAGGACGAGAACTGCTCTCTTTGGTCTTCAAATCAAGCACAATTTGTATGCCTCTCTCTTTGTCAAGCAAAGTGAACACTTTGCTCTCCCAATCTTGCTTTCCTCCTATCGCCAAAAGCCATGGCCTACCCAAAATGATTGGATAAGCATTATCCCTTGCCTTCATCACAAAAAACTCGATTAGGCACTCTATGCCCATCACCTTGACCTTCACATCCTGCACCACACCCAGACACCTGGCTTTGATATGGTTGGCCATCCTCATGCACACATTTGACCTGATTATTGCCTTGACTCCCGTCTCTTTCATGGCTGCTTCCGTCATGACACAAACCTGTGCTCCACCATCTATGTAAGCTTGTACCTGCATCCTTTTTTCTATAATCGCATCCACAAGTGGAAGAACGTTAGTGGGGCTACCTACCCTCAAAGCCATGTTTTGCACTTCTTGCACATTTCCCTTAGCTCTTGGCAGCATGGTGCTAACACTTGTGGACCAATGCCTTCTTAACTTTGGGTTTAAAGTAAACAACTGACCAAACGTAATATTTGCTTTTTGATTTTGAACATCACTCACCAAATTGTACTCGGGATAGCCACATCCTAGCTGGAAATCCACTTGCTTGATCTTGCGATGCCTCCTTCTTTTGCTAGGCTCAGGCTGCTCTCTGCCTTCGTACACCTTCTCTTTGCCCTTGCGAGCTCTAGTTTCCCGCTCCGCCTCTGTATCCCTCTCAACTCTTGCCCTCTTATTGGCCAAAACTTCGACATCCCGCTTATCCACCCCTATGATGTTTACTCTTGGAACTTCACCTCCATTTTGCGGAGCTGGCTGCACCGGATTCTCCACCGCTTGTTCTCTTGGGCCATTGTAATGTGCTTGACCTCGACCTCTACCAAAAAGCGGGTACATACCTCCTCTTTCTCTCTACGGTTGAGGACAATCAAGCGCATAGTGCCCTTCTTCTCCACAATTATAACACCTACCAGGCAGTGGCCTTGCCCTGCCCCTTGCTCCTCTTGGCTATCCTCTATCCATGACACTGAGCCGCAAGTCCTGCATTTGCTCAGATAAATCTTGCACTGTGCACACCCAATTTTGCGGCACCACAGCTACACCTCGAATTCCCTGATTTTATTCATGTGCAGCCTCTCTCGGACTCTGCGTTTGAACATGGTTCATCATCTCGTAGCCTGACACGCCCTGCTCTATCTTCTTCTTTATCTTTCTGCTCTTCGATCGTGCAATGGCTACCGCACCATTATAATTCTCTGGGCTCTCGAAATCAACTTTCTCTCTCACCTTGGGATGCAGACACGCCATGAATTTTTCTAGCTTGAAGTAATCTCCATTAGCCAATTGCATGGCTGCCGATAATTCTACCCAACACTCTTCAAAATGACCCAAAAACAAATTGAACTCTTCACTTACATCTTGCTTAAGCGCCTTCAGCTTTGCATCCATTTCGACTGGGGAAGTCTCCTTGCAAAAGTCGTGAAGAAAAATCGCCCGTAGAGCCGGCCATGCTTGCTTCGGCTCACCTTCCAATGCGTCCTACCATGCTTTAGCTCTACCACGCATCACCAAAGGAAAAGTCTGCATCTTGCTATCCTCGTTTGACATACGCAACGATAGCATGTACAGCTCGGAATCTGACATCCACTCGTCAGGGCTCTCTTCTCCTGTGAAAATCGGTCCATAGCTTCTAGCTGCCATGACTTCCAACGCAAAAAACCGCTTCTTCTCGATTAACTGGGAGCAATCAGTGTGCTCCTCTGTGGGGGCACCAGAATATGGAGAGGGGGAATGGGGGAACACGCCCAGCACAGACATAGGGGCCTCTCTATAGCTCAAGGAATTCACAACACCCCTATCCTCTCAGAAAACACCTTCAAAGAAACACTTAACACTAGCAGACCACCGCCTGCTCAATTACCACTACTCACACACTCTACAGAACCACCACACAAGGTGCACCTACTACCACTGCCTGTCTCCACCCTTACACATGCACACAACCACTCGATCTCAGTCTCTCACTCAAAACACCATCGGTCCGGGGGGGCACACACTTCCACACAGCCGGCACCGAGGAGGGACATGAAAGCAGGAGAAAGAGAAGGGGGGAAGGGGAAACGACAGCACGGGAGGCAACTGTGGCCTGATTGCACTTCAAAAAACATATACATAGGCTTGCAATGCCATCACCATGGCCATTTTCAAGAAAAAGTTACAAAGGGGCTAGCTTGCTAGAAAACTCCACTTTGCAGGCTTCAAACGGCACCTCAAAAGGCCAAGAAAAAAGTCCTTAATTTGATCTTTTTTTGACTTTTATAGGGGGGCCTTTAATTTGGGAATTTGCATTTCAATTGGTCCACTTGACATCTTGAATTGGTATCTTTGGGAAAGAGGGCACCGCTTTGCTCTATCTCTCTCTTCTTCACTCTTTGCACTTGGGAGGGGGGCATTAGCGATGTCGCTATTGCCCCCTAGGCTCTTCATTTTTTATTTTTTATTTTTTCACCTTTTACCCTCTTTTGGTTTAGCCTTATACTACTCAATTTTTTACTTTGACTCTTTCCCTCTATCCATCTCTTTGTCCTCTTTGGGCCTTGCACTTGGCTTGTCTTTGCACCCTTTGATTTGCCCGGACGACCCTTGGTTTGGGCCCCTTTGACCTTGCTCAGCTTTGCCCACCTCGGGGCTTCCTAGCTCACCCCTTTCCTTCCTCTTTGCCTTGCCCTTGGCCGGCCTCCCCTTTGTACACATGAGGGCTCGTCCCTCACCTCGCCTCGCAGGACCGCTCTCTTACCTGAGGGGGGGAGCAATAGCGATGTCGCTATTGCCCCCTCCTCTCTCCTTCAAAATTTCGGACCTCTAAGGGCCGCGGGACCATCCCCCACTGGGGCCGCCACATCACCTAATAGAGGGCGTCAACGGACCTACACGCGCGCGGGCATGCCACTGCGCCGCCCCGGCTTGTCAACTGCCGCCAAAACCACCGGCACTTTGCCCAACGCAGCGCCCCTGGCGCCGTCTGCGCTCAACACCATAGCCAAGAGCTCCACGCTCTCCTTGTATATCAAATGGGCCTCACGCCCTGGCCTTTGTACCCCGCAGATACGGCCTCTCTCAGCGCATACGGGATTTCTCCGATGCCACGTGGCAGCTTTTAATCGAAACGCCCTCAAGGGCTTGAAACTTTCCTTAACAAAAACCTCCCCTAGCTCATTTGTTCACTCCTTAACTTGCCCTGTCTGCCGTACATCTCCTGGTGATCCAGTCACCGAATCGCAAAGCGGTGTTGAGTCCCCACTTTATCGGTCCCTGGTCGTGCCAACTCCACTGCATTCCGACTCCCTCGAGTTTGCTATCCAAGGCCATGAAAAACTTAAAAAATCATCTGCAATTGTCCACTGCCCAAATGCTCCCAACCTCATCTCGTTGTATCTGACCGACCAAGTATCCGATTGACGTGCAGCCGATTCGTGCTAACTCTACATGGTACACCCTTCCACCGAGAATCTTGGCGAGGCCCAAAAGATGCCAGATGGCCCATCCTCCAATGCGTGCAAGTGGGCTCAGACCCGGCCCCCGGAAAATCTTCAACTGACCATATCTTGCTATTCAAAGCTCCGATTCGCATTCCGAGAAGACAGGCATGCTCCACAACTCAAGCTCTACACATGTATCCGCTCACACCTGCCTGGGCCACCTGTCCCCAGCTGTCCGTCGGGGATCTGCTACACACCTTTCTTTAAACTGCGATATCTTGAGCACCGGGGCTCCGTTTGACGAGCCGTCTAGACCGGCTTCTAGAGCACGCTAAACTCTACATTCTAGAGCTTTGACTTGGCATTTCGGACATTTTCATTTTCCACCCCATCTGGACCATTCCGCTGCACTTTTGGCCTACAAAACGGCATCAGGCATACTTTCCCGTTATCCTTTGGCTGCCTAGGGCCTTGGTGCCTGCCCTAGCTTTCTGCACTGCACTCGACTGCACTCTTTGCCTGGCATAGACCACTTGATAGCTTCGACCAACTATAGCTGCACCAACGAGCATTGAACACTACAATTGTGATGTGGCACGCATTGCCTGCTCAAGTGGGAATGGGTCCCTGATGATGACGAGCAGGGCCAATAGTAGTAAGTCGAGTCTCCTAGTCATACAAAGGCACAAGGCAATGATGATATGGCAGCACAATAGGTAGACAGCCGAGCAGCTTTTTGTCTTATGTTTTCTAGAAAGTGGTTCCCACACCATAGTCAAAAGCCTTTTGTTTTTCAAATGCATTCAAGATTCTTTAAGCCACACACACACACACACTCCACATTGATACAGGGTAGAAGCATGTTAACATGTCACTGAATATGTTGTCCCGGATAGTGCTAGTTGCTTATTCTTGTTAGCATATACTAAAAACGCATGGGCAAGTCCTTTGAATTTCAAATGTTCCAATAAAAAAATTATTTTCCCTCCTCATGTGCTTCTATTTTCAATTTATTACTGAAGACGACGTGGGGAGTCTCTCTCTCTCTCTCTCTCTCTCTCTCTCTTTCATTCGTTCCTTGCGTCGGGAATCCTTCCTCAGAGATGAGTTGTCAAAGCTGAGCTCTTTCTCTTGTTCCGACACAGACCTACAAATATGGAGAACCAGCAACAACCAACATTATTTCCACTAGCTCCAATGCCGAAAATGGAGTCGTACTAGAATATGATGGTAAGGAAATCTTATGTGTAGCCCACCCACTCCAAATGAAGTCATTGGTTTTGTTGGTCACATCTATAGTTTTGTGAGAGCATTTGTTCATAGTATGTGTGTATTACAACATCAAGTGTTGACAACTATACATTTAAGTGATTTTAAGTAAGTAACATATTATGCACATCTACAGTTCTCAAGAAAAAGAAAAAGAGAGCCACTACAGGCAATGAATTACAACTCCCAAGATCCAGATCTTTCTGTAATTAGGGAATATCAGAGAGTAAGAAAGAGGAAACAACGGGAGCACAAACAAATGAAATTTGAGTGACGACATCATGCCCACAATGATGAGGAGAAAAAGAAATGATGTGTTGGGAGTTTCTTCAACTCTTGAAGACCAACGGGAGCACAAACAAATGAAATTTGAGTGACGACATCATGCCCACAATGATGAGGAGAAAAAGAAATGATGTGTTGGGAGTTTCTTCAACTCTTGAAGACCAAGTTGGAGCTCTTTATCACTCATAACTATGTGGCTTGATGGCAAGGACAACAATTCAAGGATTGCCTTCTTCGGTTTTCGAACGATGTCGGCGTGTTAGTTGTTGATTTTGCAAAGAATTATGCCTTCAAGGAACAAAATGAGATTCAGTCAATGCATTGGCACTCTAGTAAAGTAACCATTTTTGTACACATAACGTACTACCGCAGGGCAAGGGAGGTAGTCAAAACCATCCACTTCTTCATATCAGATGACAAGGTGCATGAAATGTTGTTCGTGCAACACTGCTTCATGCTACACCGTGATCTCGTTACAGCAAGAGGGTGTCACTCCTAAACAACATTGGGTGTGGTCTGATGGTGCAGCCTCACAGTTCAAGGGAGCCAAGCCTTTTTACTTCGTTGCAAGATATGGTGGACTCACAAAGATGGGGATGAGCTAGTTCTTCTTTGGATCAGGGCATGACAAGGGAGAGAATTATGGTGCATGAGAAGTTGATAAAAGAACCTTGACCCATGAACAGATAAAACCTAATGGATCTATTTTGCGATGTGCAACTGATGTGGTTTCTTATTGCCAAGCCGACTATCGTAGGGATCACCTTCACACTATCCTTCAAAAGAAAGGGAATGTGCATGTGTGTTCTGGGAGGTTAAAGAGGGGGAAGTGAACAGGGAGGTGAAGTGGAATTGTGCCACTGTGGCAAAAACTCTCTCTCTGCATGCTTTTCGTGGTCACAACCCTGAGGATCCAACTGCCCTTGCAACAAGAGCCTTGGCATGCTTCTGTGATGCATGCATGCACGGAAGATGGAATCGATGCGTCAATAAAGCTCACGTGCAGCCTTGGGATTATCATACTCTACTGCCATTACCTGATGAGGCTGTGTGAGATTCTAAGCTGGCAGTTGAAGCATCCACCTATGATGACTTCACGTACAAAGGTCATCATGATGTGTTCAATAGTGCTCTATGTGCGGAAAATTTGTTGTAAATCTAGATGCTTCGACCAACGTCGAGGATGTGTATTTCTACCTGGTCAAGTGCGTTGCAGCAAAGGAGACGATGGAGAAGGGTTACCTCGATGAGTGGGGCAATGCAATTGATATAGGTTCATATGTTGTGCAAGGTCTATATTACAAGCAATTGGATGAACACACCTTCAAGCTAGACCACAAGCAGTCGATCGTCCACGTACTTTCACATCTGGTACGATGTATCAAAATACCCATGGAGCACATCCCAAGGAGATGGCAGGTATACACAGTCAACCCAGAAAGCTATGAATCAATCTATAATAGCATGCCCTTTAGCTTTTAAGTTGTAATCACTACATTTTCAATATACTTCTTGCTCAGAGATAATGCAGTTTTATCAAAAACTTGGGTATCTTCTGTCTCTTGTGTCTCCTGTGTGCTTTGAGTATACATGGCTTTGGTGTCTATCACAGAGGGGTCTCAGTTTAAGAGAGATCATTTGTACAACCTGTCTCATTAAACCTAGAGGATCTGAGCTCATCAAGAAAATGTAGAACTCTAGAGAGGTGATCAAACAAGCTCAAAGTCCGCCTCCTTTGGTGTCTTACAATTTACGCTTTTTATAGCAGGACTCCATATGGTTTGGGCAAGTAACCCACAAATATAAATGGAAACTGTAAAAGAAGGCACACCCAGCTTATAAGAAAGGCATCAGGGTTTGGAAAGATGTGTACAAAGAAGGCGAGTGGCTTGCACAATATGATAATAAGAAGGTATGCTAATTGTGTTCTGTTGGTATGCTAGTTAGCATACCAACAGTTCTGTTGGTATGCTAGTTAGCATACCAACAAGCATACCAACACTACTGTTGGTATGCTAGTTAGCATAAATGGTATATTAATTAGCATACTGTTTATGCTAGTTAGCATAAACAATGTGCTAATTAGAATACCTTTTGCTGGTTTTCAAGGAGAAGAGATGATAGCGTTCTGTATATTGTGTATGCTAATACTAATTAGCATAAACTTATATATGCTAATTAGCATAAATAGTACGCTAATTAGCATAACTTTGTTGGTTTTCAAAGAGAAGAGATGGCAAATTTCTATATATTGTGTATGCTAATTAGTATATTATGCTGTGAGTGGAATGCTAATTAGCATATTGTTTATGCCAATTGGCATAAACAATATGCTAATTAGCATACCCTTGCTGGTTTAAGGGAGAAGAGATGGCAGCTTTCTATATACTGTGTATGCTAATTAGCATACTTTTGCTGGTTTCAAGGAGAAGAGATGGTAGCTTTCAGTTCACTATGTATTCTAATTAGCAAACTATTTATGCCAGTTGGCATATATAGTATGCTAATTAGCATACCTTTGCTGGTTTTAAGGAGAAGAGATGACTGTTTTTTGTATACTGTGTGTTCTAATTATCATACTATGCTATGAGTGAAAGTTAGCACAAACAAAAATGCACAGCATGCTAATTGAAGGTATGCTAATTAGCATACTATTTATGCCAGTTGGCATAAACAGTATGCTAATAAGCATATCTTTGTTCGTTTCAAGGAGAAGAGATGATAGGTCTCTGCGTCGTGTGTATGCTAATTAGCATGATGTTTATGCCAGTTGGCATTCTACGGGTATGCTAATTAGCATATTTAACTAGCATATATAGTATGCTAATTAGCATAGTTTTGCTAGTTTCAAGGAGAAGGGATGGCAGCTTTTTGTATACTGTGTATGCTAATTAGCATACTATATTGAGTGGAAGTTATCACAAACAAAAACGTACAGTATACCAATTGAAGGTATGCTAATTAGCATACTATCTATGCCAGTAGGAATAGACAGTATGCTAATTAGCATACCGTTGTTGGTTTTAGGAGAAGAGATAACAGCTCTCTGTATACTGTGTATGCTAATAAGCATACCATGTATGCTAATTAGCATACTGTATGTTGGTTTCAAGAAGGGATGGCAATTTTCTATATACTGTGTATGCTAATTAGCATACTATGTTATGAGTAAACGTTAGAAAAAATAAAAATCCACAGTATGCTAATTGAAGGAATGCTAATTAGCATACCATGTATGCTAATTAGCATATTGTTTATGCCAGTTGGCATAGACAATATGCTAATTAACATACCATTGTCGATTTCAAGGAGAAAACATGGCAGCTTCTTGTATACTGTATATGCTAATTAGCATACTATGGTATGCTGTGAGTGGAAGTTAGCACAAACAAAAATGTACAGTATACTAATTACAATGTATTCTAATTAGCTATTGTGGGTATGCTAATTAGCATATTGTTTTTGCTAGTTAGAATGAACAATCTACTAACTAGCATAAACATTATGCTAATTAGCATACCTTTGCGGATTTCCAACGAGAATGTATACAAATTCAATGTTTACAAGACAAAAATAATGCCAATAGTACACATAGTATTGTCTTCAAAAAAAGAATAGTATAGGATATGATCATTAATATCTGAAGTGAATGTCGGAATAGTTACAAACATTGGAAAGGCAATTTACCAATTTCCCTCATAATGTTACAAAACTGCAGAGAGCCTCCCACTCTAGATAAGATCATGGTTTAGGGCAAGTGTACACTCACTTTTGCCCAGTGTCCGTTTTCTTCTTTTTTTGCTGAGCTTTTGGTTCTTGCAACTCTCTTTGTTCTTCTTCTTACTGTTGCTTCTGTTATTTTTCCCTTTGTAGCTTCTCTCTCTCATATCTTTCAGATTCTTCATCAGCCTCCCTTTGTCTCCTACGCAAGGCTTCCTTACGCTAGGCCTCATTGCACTTTTGCATTTTTGATGACAGCTTCCTGATCACTCCTTGTGAAAACAAATTTGGGACAGTATCAAATGCATTTTCAGTTGTATACGTTGCATGATCCTCTTATTGTAGCCATAGGAACAACCAACTGCTCAAAGTATCAAATGCATTTTCAGTTGTATACGCTACACGATCCTCTTATTGTAGCCATAGGAACAACCAATTGCTCAAAGTATCTATCAAGAAGTTTTGACATTGTTTCTTGATCTAGTCCTCTATCTTAGGAGTAACAAGCCAACTTCCTTCAATGTTCTGGCACACTTTGTACATACTATCGTCAATAATTAGATTGTTTTGGGGCCCAAAGTTGCAATTCTTCCAAAAAAATCTCAAATCCTTCAAGAATACAGGCTTATTATATATCTGCCAAGCTGGCCACTACAATGATTCTCTGAAAAACACCTCTCAGCTTAGCCCGCTGCGCTAAGAATATTGTTTCTAATATTGCATTCACTTTAGGTGCCATGCTCATGCTCCATATATACACATGGAAAAATTGGAGGCACCAATGCAAATATTTGTGGCTGTCTCTACGACAAAATGCATACCTCCTACCATGCACATTGTACTATATCATTTCCCCTGCATGTTTAGGGGAATGTCATTGTGCATTGGCTCTACAACTTGAACAAGTAGGCCATTTAAACCAAAAACCAAAGAGCGCCCCTCGTCTGGCAATGGCTTTGGCACGCATATTGGGTCTAGCAGTGCATACCACTCATCAAAAATAACTTCCCCCAAGGGATGAACATAACTGAAGTACTCAACAATTTTTGCTAAGCGTTTAAGATAGCTAGCCAGGCGCTTCTCAATCTCGGATTTTTATTTTTGTACTTGTCTTGCCTAGGAAATACGCCGCTTTCATATGGTTTTGCATGCAATGGCATAATTCAAATCATGCAGGGCAACTAACTGCAGTTTCTCTTTCCCTATGACACAAAAATGGTATCGAATAAAGACATCATAAAGAACAAGCAAAAACTACTGAATTTTTGTACATTAAAATAATATGAAAAGAGTTTCTCCATTATAGATATCCAGAGAGATACATGCCACAAGGTGTGGAGCTTGCTAGCACTACATAACTTGGACACAACAGGGAATAGATTCAGCATAATTTCTTCCAAGAACGTGAGCAAATGGGTTTCTTTTCACCTCTGCTACGTTTGTTTAAGTCATCCAAGGGGCTTGGAGGGGCACCACATATCTCATCCCAGGATCTTCCAGAATCTGTTCCAGGCCACCTTTTCTCGTTAATTTCACTTTGTTTACAAAACCCTGCAGGGGGATTTCATCACCAGCGTCTTGTACACTTAGCCCACTATCAGTCCTGAAACCTTCCTCTTGAGCACTCCTACCTTCCTCTTTCACACTCCTAGCTGTTTCCTCTGAGATGCTTGTTTGATCATCTATAGGGGGCTTGGGTTTGAGATGAGTAATCATGATAAAATCTTCATCATCATCATCTGTTTCTTTACCATCCACAACAGCCTCGTGCGTTGTCGCATGCTATGGCAGTACATCTTCCCTTTCATGCTATCCATCCATCTCATCAGATTCATCATTACAGAGCTTCTCTTCTATCCTTTGATTGACAGGTGTCTTGTCAGGTTTTCATCTTGCATCACTAATACCTTTGTATTCCATTCACCCTTTCATTTTCATTGATACCGTTATGATTTTTTATATGCATTGTGTAACAAGTAGCATTCCATGTATGGTAGGCATCTATATCCTGTAGACATTCATATTGTCTATGCTAACTAGTATACAAAGTGTGCTAACCACCATGGTCAATATGCTAACTAGCATACAAAATATGCTAACAAAGAAGTGTGAATATAGTGTGTATGCTAACTAGCAGAGAATGTATGCTAATTAGCATACATAGAATGTTAATTAGCGAAATTGTGTCTATGCTAATGGTATGATAATTAATGATGGTGTGCTAATTAGCATACACAGTTGTATGCTAATTAGCATACCATGTATGCTAGCATAGATGGTATCCTAACTAGAAGGTAAGTTATGCTAATTAACATAATGTCTCTGCTAATTAGCATACCATCTTTGCTGGTTAGCATACTGTGCATGCTAACTAAAATACACATTATGATAACTAGCAAAGAGGTATGCTAACTAGCATACACATTATACTAACTAGCTCAGAATGTATGCTAACTAGCATAGAGGTATGCTAACAAGCATAGACATTATGCTAGCTAGCAAAGAAGATATGTTAACTAAACTTTGACTGCTTATTAGCATGCACCAAATGCTAGCTAGCATACAAGATATGCTAGTTAGCATACTGAGTATGCTAATTATCATATCTTGTTTTCTAGTTATCATACTTGCATGCCAGGCATCATACACAATGTTCTAACTAGCATAAAAGTATGCTAATTAGGATATTGAGTATGCTAATTAACATACCTTGTTAGCTAGCGCACTCTCTGTGCTAACTAGCAAATAGGGTATGTTAATTAGCATACTCAATATGCTAATTAGCATACTTTTTATGCTAATTAGAACATTGTGTATGATGGCTAGCATGAAAGTATGATAACTAGAAAAAAAAGGTATGCTTATGCATGCTAATTAGCATACTTGCATGCCAGCCATCATACAAAGTGTTCTAATTAGCATAAAAAGTATGCTAATTAGCATACCCTGTGTTCTAATTAGCATAAAAAGTATGCTAACTAACATACACGGTATGCTAATTAGCATACTTTTTATGCTAATTAGAACACTTTGTATGATGGCTAGCATGCAAGTATGCTAACTAGAAGAAAAGGTATGCTAATTATCATACTTGCATGCTAGCCATCATACACAATGTTCTAACTAGCTTAAAAAGTATGCTAATTAGCATACCTTGTTTGCTAATTAGCACATTGTGCACTAATTAGCATATTTAATATGCTGATTAGCATACTTTTTTTTCTAATTGGGAAACTCTCTATGCTAGTTAGCATGCATAGTTTGTGAACTAGCATAGAAGGTATGCTTATTAGCATACACAGTATGCTAACTAGCATACAAAAAATGCCAACTAGTATTCACAATATGTTAGCTAGGATAACTAGCTGTGCTAACTAGCATACATAGTATGCTTACCACCATGACAATGTATGCTATCTATATCTCATAGTATGCTAACTAGCATCACTAGGTTTGCCAACTACCATACACAATATGCTAGCCATCATACCCACTAAGCTAGCTAGCATACATTCTATGCTAACTAGAATACATTCTATGCTAACTAGCATAGACATGGCTAGTGTAGGAATCAAAGCTGGATAATTGTTCCTGAACATTATCTTACCAGAACTCTGTGTGATTGGAGGTCCTTGCCACGTGACCTTGCCACACCATTCACAGTTGCTATCCTCGGCTGGCAAGTGGAAGCTCTACATTCGGTCCCCAAGGAGCATGCAGCAACAAAACAGATTAGGTGATAGTTATGCTCACATGGAATTTTGACCATTGCATTGATTTTTTGTACTTCTAGTTTCAAACCACAGGCAGTACACTCGTTTCTTGTTGTCCCATCGCGTACCCCTCCTATACACTTTGTAAATGTGTCCATAGCTATCTTGCATAGGGCAATGGGAATGAAGGAGACTTGTATCATCCTACTTATCTACATGAGCAGCTGCAATGGACTATCGCAGGTGTGAACTTTTTCTTCCTACATCTCCACATTAATCTACAAACTAATCAAAATAGAAGCATGGTAAGTACATAGGATAGTTGTGCACATATTCAAAACATAAGGTTCAATCAAAAAACCATCGACACTTACACGAAGAGAGGTTATGTCAATATCAATAGAGCAGTGGGGGTGTCCTCACTATGAGGAAACCCCAAACCATCCAATGTCTCTTTCAATGTCTTGATCTTTACCTTGAGCTCTATTTCTCTCCTTGCATCCACACTCTCGGTGAGGCCTAAACACCGCAATTGATTCTCAACATCATGAAGCTTCTATCTCATAGCAAGTATTACAGGGCTGACCATATCATGGCTTGCTTTCAGAACCCTCGCAGCTTCAAGCTCCTGACCTGCATTCTTGAGCTACTGTTTAGCATCCTACAATCAATTTCTGAGATGGTCACTTGCACTCATGATGTGCTGCAAATCAGAAAGCCCGAAATATGACAGGCTTCTTGTCAATCATGAGAGCTGTTAATAGAGAGGGGTGTTGCCCTGGTAGAAGCCAAAATAACGTTTGGAGCTACTTGGCCAGCGCAATCATCCTTTGTTTTTGTGGATCCCTCCTATGTTTTCTGACTTGAGGGGTGGGTATTACGCACCCTCCACTTTTCAACATGGGCATCATAGTATCCTTTTCCCCCAGGGGATTCACTCTATATGCAAAATAGGATGCCTCCTGCAAGCGGACAACTTTGATAAAACCCCTATATACAACTTACACTAGGGAATACGACCCCCCTTTTTATGCTTATACTACAATCAATGAACAAAACTATCATACCCCTATCTTACATATAAAATTTATGCCTCACATGATCTAACTGAGTAAAACTAGTCAAAGAGTGTGTAGCATAGTGACTGGAAACATACTAAAAGGAACCACTTTTGTTGATAACTAGATGTACCCTCAATGTGTCTTAATTTGACTTCTAAACTATGGGCCCAATCAGCCTGCACTTTGGCTACCGTCCAATTCTGACCCATCCAAAGCTGATGTAAATCAACCCTTGACGTGCTCCGAATCAGCCCTTATCTATGACCGGCTTGATGCAAAATTTGATGTGTGACCTGATAAAAGTGCACACCAGTGACCAATAGTTACAAGTAATTAACTCGGGTCAAGTCACACCCCCACCCCCCCAAATATGATGGCCCCCTCCCTTATTTTAAGTTTTGGAGATAAATTATTGGGGGCCTGCCCCTACCTTATACGCTTATGTAACTTGTTAAAAAATCCCCCTCCCTTGCACTTACGTGGTGTGGTAAGTTTTCCATGGTGAATCCCTCGGGCCTTTTTCTCAAAGGTCCTGCAAATGCTGGACAACAAACTCAGCCCAATTGAATTGCATGATTGAGCCACTTGCAATTGCCACTGGACTGAGTTGTTTTACAAAACCCTTCACAAAAGCCGAATTAATTTCCATGTTTGTGGGGGCCTTCTGCCCTGTAGTGCAACCGAAGTACTTGGTCGTGCATGTCGCTACAAATGCTAATGCATTTGAAGTGATATTTGTTGCTATCCTTCGCCTCTCTAAATACACAAAACCACTCCACATCTGTTATCTGCTTCCACTTCACCAATTTGGGGTCAACACCGTCCATGGAGAGGCCATGGACAATACTAAACTCTTCTGCTATTACACAAAACTTTTCCTGCAGTGGGATGTTCAACTTGGGAGCTTTCCATCGGCCTGCACGCCACATAGGATTATATGATTAAAACCTTACAGAACCCCACTAGAATAGGGTTTTCAAGTAATTTCTACACAGGCAATCGTGTGGGCTCTCCTTAGATGCAATCATCTAAGAATGCATCTTGAAACCCTAAGGCAATGCACAAGCACATGATCCGTGTGAGAGAATCCACAACAAGATTGCAACCAGGGGCTACTACAAAAATAAGCATATAAGTTGAATGCATAGTCCTCTGTGCTGATTGCAACATATGCTTAGCACACAATTTTCTCATGGGTGAGAGGATTCACAAATAGATTACTAGTCAGGGAATGTTGGAGAAATATTTCATGCTTTGCTTGATTTACAACTTCCAAATGTGGCCCTCTCATTAAAGAGAGAGAGAGAGAGAGAGAGAGAGAGAGAGAGAGAGAGAGAGAGAGAGAGAGAGAGAGAGAGAGAGAGAGAGAGAGTGCGCTCCTTGCCGCACTGTCGAAGCAAGGGACTTGCTTCTGGGGTCGCTAATTTGACGGTCGAAAGGCACTAGAGATCGAATATTAATACCATGGGTAAGCTTCTTAATTTTCTGTGGTCAATTAAGTTGTTTAATCACGAGAGCCAAGTATTCATGTTCGAGGGCTGACTAGAGGCTATATCTAGAAGACCTTGTAGTTAAGCTACCATAAAAGGAATTTCTCATGAAATCATCGCCTGACTGATTAATTTTTCTTTGACCCCCCCAAGTCTTTTCACAGTGATTCAATTTTGATGTGTGTGCTTATTTTGTATGCCTTGGGTTTTTTGCTTTTCAAGTAAAAGCGCCCATACTGGGAACCTCTAGGGCTCTAGTACCATAGGCAATACCTGTGAGTGAAGTACGAAATCAAGCTGAGATTTCTCTTCCAGCTTAAGATTTTACAGTGTGGCACTTTGATTTTTTGTTTGTTCATTTTCAGCATTTTAATTTTGTAACTTTGGGGGGTCATATAACACTGATACACCTCCCCAGGCTCATCACACTAGTAAAATCCCTTTATAATACTTAAGCTAAAGGTCAATAGGGTCAAACCCACTAGAAAGCCCTAGTACATTTCACACAATGCTGCCTAAATCGGATTAAGAACTTAAGTAACCATTAATTATTAGGAAGGCATTCCCCATGGTATTAAGAGAAGATTTCTAACACCTAACTTGGTCAAACTAGTTTGTCGGACTGCTTGATTTTTAAACCTAGACAAGTGATTATGACAAAAAATTACATTGAATTAAATGTTTGATACTAAGCAAATGCGGTGAATATTAGGCTACCAATCACAATTAAAGCTGACAATCATAGATGAAAAAAAGATAAGGGGCAATGCTAATCGAAAAGAAACACCTGTTTGTGTCGATGGTCACGCTTGATTTGAAGAGTGAGTTGAGATAAAGATTCCAGGAAGGTCCAAATCCTACCAATAGCAACACGCTCCTGTACACACTCGGAAACAAAAGGAATACCTCCAGGATGCACATTAGTGGAAAAAGGTACCAACACTTATTGAACACAACAAAAAACATAAGGAACCCTAACCTAATTATTTGCACTCCCCCTAGAGAGTCAAGGGAATAGGATATTGTAGAGGTTGGGGGGAAACCCTAAGGCTAAACCCCTATCCTCGTCGTCGAGATAAACAAAGTCATCATCCATGAGACCATATGTGCCATCCGTGTAGTCGTGTAAATTTTCTTCTTCATCATAGGTGCCCATGTTTACTAAGAAGGTCACTAGACGCCCATAGTCATCTTGGTCAAAAGGGTAGGCTTGTGCAATGGGAGAAACGCTCTCTACTAAGTATGGATCAGACGTGGTCAAGAGACGTATCGGCCATTCTAACTCCTCAAAATTCCTCTCACATGCTAGCGTACCTATCAAATCCCATTCACATGCAAGCACTGGAAATACCATGTGAAATATTTGTGAAAAGTAACGAGGGTACCTCTCACCCAAGGCAGGAGTGGATGACTCTAGCGTACTAGCCATATTTGTACACGCAAATAGATGATGGTTAGAGTGCAAATATTACAAGGGTCGTGTTCTTGTGCATAATTTGTTTTTATGATTTGTGTTATGGCTCTTGCTCTTTTACTTTTTTATCTTGTTTTTGTGAGTATAATGCTTTATATATACATTCCCTAAGATTGGAGATTAAGAGGTCAGGGAGAAAGGTTGAGAGGGAAGCAAGTGAATGATGGATGTCCACAAACACTCCCCTCTTCCTTGGGTAGATCATACCGTTTGAAATGATGTCGTCACCCTTTGAAACCAATTGTTCCAGTTGGTAATAGGTGAGGATTTTTGCCAGTAGTTTTCTATTACCCTAGGTGCCTCGTCAAGTTGCAAGGGTGGTAAGGTACTCTCCCAGGATCGAACTTGAAGTGGTTCATCAGGTGATTCTTGAAAACTGGGAGGTGTGGATTCTTTTGTAGCTTCATGGAGGTCCACTACTATAGATGGAGGCTGTGTAGAAGCTTTTACCTCTATGGATGTATTACATGAGGAGCTAGAAGCTTCATGGAACTCCCCCCTTCCTGAGCTAGGTGGAATAAATTGGTTTTGCCTTGGAGCCCAAACTAGCTCTGGACTAGGTGTGTAGCATTCTGTGATCTTTCCCTTCCCACGGTCTGCCATTGGCTTTAGCATTACACTGTTTGACTCATATGGGTTTGTTGTCGATAGGGAAGGACACATTTTACGTTTAGGTACCCAAATTTGCTCATTTCCATCATAGTAGCCTTGGGCTTCTAATAGCTGTTTTGGAATCCATCGTGATTTGGTCTTGACTCTCCTAGGGCGCGCTCTTGGTTTTCCAAGGAAATTTTTTCTTGGAATGGATGGGAGGGTTGAGGTAGTTGGAAGTAAGGCCTTGGGGATCCATTGATATGTACTCTTAGGTCGTGCAGGTTGAGTACTTGCAATATTACTGCTTGCTGCCACTACAAGTGTTGAAGTGCTAGGTTCATGGGTAGCTGGCAAAGACGAGTTAACCACCTTGGCTTGTGAATGTTGGCTATCCTTCAACTTTGCTAGAGTTTGCAACGTAGGTGACTTTGCTTGAATGATAGGGGTAAGAGTCGGTGGTCGCGTCGTGACACTACCAGTATCCCAATCAATAGTGCATTTGGTTGCCAACATCCACGTGCGTCCCAGGTTTACGTTGCCTTCCATAGCTCCCGCGGGCATGACTAGAAACCTCTGCACTATGCTTCCATTCTCATAGACAACAGGGGTCTGAAGGACTCCAAGAATAGCAGTTTTCTTTTTATTAATGCCCTTGACTTGCATCGTACTCGGGGATAGGGTTGGTTTCCCTAATTGACACCAAACTCCATAGGATAACAAATTGTGTTTAGCTCCCGTATCTAATAAGGCATTGTATAGTACTTTCACATAGGGGCTATTTAGCTCAATTGGGTATCGTAGGGGTGGCTCAGATTCTAATGATTCGTCATCTGTGTCCTCGAAAAATGATTCGGTGATTCCCAGATTAGCCTCTCGTTGGCGTCTAAGACGTTGTTGTCGTTCTCGAGCCTCAACTCTTGCTTGGATTTTTTTAAGCTCTGCTTGTTCCTTGGCAGCCTTCTTTTGATGGATGGCTTGCAACTCTTCCTGGCTTAGAGGATCATAATATCTTTTGAATTTACTCCCATTAAGGAATCCAATGGTTTCAACTCCATCTAGAGTCTCCACACGAATGGTACCTTGCGGGGTAATTTCACACACTCGATATGGTCCCTTACCAGCGTATTTCAATTTCTTCTTTTCATTACGTACCCCGTACATAAGAACTTTATCACCAACCTTGATGTCTTTATCCTTTGAATGGCTATCAAACCACTTCTTTCTCCTATCCTTCTCCACTAGAGCATTTCGCACAGCTAATTGCCTCTCTTCATCTAGCGTTTCCAGGATATATGATCGCTCCACTAAGGGGTTACCATCCCAACCTTCTTGAGAAGCTACTCGAAGACTAGGAATGACAAACTCCCATGGCATAACTGCTTCTTGGCCATACACCATCTTAAACGGTGTGCAATTAATAGCAACTTTATACGCAGTACGATAAGCCCATAAAGCTGATGTAAGCTTTAGGTCCCAATCAGTGCGATGAGCCTCGACTGTCTTTGTCAAAATGGAGATGAGAGTTTTGTTTGTACTCTCAGCTTGGCCATTTGCTTGGGGATAATAGGGTGTAGACTTGTGGTGTGATATCATGAAGTTTGATGTGAGTTCTTTTATTACTTCATTTATAAAATGAGTTCCATTGTCACTCACAAGTTCAAAGGGGCATCCAAAACGTGTGATAATGTTCTCAAACAGGAACTTAGCTGTTGTTTTTGCATCCGCCTTCCGTGTTGCTTTTGCTTCAGCCCATTTGGTTACATAGTCGGTAGCCATAATGATATATCGTGATTGCGTGTTACGTGCAGCCGGACTAATCGGTCCTACAAAGTCTAAGCCCCACTTTTCAAATGGTTGGGTTACCTTGATGGGATGTAGAGGCATCCTATCCCTTCTTTGTGGCTTGTTGAAGCGTTGGCATTCATCACATCCCTTTGCAAAAAGTGATGCATCCTTAAACAGAGTGGGCCACCAATAGCCTGACTGTAAGATCTTTCGAGCAGTCAACTTTCCTGAAAAGTGACCACCAGCTACGCCCATGTGTGCCTCTTGTAGAATATATAAATACTCATCCTCGCGGGCACAACGTCTAAGAACATCATCTTTTCCTCTCTTATAGAGAGTTCCAGCCAGTAAGCAATAGGGTTCGCATTCCTTGATTAATTTTCGAGCTACATCTTTTCGCAGTTCTTTGGGTGGAAAACCATTAACAAAGAAGTTAACAATCTTTTCACTCCATTCAGGCATTGTTTCAACAATGAACAAAGGAGTATCAGGAAATTCATCATCAACCCCCGTAGGAGCTTCGCCATTAGGGATACGAGATAAATGATCCGCCATGACATGTTTCCTCCCAGGCCTCACAACAACGGTGAAGTCAAACTCAAGAAGAATTAACAACCATCGTGTAATTCGACCTGTGGAACACAGCTTGTTTACCAAATATAGCAATGCTTGATGATCAACATAAAACACAAACTTGGTAGCAAGAAGGTAATAGCAAAATTTCTTTACTGCGTAAATCATAGCTAGACCTTCGCGCTCTGTAGTAGTGTAGTTCATCTCGGCATCATTTAATTGGCGACTTGCAAAGCTAATAGGGTAGTCCAATTTATGTTCTCCTGGTTGAGTTAGAACACACCCAATAGAAAAATTTGATGCATCAATATGCACATGAAAAGGTACATTCCAATCAGGTGTTCGCAGGATTGGAGCACTTGTTAGAGCCTTCTTTAATAACTCATAAGATTGATGACATTCTTCCGTCCAGTGAAACTCGATAAGAAGCTTGTACAATGGACGCGCTATCTCGGCAAAGTTTAAATAAATCTTCGATAATAACCAACATGGTCCATAAATCTTTGAACTCCTTTATAGTTAGTAGGTGGTGGCAAATCGGCAATGGATTTAATCTTACTCTCATCTTTGGATATCCCGTTCTTGGACACTATATGCCCTAGAATGAATCCATGCTTAACCCAAAATTGGCATTTGAAAGGGTTCAATGAGATGCGATAAAATCTGCACCTTTCAAATATTTTTCGTAGATATAACAAATGCTTCTCCCAAGAAGAATAAACACAAAGGTCATCTAGGAAAGCTTCACAAAACTCCCTTAGAAATTCTTTAAACGCAGTGTTTATTAATCGTTGGAATGTAGCAGGGGCATTCGTCAAGCCAAAAGCCATAACACGAAATGCAAACACTCCAAACTCTGTGATAAAAGCAATTTTAGCTTGGTCCTCTAATGCAATTGTGATTTGATTGTAACCAGAGTACCCATCTAAAAAGCTATAAGCTTCCTTGCCCGCAACTCTTTCAAGCACATGTTCTGAATATGGCAAGGGATAATGATCTCTCCTAGTGGCTGCATTAACTTTCTTGAGGTCCACGCACACTCTTAGTTTCCCATTCTTTTTTGGCACAATGACTATTGGAGAAACCCATTCTGAGTGCTCAATAGGGTATATGAATCCACATTGGATAAGTTTTTCAATCTCCTCTTGTACAATTTTGGCATACTTAGGATTCATTGGATAGGGTCGTTGCTGGACGGGTTTAGCAGTGTTGATCATGGGAATTGTATGTTGCACCACAGAAGGTGGAACGCCCTTCATGTCATGATATGTCCAAGCAAAGATATCCTTGTATTCCTTGAGGAGCTCCTTAAGTACAGCCTCTTCAGTTTCGGTAAGGTCTTGAGCAATAAAGACCGGTTTAGACTCCTCACCTGGTTCTGCTAATTCTATCTGTTTAACTACCGCTGGACCATCATAGACTCCACTGCTTTCATTGGTAGGTATTCGTTGGGCCTTGGCATACACAACCTTTCTCTCCCCCGTGGTATAAGATTTAAAATGTTAAGGAGCCGTATGTAAGTCAGCAGGCTCTTGTCCTGACGGAGACCTTTCTTTTAGTTCTGCCTCCTTTTGTTGTTGTGCTAACTTATAGTTCGACTCAATTACGGCTCTCTAACCTCCAATTGAGCGAGGTCAATGGGTCGCGGGCTGCACCACATGACACTCTGGAGATGTTCACCTAAGTTTACTGGTGCAATGTGTGGTATCTCTTCCCCATCTGGTGTTACCCAGGTTGTTCCTCTAGCTCCCCATGTATCTATAGTTGCCGCTAGGTGTACCCAATCGACATTGTCTGACTCAGCCATTCCGGGTAGGATATCCATATAAGGAGAGTTCTCCCCAATATCCGCGTCTTCGTTACACGTGTCTGATAGATTATCAATGATGAATTTATTTCCTAGAGGATGCGTTCAACCACTTAAAAGATCAACTCAAATGACAGAGTCTTGGAATTGTAAGTAGACGTGGTTTTTGGACCAGTCATGCACTATTTTTGCTTCCCTCATGAATGGACGGCCTAAGATCATCTCAAATGACATAGGATGCTTGGAAAAATCCATAACAATGAAAGTTTTCCTTATCTTGTGTCCCAAGACCTTGATTCTGAGATCCTTTAGCATTCCAATAGGCGTAACAATAGATCCATTAGCCATTTTTACCACTACTCTTGTGGCTTCAAGGTGAGGTCGCCCCATAGACTCCCAACAACTCTTTGTCATCATGCTGACTCCCGCACCACCGTCAAGGACTCCCTTTACAGTTAATCCTTTAGTAATGATTGGTCGAGTAGCATTAGATTCATCACCTTCAAAGTATTGCCCCAACTTGTTAACGGGTACTTCAATTACAGATTCATGTCCCGCTAGGTCAGATGGTGGTGCTAAATGTTCCTCATCATTCATTACCGAGTCAGGTTTGTTCATATGTGCAAACTGTGGTAATCCGGCCTGTAATTCTCCATTGAGGAAGGCTCAAAGAGCTGAGACTAGCTCGGGGTCTTTATATAGTTTGGGCATGATGGTGGTTCTAACTTCTGAAGACATGAAGTCCATCAATTTGGCAACATTTAATGGCATCTTGTGGGACGTAGGACCCTGACAAGAGAATGGTGAAGATGGAATCTCCACTTACTCAAGGGGGTCGGGTATTCCCTCACCAAACATTCTCTCTAGTAGGAAAGGTGTGTGTCCACTTTCAGATGTCCTACCCTCACTCTCTTCCCGAATGATACTGGGTATAGCTAACGGCCTGTAGTTCTTGTGAGGTTGAACTTGTGTGGGAAACACTGTGTCTGACATTTGGATATGTTTGGGTTCAGGTTCTAATGTTCGTTGAGTTTCTTCCACCAAACCCCTCAGTTGTTGGACTCGTTCAATTTCCACTGTTGGGTTTGGATAGGTCCCAATCTTTCTCTTGCAATCCTCATTTTTTGTCTCTCGTGGCTTATCTTGGGGGTTCGCAACTGGGTGGTTTAACTTTGAATACTCTTTTGGTGTTCATCGTAAGTCCCTCTCGAGATCCTCCTCACTGGCTTTTTCCTTCGTAGTAACAGTTTTGGTCTCCGTGGTCTCTATCAAATCTGAGTCATCCTTAGGGTCATTCATATACACGAGATCCTCTCCTATCCCTATGTTAGTCTTTGAACTAGGTTTTGAGCTAGAAGCATTAAGGGATTTCTTTCTTCGTGTTTTCTTCTTTCTCGCTCGGCCAATGGATGCAGCATCTCTCTCTTCAAGGATGTAATTTTGCTTTTGGAGCATCGACCGTGTGAGTGCATTCATTGGTGCTATGTTTATAGTTGGTGGTGTCCCATCAACAATCTCTATTATGTTCAATGGTGTGATTTTCGGTGCGTCTGGATTGTTAGGACACTGTGCGATCAAATGATCTATGCCACAATGATTACAAGTGAGTATTGGCATTGCCAATGCACTCCCTTGACTTGTTTGCATTAGTGAGGCATTCTTTTGTATTCTAATGGGGCACACAGCTACTCGATGTGGTCCACCACATTCGTAGCACTGAAGAGGTGGTCTCCTAGAAAAACTATTAATGTTTTGGCCTCTTGCTGCTAGCGCAGTAGCTGGATATACCGGTTTGATTTGTCCCCAATGGTCTTCCATATAGTACATGGGACACTCCTCAAGCATGTTGACTCCATAGGTGATACTAGAGTCTATGTTCTCTTCGCAATCTACATAAGTACTAGATGACTCGCAACCTATTTGGTTCATAGGTGTAACTCTTGGATGAGGGGGTTGCGGTCCTAGCACTGGAGGTGGCAACGGTGTGGTTTGGACCACATTTTGGGTTCTAGGGACCATGTGCTATAATGGCAATTGTTGCTCCATGGGTGGGGTAGGCATCAATGCAGGAACTCGAGATGAGTCTGCCCAAGCTATAGGCGGTCTATTTTCCATGATGCGTTTAAGCATTAGGCAATCCTTCGCTTGGTGGCCATACCTACCACACGCGTTACAAGTCCCGTTAAACTTTACTCTGAAAGTAGGGCATTCACTCGTAGTATGTGGGCCCAAGAAAATTGAGCACCATTGTTGCTCCCTTCTTGGATACATATGAGTGTTTTGTGGAGCACGATTACCCCTAAGGCTTTCTTGGATGGCCTTTGTGAGATCTGCCAAAGTCATCTCAGATATCGTTTGCTCTTTCACGATTGGCTTTATCTTCATTGGCTCATGCCCTGATGCTTGCGAGCTACTAGACTTCGGCTCGGTAGACACTCTTTCTCCTGGAATCATTAAATTATCCTCCAATTGGATTGCATTCATGGTGACTGCTTCCCAAGTAGTGATACCTCTAATGACTAGGCCATTATAGATACTTTCATGTCGTAGTCCCCTAATGAATCTATTGAGCAATTGGTTGTTGTTGAATCGCTCGTTTGGATTGCATCGAGAATTCAAATTCTTTAGGCGACTAATGAAGTCTCTCACGGATTCACCTTCTTCTCGTTGGGCTTTCTGGAGCTGAGAGGCTACACCCCAAAGTACTCCCTCTCGTATGTATTCTTTTAAGAACAGTCTCCTAAGAGTAGAGTAGATCGTTTTTTCTTCTACTCTTAAGGTTCTATACCAATCTCCAGCCTTTCCGCTTAGGGTCAAACTCAAAGCCTTACACTTATGTAGCTCATTGTGCTCTTCCAAGGAATCGCACACATGTTCAAAGACTTCCATATGCTTTCTAGCATCTCCGTCTCCACTGAATTTTTGTGTGAGCTTAGCTACTTGAACTGCCTTGCTCCTAGGCTCTCTATCAGGTGCACTACGCATGTTTTCCACAATAGAGCGACCGATAGTTTGAGCAAATGCTGCCAAATCTCCTATTTGAGCATGTATAATGGGTGTATGTGCTCCTGGAACCACATGTGAGATGGGAGTTGGCCTTGGCCTTGGCATACACGCGGCTCTTGGGTCCTAAATTTCGTATGGTGGTGTACCAGACGGTGGTCCAAAGTTTACAGGCGTGGCCCTAGGCATAGGGGGTGCCTGATATGGCATGTTATTATTAAATGGCATGGATCCACTTGTATAAGAGCTTGGATAATTCCATTGTGGATTGTAAGCTCTTGGAATAATCGGAGGTGTAGGAGCTACATGAGGCTGAGGTACGACAGGTGCACATGATTGATACATACATGTAGGTATAGTTGGGGGCACTGTGCTACTAGGCATCGGCGCCGTGTTAACAAATAAACTCCATGGTGTACTTCTTGTCATGCTCACCATTGGGATATGCATGGTAGCTGTAGTGTCATTAAGAGAAAGATGAGCTAGATCTGGGAAGGTAAAGCTGCCACTTGTGGGCTCAGATTGTACTGAGGCTCCTGGCGAAACAACATATGGAGCATCAATGGGGCTCACTGAGGGAGTCTCCATTTGTGACAGGGTTGGTTGGTTGGCCTTTCCCGTATCCAAGAATCTCATTAGGCCTGTTGAAGGCATGTTGATCCCTGTGTTCTGTCTTTCTAACTTGACAATCCTATGGAGGACATCACAGACTTTCTGTTGTTGCTCATCTATGCTAGTAGCACCCGATGTGGATTGTAGAACATCTAACCAACCCACATGATAGGTGTGTCCTGTGTACCGATCAGTTAAAGCTTCTGCTTGTAGGTCATACTCCCAATTTTCGTTTAGGAATATCCCATCTAGGACTGGCGTGCTGGAGGTTTCCCTTGAAGTGGAAGCATTATTGCTCCCCATAGCTTGCCCCTCCGTGACTGCTACCTTGGGAGCACTCAGTTGCTCGGCTGGCATGATTGTTGTCATAGGAGCCTTTTCTTTCAGGGCTCGACTTTGTTCTAGCCCTCGTAGGTTCTCAATTTCCCTCTCCCTTGTTGCTTGCATATAGCGTTCGATCTCTTGCACTTCGGCAAGACTCCTACCATCGGGTAGTAAAACCTCAGAGGGAGATAGTCCTAAAGGATCAGGAGGTGCAGTGGATGGAACATTCACATGCACACTCTCAAGAAGCATAGGATCCATTTTAGGCAGGAATGACGAATTTACTTCCCCACTCCCTTCATTTATTTCATTAACCGCATGTTTGGATCGAGTAGCTCTACTAAGGGTCTCTTTTAAGCGGCTAAACACGCTGGACCCGGGATGTGGGCCCATGGCATGCATGTCTTGACTTGAACTATCAGGGTTTGGTGTAGGATACCCCTCCATGACTTCGTAGTCAGAGGAAGAATCACTAGACGCGATATGAGGATCTTGGGTCGCGCTACCTTGAGTCCCGGCCAAAGGTCCGGAACCTAGGGTGGAGGAATAATGGGTGCCCGCGTAAATGGAGGCACTACCAATATGCTCGTGCTCTAACACTCGTCCAGAGCGTAGGTTCATATGACTTGGATCCCCTAGAAGTGTCAGTGAGGGCCCGTGAAGGCTGCTCACCTAGTAATTTTGGGTGTTTTGCAACCCAATTCTTTTCTTATTTATTTATTTTTTGATTTTTTGGTCCTTTTTTTCTGACCCAGCTATAGAATAGAACGTATGATAGCTCAAAACGAGCGTCTCGGTCAGAGGGACATGCCGTGCTTTACAGCCCTCCGTTTGGTCACTTTATGTCCTCGGAATCCCTAAAACTGTCAATTTCTAGTAGGGAACTAGGCCCAAATTAGAAAGTCTAAGGGAGAAGGGAGGAGAGTGGAGGACTTGCCCCACATGCTCTCATTCCCTCTTGAGGGGGTAGGGTATATATATAAGAGTGAGTCTAGTATATATCATAGGACTGAGGCCTGGGCCTGGGCCTGGGCTTGGGCTTGGGGAAATGATCCCGATCCCGATCAAAATTTTAGTGTAGCCCCCCAGTCACTCACGCTTAAATATTTTCGGTTTTTTTTTTTTTTTTTTTTGGGCGACGATCGCGCGCGGTTTTGGTGACCCTTTCTTGGCCACACACACTGTCACCTATCTACCCTCCCAGTCAACAGCTCACTACCTTATCTACTTACTAACAATGCTGCTAATACTGACAGTGAGCTAACTGTCCACCTACTTCCTCTCTCACTACCTTACTGTGCAAAGACTGTGTGCAAGCAGAAATTACTAATTGCCTTCCTACTTATTTATTCACTGCAAACAAGCTAACGACTACTAATTGTGCAAAGACTGTGTGTAAACAGAAAACACAACATTATGCAGAAATCACAGAACTTGCAGACAATACAGAAATTAACAACTTGCAGAAAAACAACTCATTCCTCTTCCTCTTCCTCTTCTTTCCTACTACAAACAACTCATAGGAGAAGCACAAAGTGCCTCTTGGGCTTAGTGCAGGGCGATTCCCCGGCAACGGTGCCAAAAATGTGCGCTCCTTGCCGCACTGTCGAAGCAAGGGACTTGCCGATACACCGTGTGCGAGCCACAAATGGCTCCAAGCACACAACAAGACTAATCTAGCAAGCTCAAGAGAGCAAAGGGTGTGTCACTCACCGCTCTATACTCGCCTTCGTGGTGGATTCCTCGCCGCGATGAAGAAGAAGCTGCAGTCGTGCCGCGCTCAACCGCTTCGCCGCCGTCGTGCCTTCGTAATGCTCGATTGCACACACACTCTCCCTCTCTCTCTCTCTCTCTCTCTCTCTCTCACATACACACACACACGAGGAAGTGAAGAAGAAGAAGATGGAGATGGAGATGGAGCAAGAGCACTCTTCTATTGCACAAATGAGAGAATGAGTGAATTTTAGGTTTAGTTGGCTTTTATATGAGCTCACCCCATTCACACTTGGGCGCCCATGCTTAGCCAACTAATCCCTTGAATGTCCCAGTTAGAGTGATCGCCTCTCATCGGCGATCACTCTTACCCTTTTCCTATTGGTCCGACAAGCCCGATACCTGACTCTACCAAATACATAATACACGTCCGTCATAGGTGATGGGGTGTCCGTGAGCCGTGAGGGTTAACAGAGAGAGAGTACCTAATTCCTACATGCATGTACTTTGACATTGGGGATCCTTGGGAATTTGAAGCCTTTAATCTTTTGCAGGGTGGAGGAGAAGTAACAGAACCTTTGCCCCTCTTCCTTCTCGGTGGAGTACTATCAAGAGAGCTGTCGGAGGTGGTTGGCTCCAGTGTTGAGCTGTCCTCCACTTGGGCTGACTTCTATTGGCCTCTAATTGCAAACCTACTTGCAGCTCGCAATCGCTTTCCTCCCTCTCTATGACGTGTGGCCCCTGTGTCGTGCTTCCCCCCATGCATCATGACTACAACACTACCTCAACATAACAACTGAGCTTAACTGTTTGAGATTTTAAAAATATTACGATTCATTTTTTTTAAGTCCAAATATACACTTTGTATAGTTCTTGATGGTGGCCCACACACTTGAAAAAACATGATTGTCCTATCCATGTGTTATGATTACAAAATGTGCTTGTTGGCATATGTTAACTAGCACAAAAATCACGACACGTTAATATGCTTTCACCCTACAAGGATTCTAGAACCTTTCAAGGCAAAAGTCATACACTTCTAGTTATTGAGAGTGAGGCTTAATCGCATTGGATTTTAAAGTTAAGGGATTCAAAATAGAGCTTGTGAAGAGGGTTATTTACATACACAAATCACGAAAGGAAATGATAAACTAAGAAATGGTAAATTGATAATGCGAAGATGCAAAAAAATGAGTGAAAATGTCGCACAAATTGACCTAATTAATGATTCAAAGGAGACTAATCACTCCATTCTTTCTAATTCTATCAATGTGGATAGTGGCACTTCAATAGTACATATCCCATCATTAATAGAGTTTAAAAGAAAGAACATTAGTGTGTGCAATGTGCAATGCAAAGAAGCTTTGATTGATGACTACGATGGCAAAGAGAGAGAGGACGCCAATGCAATCTAGCATAGTGAGGATGCTTAGGATCTAAAATAGATTAGAAAATACTAACCTAAGCCATGCTCTGATACCACTTGATAGGTTATGGTGGATAGGTTAGTGTGCCATTCATGGCATAAGCATGATTAGAATAGAGTTAGCTTAGGGCTTGATATCGGGCACAATACAATAGAGTATAGTTGCAAAATAATAATAGGTTTAGATTTCATTGAACATAATGTGCCTCTTTATAAGCATATACAAAGAAGCGTACTTTTGACACATGATGGATATATGTGGCTGCTTATTCACAAACACAAGTGGCTATGCTTTACACATGGATTGTAAGAGGTTCTTCACTTGGGTTATTGACACATCACTTTTTTAGGTGGAAGAGGTTATTCACACAAGAGATGCAACAACAGCCCACATCCCAACATATTTTCTTTGAATTATGTGTATGATTCTATTGTTTTTTATGTGTAATCAGACTAGCATAACCTATAATCTCCTTTCTATCTTTGTCTCAAGGAAAACTCTCTCCTTTCATAGTTAAACTCCGTTGAATCTAAAAGTAAGTGTTAGATTCTTTGACAACATCAAAGGCCTATATACAGGGGTAGAGGGCAAGCACAAAATGGAGGGACAGGACTTTGTAGCAATACTTCTACCCAGCCGGTGAGAGCACACCATCTTGAAATCTCTTGCACATTCACCTCCTCCCTATAGAAGGTGGCAACCTATCTAAGTCCTTTGCATACTTGTTATAAGACTACAAATAATTTTTTGGCACTGTTGCCTTAAAGCAAGGGACAACTATTTGCCAAAAGTCAAAACTTTCATAGAGGTCACTCACACGAGTAGTGATCCACCCAAGGAGCACTTAATCATAAGGTAACTCCTTGTTGTTTATACTCTCAAAATAATGTGGGGTTAAGCTTAAACTTTCTGTTTCCCTATGCTAAACCATGTGTCAAATAAGCAGACAAAGGAATATTTAAAACTAGTTATTGCTCATGTCATGTTAGCTAGGAAATGTGTTTAATGTCTCTCTCTCTCTCTCTCTCTCTCTCTCTCTCTCTCTCTCTCTCTCTCTCTCTCTCTCTCTCTCTCCATTAAAGCACTCTCTCTACCTACAAGAAGGAATTCCCTTAATGAAATGCTCACTATGTTATTCTACTAGCAGCAAGCTAACGCGGACACCATATTTCGCAGTTCTCCTTGTAAAACAATTATTATTTTGATAAATCAGGAATATTGTAGCTCCTATTTTCTTGGTAAAGTTTGTAATTAATGAGGCGGGGCTACAAGCTTCCAGATGGTATCAGCCAGTCAATTCCCAGCTTTGGTAGAACTCCAGATTATTAGTTTTGACCACTCAAAAACCTTGGCTAAGGTATAAAAGCCAATTTTTGTAAATTTTTTATAAGTTTTTGGATAAGAAATACACAACGTGAGCTAACGGCACTCACTTCTCTCCTTCTCACACTTCCTACTCCCTCTCTGGTTGTCACATTGCGAATGCGTTTGTTGCATTCATGTAAGAGCTCTACGCATTGGCATAAGCCATTCACAGTATTTTGTAGCTTTTGGCGTCGTCGACCCGTGGCCTAATTTCATCATAACTAGGAATTTACACTTTTAAATCGAAAACTAAGCATAGGCGGGGTATTGGGGCATCATTTCTAAGCATTTAGATGCATTCTGGGTCGAAAACGACTAGGTCAAAAATCCACTGCTGTTAATAATCGCAATTTTGAAACTTGACCTAAAGTGGGATTTGAAGCCATAGACATGTGTGTTTAGGTCTTATAAACTTGTCCTAGAAGTTTAGTTGCATTTGGATATCATTTGATGCTGTAACGGATGTGATTGCTTGCCGATGAGCGATTGGCTTTTGGTGATTTCAGTCACTTGAGTGTAGCAAGCTTGAGTTAAATGCGAGTTGTTAGTTGTTTTCCGAGAGATTGACAACCTCTTGTAGCCTCTATGCACTAGTCGAGTCAGCTTCGTCCCATGGTTTGACAAATTAATTGTGGTTCTCGCTGATACTGCGATAAGATAGGATGGTGAGGTTAGACATGCGTCCCACATTTGACGCCATTGCCGGGGATCGAAGAGACCTAAACTAGGGAAAAAGACGAGTGTCTTTGTAGTTTTCCTTTAACTTCCTCTAGGTTTGCCAAGAGTTCAAAACTTTGTTTTAGAAACCACATAGCTTAAGATTGTTATATTTTGTTGTGTAGAGGTAGCTTGGAAGTAATCGTACTTGCTGAGTACCTTTAGGATTGTAGGATTGTAGATTTAGATTAGGATTTGAAGAATGATTGGTAGACGAGACAAGTCTTAAGATCAAGACTCTGAAAAACATAAAAGACACAAAAAAACGAGTGTTTGTGAACACTTTCGACAACCCACATTGCATGAGAAACTAGGAGTAGGGTATGTAGGATCCGAGGTGGATTTCAGAACATTGCTCTCTCTGAAAAATATCAAGTGTGAGTTGTTATTGGAAGTTGCAAAATTTCAGGTCTACGACTAGACATAGATTGAAAAGACTTGAATCCACTCAATCCGACTGGAGAGTAAGCCTAAGAGTTGTCCGAACCAGTGGGTAAGCTCAAAGACACTTAGAGGTAAAAATTTCAAGAAGTTGACGCTCTAAATTGGCCAAGGTTCATACCATTGACTCATTGCATGTGTACAAACAACTTTTGTAAAGGCCCAAGAGATTTGGATCACTAAACTGGCAAAAAACTGGGTAAAAACTAAAGTTTGTACTGACTTTTTGAATCTTGCTTGTAAATTGGGAAAACAATTATCCAAACTTGTTGAAAATTGATCCACATGCTTATATTGATGTGATAAACATGTGTACATGCTCAGTTGACCAAAAAATTGTCAAATGTAAATAATCGCGATTATTTACATTTGCCCTGTTTTTGAACTTTTTTGACCAAATTGGCATACCACTAGCTTTACCATGTTGTAATAAGCTCACAAACCAAATTTGGTATGTGTTCCTTCTTGAACAATGAAATGTACATTCTTGAACATGTGCTTCGCGCAGATATATATTATATTCCTCAGGATTGATGCATAGTCGTAAAACATGATCATTTCCCAATTGATACAACCTTCCTGCAACCAATTGAAGGTTCTTGGATTGCTGAATAGCAATATGTTTCTGGTTGTATTCTCTTCTATCAAACTCTCCTCCATAGGTCAATAAGCTAACGACATTTTGGGACCACTTCGGTATCATTTCTATGTTGAACAAGTACGCGTCTGGCATGTCGTCATCTACTCCTATAGGGTCTTCCCCATTCGTCAATCGTGAAAGATGATCAGCTCTAAGATGTGTTTTTCCTTTCTTTACTACTATCGTGAAGTCGAATTCCAGTAAGATAATGAACCATCTCACTATTCTCCCGGTATTGCATGGTTTATTCACTAGGTAGAGCAAGGCTTGGTGATCCGTAAAAAACACAAACTTGTTGGCTAGAAGATAATGCCGAAATTTCTTCACAGCATATATCATTCCTAATCCCTCCGGCTCTGTTGTGGTGTAATTCTTCTCTGCATTGTTGAGCTGTCGACTGGCGTAACAGATAGGAAAATCCATGTTTCCTTGTTCTGGCTGAGCCAGAATGCATCCTATTGCATATGCCGAAGCATCTATATGCACATGGAATATCTTCTCCCAATCTGGTGATTTCAAAACTGGAGCAGTAATGAGTGCCTCTTTCAATTTCTTGAATGATTCCTCACACTCCTCTGTCCATTCAAAGTTCACTATTAGCCTGTAAAGTGGTTGGCCTATTATAGCGTACATGTAAATGAATCGTCTATAATATCCGCAATGTCCCATAAAGCTCTGTACTTGTTTCGCATTGGTTGGTCTAGGCATATCCACTATAACTTTTATCTTCTCTAAATCCGTGGATATTCCGTTTTGTGAGACAATATGTCCCAGAATTCTGCCCTGTCAGACCATAAACACACATTTCTCAGGATTGAGACAAATGCGATATGTCCTACATTTCTCAAATACTTTTCTTAGGTGTTCTAGATGCTCATCTCTCAGAAGAGAATGTACACATAAGTCATCCATGTATATTTCTAGAAACAACCTTAAGTATTCTTTGAAAGCATGCGTCATTAGCCTCTGGAATGTTGCGGGAGCATTGGTTAGACCAAAAGGCATAACCCGATAAGCATAAATTTCCCACTCCGTTGCAAAAGCTGTTTTATGTTGATCTGTCGGTGCTATGGCTAGCTAGTTATATCCTGAAAAACCATCAAGAAAGGAGTATGCTGTTTTCCGTGATACACGCTCTAGAACATGATCAGTTATCGGCAGGGGATAATTGTACCTGATTGTTGCAGCATTCACTTTCTTTAAGTTGACACACACTCAGAGTTTTTCGTTCCTCTTGGGTACCACCACAATCGGAGATACCCAATCAGTGTGTTCAATCTCGTATATGAATTCAGCTTTCATTAGCTTATCTATCTCTTCTTTGATTCGCTTAGCAAACGTATCATTATATGTGTATGGTCTCTGTCTGCTAGGCTTTGCGTCTTGTTTTAGTGGGATTGTGTGTTGGCATATCGATGGGTCAACTCCCTTTAAGTCCTTATAAGACCATGCAAACACATCCCTGTACTCTCTGAGAAGACTCACAAGTCTCTCTTCCTCGCCTGGAGACAAATCTGTGGCTATGTACACCGATCTAGGTGTCTCACCTGGAGCTGCTAAATCAACTTTTTTTGCATCCTCCGGTCCGTCATAAGATTCGTTCTCCTTTCTCTCTCGAATAGGTTGGGTTAATACCACCTTCCTATCCTCTATTGTGAATTTCCTGTAGTGAGAGGGAACATCCATGTTTTCCTTGATTTTGGCGTTTTCGTCCTCTCCACTCTCAATTTCTGTCGTCCAAACTTCTTTCAGAGTTTTCTTGAGCTCTCTGTACTTGTTTCTACGTTCTAACTTGGACTCCGTGTGTTCTCTGTTGCGCTTGTTCTTTTCTGATTTTTCTGTTTCAGTTTTTGTTTCATTCCTTTGAACTTGATTTCTTGAGCTTCTTTTGTCTTTTCGTAAGCTCTTTTTATCATTGCCTCTCATTCTTCCAGAAATCTTGTCCTTAACACAATCTTCCGCCTTTACTAGCATTAGGAATTGATTTTTTCCTCTTATTCTAGGCATCGGATTGGTTCTAACCCCCTTTGTTTTTCTCTTTGCTCCATGGCGTTTCTGGCGTTGTTTAGTTTGGTTCGGAAAATCATAAAATCGGACATCCGTTATAGTTTCTTTATTTCCGCTTGAATTGTCCGTTGACTCGTTGTCTGCTTCATTTCCCCACTCTGGATGATCGGGAATGTCGTGAAACACCTCTTCTTCATCTTCCTTTTCCAGTGTATCGTTCTTTTCAGTTTCTTTTTCGAGTGTAGTTCTCAGCATGAAGTACGGAACCACGTCGTATCCGTCCTTGTTGCAAAATTTTGTTGTGGGACCATCCGGAATTGCACAAACATATAGGGTTGCTGGAATGTGTGTCCATTCTAATGGTTCAAGCGTGTCCTCTGGAAAGGGTTCTCCTATATAAGTTTCTTCTTCGATAGCCCTTTCTAAAACATATTCTTCTCGCCTCAGACTTCCACATTTCGAGGCTCCACACATCCATAACTCCTTGGGCTTACCTAACCAAGCTGGAAATTCGGATCCCGCCAAAGTAGCTGAATCAAACTCCTCTACCGGTGTTCGGTTCACATCTTTGTAGCTATGGTCTTTCAAGTTCACACGTGTAGTGGTTTCCATATTTCTCAGGTATATGTGATCGTAGCCCCAATCCTGGACCATTTTCAACTGTCTCATGAATGGTCTTCCCAGTATGATATCATAGTTATTCTCCTTGCCAAAATCGACAATAGCGAAAGTATGTTCGTATTCAATGCCGCAAGAAGTCACTACAACTTTCTCTAATAACCCCATAGGTTTCTCCATGTGTCCATCTGCTAATTGGAGTTTCAACCTAGTCTTCCTTATTGCTGGTTTCCCCCATTTTTTCCAGATTTCTTTTGTAGCTATGGCTACCCCAGCTCCGCTGTCTAGTATTGCTATTGTGTTCACTCCTTGGAATTCAACTGGTAAGGTTGTATTCCCCTCTTCACCTTCGCAATACTCTCCGACCTTGTTTAAGGGTACAGGCTTAGCGTTCTTTTGTGGCTTGCTCAGCTCCTCTATGCTCTCTTGCAATCTCGATGTTGGATCTTTTATCCCGAATTTCTCCAAGCATTTTCCTACAGTGGTCCACATATGTGGTCTTAGCCTCAAAAGCTCAGCTAGAGTGATAGTGCATGTCACTGGTGTTGACAAGATCTCTATCAATCCTTGCGAGTCCATGACTTTTTCTGATGAGATTCTTCTTGAGGGAAGTGCTCTAATCTCGGATTTTGCTTCATACTCTCCTAAGTATGAAGGTAAGGTATTCAGTGAGTGAGGTTTGCTCTCCATTGTTCTAACAGAGCCCCCATCTCCCCAGTAAGATTGCAGATCCAAGTCCACTTGAGATCCTGCCTCAAATTCCACTATGGGAGGATTCCTGATGTCCTTTTCCCAATTTGTCTGATTAGCTTGGCAACTTAGCTCGTTTGCAAAGTTTGCCTCTCTCACTTGTTTCCAAAATTCATTGTAATCCTCATCTTTTCCGTAAATCCTCTGTATGACTGGATGAAAACTCTCTATCTCCTGATCGGTTGTGTTCAATACTATGCGGTCATCCTTGTGTGTATTTTCAGGCTTTTGTGCACTGGGAGTCTTTTTAGCTACCCGTGAAATGATAGTCTCTTGCTGAATTGGGTTTTCCGTTCCACAATTCATCGTTTCTCTTGGTGGTTCTAATAAGGTTTGTGCAGTCTCGATCATTCTCTGGCACATTTCAAGTCTCTGCTTTTCCAATTCTGCGTTTGGGTATGTCATCCACCTCTGTTCTTGTGTTTGGTTGGTCTTTAACCTAGCTTCGTAAGCTCTCATCAGTGCGTCCAATGGTTCGTGTACTTTGTCGACTACCACTGATCCCCCTGAGCTTAAGCTCGTTGTCTCTTTGATACTCTTTTGTTTCGTTCTTTCCGGGATCATCTCTCGTTTCCCGTTTTGACTCTCAAGTTTTTCTAATCTATCTTTAGTTTGCTTTAGTTCCTCAGCTAGAATAGCGTCTTCACGTTCTTTTCTCAACTTCATGCGTGCTTTTCTAGCTTTCCATGTGTTTCTCTGACTCCGCGGTCCTTGACTAACCACTTCAGTCGCTAACTTTCCATTCTCAGGTTCTCTAGTGGTTTTCTTAGCTTGAGCTCTAGTAACAACTTGCGTTGGTATCAGAGTTTCATTTTCAGACCCACTGCTGGTAGGAATAGTTTCTAGCATATTCAATGTCGTCTTTTGCACTTTGTTTGGATTCTTTGAACAATCCTCAATGAAGTGAGTAACCCCACACTCAGTGCAATAAGCGTTGTCAGGAGTTTTTTGGAGCAAGGGATTGCGCATATGTACATACCCATGCATGGTGCATCAAATAAAGTATTGCCCATTTTCCAGAGCCAGGTGGTTACGTGGGGCCCACATGTGTACAGGTAGGACACCATGTACATAGTGCATCGATTTTCATCGTTACTAGTACCATTGTGTTTTTCTACAATAAGGAGGAGTTGGTAGCGCGTAAAACTTCTCGAGGAAGCTATCCGCGGGCCGACGACGTGAGGTCAGCAGGTGCGTCAGATGGCATCTAGTGGCGTTAGGAGGGCGAACGAGGTCAATATTTGCACACGGATGAGGACGGACACAACGTGGGTGTTTGCTTGTGAGAATTATGCAGAAAGGTCATCATGAGGACCTTTTTTTGGGGCCACTTCACGTGGTGGCGAGATGCATTATTGGAAAAAAGCTGAGTGCCAGGTGTGCGAATGATGCAAAAAGGTGACAACTATGCACTGCGAGGTCAGTTTTTGGCCTGTTCAGGGTCCGTTTGAGGTCATCTAAAAGGCCAAGGGTGCCCAACTAATAAAGCTAAGTGTGGGAACTGAAAAAAGGGAGAGAAGACCAGAAAAAACGTGGAGAAGAGAGGAGGAACAGCCGTAGGTGTGTTTTTGCTCATTTTGGAGCTTGTTTTGGTCGTAAACTGCTCATCCGAGGTCGGATTCGAGCACTTTGACATTGTAGACTGGGGTTTTGGGCCGTTCCGGACGCGATGGCGCTGTCCATTTTGCCAAATTCCTTACTCTTTTCCTGTTGTTTTTCTGTGTAAGTTTCTCCTATGAGCGAAGTTTCTTCTCCAGTTTGTGATTGTATCTGGTATCTTTTACCCATATTGTGTGAGCTGTTTGCCCCATTGGTGTTGGCCCAAGCTCATTTGTATCTAAACATCAGAAATTCTCCTCTTTTGAGCTGAGTTTTTTTGGGTGTGTGTGTGTGTGTGTGTCTGTGTGGAGTGGGCAAGTGGATAGTCTCTCTCCTCTCACTCCAGAGGTGTGTTCCCTGTCTCGGCCAGGTGTGTTGTGTAAGCCGAGTGGTGCCCCATAGTGTGTGTGTGTATCTTCCCAAGAGTGTGTGTCGGGTCGTTATAGAGGCGCTCTGTGTGTTTTCATCCCGCTCACATTCTTTAGGCGCCCCCACGGAGGATCTTCTTCGAGTACCTTCTACTTCGAGCTTCGAGCTTCGAGATTCGGGATTGCAGGTTGCCGATTACAGGTTACAGGTTACAGGTTACAGGGACAGGTACAGCTACAGGTAGCTGGAGGACAATGATATAGTAGCATTGGTGTCACTTGCAGTTGTTGTGGGTATGCATCACTTGGCGCCTATTTGAGCGCATTGCCCGCTGGATTGTACGTTACTTGTGGAAACTTCCATTGTACGCATTTGTGGAGCCATACTTGGTTGTATTTGGCAGTCCCAACCATTTCTGAGACTTGGTCTGGAAGGTAGTCATTTCTGAGACTTGACTATACGCGATTTGCATTAGCCTTCGTGTGAGGGTCGATAGCGTGAGGTTTTTATTGAGCTGGGGGATTCTCAAATGTAGAGATCCTTTCGGTGATACAGGTAGCTGGAGCACCCTTTTTGTGACCTCACCATAGGCTATGTACTAGTGAGTCCTATTTGATGCTCGGGTTCTATTGTTGGCAGTTTATGCATACAGATACAATCTATATTTTGGGTTCTCATTGCTCTACTTCTGGGGAAACTCTGTCAAAATTTTTCCAAGTTATGATGGCTGGTCTTTTGGTCTTTTGAGCCATTTTATGCTGTTATGCTGCTGAAATTTGGGAAAAAATCAGAGGATAAGTCAGGTGTGCCTTCTTGGGAGCTTCATGGTTGGCTTTGATGGATGATCAAAATGGCCCTCAGTTCACTCCTTTTCATTTAACTCAAAGGATTCAGATTAATGTTCATGTGTCCAGGAAGATCTTTTTCCAGCTGCGCATAGTCTTCATGTTCGGGCCAAGAAGATTAAGGGAGATCTTGGAATGTCCTTTGCCCGTTGTAATTCCGATGATCAACTATGAAAACTCATTTGATGTGCATGTGTTTGTTCTCATCTAAACCTGAGCTCCATTGAAGTTTCTGGGGATTGGGTAGTGAAAAGTTTTGGGTTCTTGCACGTGTGTTTGAAGGGGTTCTCTAGCCATGGCTTTCTCTTATCCGGAGTTTCATGGAAGAAGTGATGAATATGTGGAAGAATTTTTGGAAAAGATGGAGGTTGCCTGCATTAGCAACCAGATTCATGACCCTGCGCAGATGTTACGCCTTCTCCAAATTTGTTTGAAGAGTGATGCACGAGTTTGGTCTAAAGCATTTGAAGAGGAGTTGCGTGTGGCTGATCCACCTGTAAGGTTGAGTTGGGACAATCTACGACATGGGTTGGAAGTGGAGTTTGTGAAGATAGAAGATCCTGACAAAGTGTGGCAAGAAGTACACGCTTTGGTGCAAAAGGAAGGTGAGCCAGTAGATGCGTACATACGTAAGTTTTCATTGGCATGGGAGCGAATGTGCAAGGCCTTAGCACCACAGGTACCCCCGCCTGGCATGATGAAGAAGGACAGGTTCTTGGCTGGTCTTTGGGAGAATATACGTTGGAGAGTGGAGCTAAAGAAGCCTAGGACATATGAAGATGCACTAGAGGTAGCAAGGAACAAAGAGTGGAAGCTGAGGAAAATGAGCCAGTTAGGGGTGGAGTCTTTGCCCATGAGGTTTGAATTTCAGCCTATAGAGTCTTTACAAGGTCGTATGTCAGGGGTTCATCATGAACCAGTGGTTCCTGTTACTACTCAGGTTATGCCAGCAGTGGTCACTATAGCAGTCCAAGATGATGGCCTAAGGCAAGCCATGAGGCAAGTGGTTGATTTGATGAAGAATCTCAGCCTAAACATGCTAGGTCAAGTGGGAAATAATCGAAGTCGAGGGCGGTTTGCAAATCAGCCAGGAGGTGAAGAAAGGCCTAGGAATGGTGTTGGACAAAGCAATGGTAGGTTTTGGAGGCAGACGCCCACATGTTATAATTGTGGAGAGTTGGGTCACATCAGCCCGCAATGTGATAAGCCACCAAGGATGGGGGGAGACATGTATCCATTGCCAAGACAGGTGTTAACTAGGTCAAATGATTATGGCATCGAAATTAAGGGAGACGAAGGAACCAGTGGACTGACCCAGGAGGAAAAGGGAAAGACAAAAGTGCTAAGTGTAGTCACCTTGGAGAAGGCATCAAAGCTAGAGGATACATTAGTGATGCCTATTGGGAAGAGAACCACAGAGGAAAAGGAAGGAAGAAGTGCCCCAGGTCCTAGTAAGAAGAAAGGAAAGAGCCATGAAGGCGAGGATGTCAAGGCCAAGAGGAAAAGGAGAGCTCGTCGAAAGTTTCATGTTTCAGATTTTCCACTAGGGGATGGACAATTAAGCTATGACTTGAAGGAGGATCTGACGAGCAGAAAGGCAGATGTTACTTTTGGGCAGCTTATAGAGATGGTGCCTAAGTTAAAGCGACAGTGGTAGAGGATGGTTAACCCAATGGACAAAGAGCCAGAGAGAGGTTCAGTAAAGATGTTGGCAATGGATGAGCTACCAGACATTTGTCCAATAGTAGATGTGTGGCATAAAAGGAAAAATTTGGGACAAGGCTATGTGAATGGCGGAGCCCAAATATGCGTCATAACACACTCATGTGTTGAGAAGATGGGTCTCACAGTGGCTGGGGTGTCAGGTTTTTGCATTAGATTGGCAAACCTTCAAAAAGTAAAATGCTTGGGTGTTGTAAAGAGCTTAGAAGTGGAGGCATATGATGCAAAGGCAGTGGTTGATTTTCATGTGATGCCAGCAGGGTTGGGAGCATATCCTATTATACTGGGCAGACCGTGGTTACGTGCAGTGGGAGCTGTTCAAGATTGGCGACATGGTACGATTAGCCTCTATGGAAAAACAGGTACCAAGAAGCTTTATAATATGGACACAAGGAAACGATTAGAGGAGCTTTATGAAGATGAGGATGAGTCTAGTGATGAAGACTCTTCCACGGTGACAGATGAGGACAGTGATAGCACTACCAGCAGTGATGAGGATGCTGATGTTGCATTTCTTTTGATGGATAAAGAAATCCAGGAGATTGGTTTAGTTGCATTTGCAAATGAGGTTGAAGATGAAAGTGAAGGGCCTTATGAAGTGATCAAAGGGCTGATGCAAACCAAGGTTGAGTTTTCAAAGAAGCAGGAATTAATGACGCAAATGATTAGTGGAGACCTCTCAACTATGGAGAAGGATATATATTTGCATATGCTGGCTAGTTTTCCTGATTTGTTCATTACTTCATATGAAGAGATCAGAGGGTTCAAGGGTGAAGAGATGCATATAGAGCTGAAAGAAGGTGCTAAGCCAGTGCGGCAAAGGCTAAGAAGGATGGGTCAAGAGCAAATGGAAGCCTTGCGAGAAGAGGTGGACAAGTTATTGAAAGCAGGGTTCATAGTTCCAGTGGAGACCACAGAATGGGTGAGTCCAGTAGTAGTCAGTCCAAAGAAGGATGGGAAGTGGAGGATCTGTGTAGATTTTAAACCCTTAAATACAGCCACTAAGAAGAACCCATATCCTCTTCCATTCATTGATCAGATCTTGGATTCAGTGGCAGGTTATGAGAGGTACAGTCTGTGTGATGGTTTTTCAGGCTATTTTCAATTGAAGATTGCTCTTAAAGACCGCACAAAGACAACTTTTATTACTCCATGGGGCTGCTATTGCTACACAGTATTGCCATTTGGGTTAACAAATGGACCTTCCTTTTATCAAGAGAGAGCAAATTGGGTGTTGGAACCATTCATTGGTAGTTGTGTTAAAGCTTTTATGGATGACTTCTGTGTCTATAGCAGTAGGGCTGATCACCATGAGAAGCTGCAGATGGTATTCGCTCGATATGATGAATGTGGAGGACAACTAAATCCAAAGAAATGTCATCTAGCACAGCCAAGGGTGAAGTTATTGGGCCATATGGTGTCAGAAAATGGCATTGAGGCTGATCCAGATAAGGTGAAGTCTATTATTCTTCTTCCATCACCTATGAGTACGAAGCAATTGGCAACCTTTATACACAAAGTGAAGTACATGGCATGGTTTATTCCATTGTCTTCGCAGCCTCTTTATCCATTACAGCAAGTGGCAAAGCATGATCCATTGCAATGGGATGACAATTGTGAAGAAGTGTTTCAAGAGGTGAAAGAGGTGTTAGGGGGGTTGTCAGCCATGCAGGCTCCTGATTGGGAGAAAGTTTTTTATGTAAATCCATCAGTAGGGGATGATGCCATTGGAGCCATGCTATTGCAAAAGGGGAAGGGCAGCCATTATATGAGGCCAGTGTATTGTGCAAGCCGAGTGAAGTTGGTAGCGGAGAGAAAGTTATCGGAAGTAGAGCTAGTGATGGCCAGTGTAATATTTGCTTGTCGACGATTTCGTCATTACTTGCTACCACGGCCTTTTGTTTTCTTGACGAGTTATGCCTTTTTGCCACAGTTAATTAATGGTATTAACATGTCAAATGTGGTGAAGAAATGGGTAATTGAGCTGCAAGAGTTTGAGTTCTCTTTTCTAGTGGAAGATAGTACAAGGGCTACCCTAGCTGATTTGTTGACCTACAAGGAGAATCCCCTTATTGTTAAGGAAGAGGTGGTGAGAAAGGTAGTTGAAGAAGTGCCACAGATCAGCAATGCACATGTGTTGTTCTTTGATGGTTCATACAGAAAGAGCCACGATGCAGCTTCAGGGGGTATAGCACTTTATGATCCAGAGGGGAAGCTAGTATGCAAGAGAGGGTTCAAATTGGATGCGCATAGTAACAATGAGGCTGAATATGCTACATTGGAAGCCGGATTACACATTTGTTTGAAGCATGGGGTTCGAAGGTTGAGCATAAAAGGTGATGCCTTGTTAGTGGTGAAGCAAGTGCTGGGTGTGTGGAAGAGCAAGAACACCTCATTGAAGGAAATGTGCTTCAGAATTAAAGGCCTGTTAAAAAAGTTCGAAGCATGGAGCATCAGACACATTGAACGTGCTCTAAATGGAGAGGCACATGAAGCAGCTCAAGGCATGATTGGGGAACTATTCGTGTTGAGGACCAATTTACCTCTTTATCATGGCCGGGAAAGTTTGGCTCAAGAAGAGGAGTTTTTGCTAACAGGAATCATTCCAAAGGAGATTCAGAAGTCTAAGAAGTATGGCTTTGTGCGTAGAGCATACAGGTACAAATTGATTGGTGATGTCTTATACATGAAAGGGGATGATCTCGTGTTGAGACGTGTACCTTGGCGGGAGGAGCTTTACAGAGTGTTGGAAGAGAATCATGAAGGCGCATGTGGTGGCCATTTTGCTCTAAAGATCACCTTGCATAAGATTTTGCAAGAGGGATATGTATGGCCTAGTTTGCACAAAGATGTTCACCATTGGTGTAGGTCTTGCAATAGGTGTCAAGCATTTGGGAAGAGAGTGTTGAAGCCAGAGCTACGAAAAACCATTATGGCGTTTGATGTGTTTGAAAAGTGGGGAATTGATGCAATAGGCCCGTTACCTATCACAAGCAGGGGCAAAAGCTATATTTTGACGGCAGTGGACTATCTTTCTAGATGGGCAGAGGCTATAGCAGTAAAACAGATCACTGCAAAGGATGTGGCAAAATTTGTGTATGATGAAATATGTTGCAAGTTTGGGGTGCCATTAGAGCTACTTTCAGATAAGGGGCCCCAGGATTTAGAGCTAAACTGCTAGACTTCTTATGCACAAAGATGAAGATTAGGCACCAGCATACCACTCCTTATTACCCACAGTATAATGGCTTAAATGAAAGATTCAATGGTGAGTTGGTACAAATTCTTTCTAAAGTAACAGAGCACCAAGGAAAGAATTGGGATTTGGAATTGCCTAGTGCATTATGGGCTTACCGTACTTCGGTGAAGACAGGTACAGGGTTTACTCCATTTCATTTGGTGTATGGAAAGGAAGCACTATTGCCTGTGGAGGTAGAGTTGCCTGCGGTCAAGATGTTAGAGAAGTTGCTTGGGTCGCCTAGTGATGCATTCAAAGAGAGGCTCTTGCAGTTACAAGAGGTCCAGTTGGATAGGATGAGCGCATTGGAGCATTATGGGCAGATGCAGGATAAGGCTTTGACAAAGATAAATGAAAAGGTCAAAAGTAAGGGTATCAAGAAACATGACTTGGTTTTGCGCTACAACAGTAAGCTGGACAACACCTTCCAAAAGAAGTTTCAAATTAAGTGGGAAGGCCCTTTCAAGGTAGTAGAGTGTTTTCCAAATGGCACATATCAGCTGGCTAACCTGGATGGTGTTCTACATAAGTCAAGGGTAAATGGATTGCGTCTTAAATTGTATCATGCTAGATTGATGATGGTGGAGCAAGATGAGTTGTCGGTGGAGCAAGAAATGTTGGTGAAGGATGAGGAGACTTGTGATGCGGCGAGTCTCATATCTCTCTTTGCTGCTGCTGATCATGAATGATCTAGCAGGCTAGGGGATGGGCAAATTATGTCAGGAGTTTTTTGGAGCAAGGGATTGCGCATATGTACATACCCATGCATGGTGCATCAAATAAAGTATTGCCCATTTTCCAGAGCCAGGTGGTTACGTGGGGCCCACATGTGTACAGGTAGGACACCATGTACATAGTGCATCGATTTTCATCGTTACTAGTACCATTGTGTTTTTCTACAATAAGGAGGAGTTGGTAGCGCGTAAAACTTCTCGAGGAAGCTATCCGCGGGCCGACGCGGGCAAGTGGATAGTCTCTCTCCTCTCACTCCAGAGGTGTGTTCCCTGTCTCGGCCAGGTGTGTTGTGTAAGCCGAGTGGTGCCCCATAGTGTGTGTGTATCTTCCCAAGAGTGTGTGTCGGGTCGTTATAGAGGCGCTCTGTGTGTTTTCATCCCGCTCACATTCTTTAGGCGCCCCCACGGAGGATCTTCTTCGAGTACCTTCTACTTCGAGCTTCGAGCTTCGACATTCGGGATTGCAGGTTGCCGATTACAGGTTACAGGTTACAGGTTACAGGGACAGGTACAGCTACAGGTAGCTGGAGGACAATGATATAGTAGCATTGGTGTCACTTACAGTTGTTGTGGGTATGCATCACTTGGCGCCTATTTGAGCGCATTGCCCGCTGGATTGTACGTTACTTGTGGAAACTGCCATTGTACGCATTTGTGGAGCCATACTTGGTTGTATTTGGCAGTCCCAAACATTTCTGAGACTTGGTCTGGAAGATAGTCATTTCTGAGACTTGACTATACGCGATTTGCATTAGCCTTCGTGTGAGGGTCGATAGCGTGAGGTTTTTATTGAGCTGGGGGATTCTCAAATGTAGAGATCCTTTCGGTGATACAGGTAGCTGGAGCACCCTTTTTGTGACCTCGCCATAGGCTATGTACTAGTGAGTCCTATTTGATGCTCGGGTTCTATTGTTGGCAGTTTATGCATACAGATACAATCTATATTTTGGGTTCTCATTGCTCTACTTCTGGGGAAACTCTGTCAAAATTTTTCCAAGTTATGATGGCTGGTCTTTTGGTCTTTTGAGCCATTTTATGCTGTTATGCTGCTGAAATTTGGGAAAAAATCAGAGGATAAGTCAGGTGTGCCTTCTTGGGAGCTTCATGGTTGGCTTTGATGGATGATCAAAATGGCCCTCAGTTCACTCCTTTTCATTTAACTCAAAGGATTCAGATTAATGTTCATGTGTCCAGGAAGATCTTTTTCCAGCAGCGCATAGTCTTCATGTTCGGGCCAAGAAGATTAAGGGAGATCTTGGAATGTCCTTTGCCTGTTGTAATTCCGATGATCAACTATGAAAACTCATTTGATGTGCATGTGTTTGTTCTCATCTAAACCTGAGCTCCATTGATGTTTCTGGGGATTGGGTAGTGAAAAGTTTTGGGTTCTTGCAAGTGTGTTTGAAGGGGTTCTCTAGCCATGGCTATCTCTTATTCGGAGTTTCATGGAAGAAGTGATGAATATGTGGAAGAATTTTTGGAAAAGATGGAGGTTGCCTGCATTAGCAACCAGATTCATGACCCTGCGCAGATGTTACGCCTTCTCCAAATTTGTTTGAAGAGTGATGCACGAGTTTGGTCTAAAGCATTTGAAGAGGAGTTGCGTGTGGCTGATCCACCTGTAAGGTTGAGTTGGGACAATCTACGACATGGGTTGGAAGTGGAGTTTGTGAAGATAGAAGATCCTAACAAAGTGTGGCAAGAAGTACAGGCTTTGGTGCAAAAGGAAGGTGAGCCAGTAGATGCGTACATACGTAAGTTTTCATTGGCATGGGAGCGAATGTGCAAGGCCTTAGCACCATGTTAACCCTCACGGCACACGGACACATGATCACCTACGATGGACGCGTATTATGTATTTGGTAGAGTCAGGTACCGGGCTTGTCGGACCAATAGGGAAAGGTAGAGTGATCGCCGATGAGAGGCGCACTTTAACTTGGACATTCAAGGGGTTAGTTGGTTAAGCATGGGCGCCCAAGTGTGAATGGGGTGAGCTCCTATAAAAGCCAACTAAACCTAATTTTTACTCATTCTCTCATTTGTGCAATTGAAGAGTGCTCTTGCTCCATCTCCATCTTCTTCTTCTTCTTCACCTCCTTGTGTGTGTGTGTGAGAGAGAGAGAGAGAGAGAGGGAGAGTGTGTGTGCGATCGAGCATTACGAAGGCACGACGGCGGCGAAGCGGTTGAGCGCGGCACGACTGCAGCTTCTTCTTCATCGCGGCGAGGAATCCACCACGAAGGCGAGCGTAGAGCGGTGAGTGGCACACCCTTTGTTTTCTTGAGCTTGCTAGTTTAGGCTTGTTGTGTGCTTGGAGCCGTTTGTGGCTCGCATACGGTGTATTGGCAAGTCCCTTGCTTCGACAGTGCGGCAAGGAGCGCACATTTTTGGCGCCGTTGCCGGGGATATGCCCTACACTAAGCTCGGTTAGCACTTTACGCTTCCTTGTGGTGCAATTTGTATCATAGGAAAGGGCAGGGGAGGAGTGTGTGGAGATTTCTGTTTTTTGCGTTTTCTGCATTTGCTGTCAAGTTTCAATTTCTGCTATTGTCTGCGTTTTTCAATTTCTGCATTTTCAAGTTCGGCGTTTTCAATTTCTGTCAAGTTCTGCAATTTCTGCGTTTTTTCTGCATTTTCTGCATTTTCAGCAATTTCTGTGCATTTTCTGCAATTTCTGCGTTTTTCTGTCAGTTTTTTGCAATTTCTGCAGTTTCTGCTTTTTTGCGTTTTTCTGCATTTTTTTAATTGCTGCGTTTTTCTGCATCAAAAAAAAAAAAAACAAAAAAAATAATTTTTCGGGAAAAAAAGTTTTTTTGAGATCGGGATCGGGATCATTTTCCCAAGGTAGATCGGGATGGTTTGTATAAAAGGTAGATCGGGATCGGGATCATTTTCCCAGGCCCAGGCCCAGGCCCAGGCCTCGGCCCAGGCCCAGGCCTCAGTCCTCAGTCTTATGATATATACTAGACTCACTCTTATATATATACCCTACTCCCTCAAGAGAGAATGAGAGCATGTGGGACAAGTCCTCCACTCTCCTCCTTTCTCTTCCCACTTGCACCCTTAGACTTTCTAGTTTGGGCCTAGTTCCCTACTGGAAATTGACAGTTTTAGGGATTCCGAGGGCATAGAGTGACCAAACGGAGGGCAGTAAAGCACGGCACGACCCTCTGACCGATACGCTCGTTTCGAGCTATCACACGGCCCATTCCACGACACGCTCTAAAAAATCTAGCAAAAAAACAAACAAAAAACACGCTAAAAACTAGTCACAAGGCCTCCTAGAGCAGCTTTTTGACACCTTAGGGTATCAAAAGCACATGCACTTACGCTCTGGGCGGGTGCTAGAACACAAGCATATTGAGGGTACCTCTGTTCATACGGACACCCATTACCCATCCACGATAAGCTCTATACCCTCAGCGGGGACACAAGGTAGCACCACCCAAGACCCTAAAATAGCCGCTAGTGATTCCTCCTCCGACTCAGAAATCATGGAAGCATACCCTACCCAAAACACTGAGAGAGAAGGCCATGCACCTCCCGAAGCTCCACAGCCTAGTACTAGTATGTTTAGCCGTTTCATGGAAACATTAGGTAGAGCTACTCGCTCGGAACCTAATGCAAATGAAGCACACGAAGAGGATGGGTTGGACTCTGACACACCTCTACGATACCCCATTGAGTTAAATAGTGCCTATGGAAAAGTGCTATATAACGCCTTATTGGACACGGGTGCTAAATACAATCTGTTATCCTATGGGGTGTGGTGTCAGTTAGGGAAGCCACCTCTATCTGAGAGTATTATCCAAGTCAAGGGTGTCAACAAGAAAAAAACTACGGTTTTTGGAATCTGGCACACTTCTGTCAGTTATGACAATGGGGTGGTAGCTCAAGACTTTTTGGTCATGCCTACTGGAACTATGGAGGGTAATATAAACCTAGGCCGCACGTGGATGATAGCCACCAAATGCACTATTGATTGGGGGACTGGGGGTGTTACAACGCAAAAACCAGCTCTTAGCCCTACCACTCAAGCCATAGTCCCTGAGATATTGCCCAAGGAAATAAAACCCAAGACGTTGCATGTCCAGGAGGTTGAACCATACGTCCCCATAGCCCAACTCTCTAGAGCTTCAACTAATGTAGTTGAAAGAAAGCTTGAGACACACAAGAACCATCCTAATATAACAGAGAAAACATACAAGTGGGTCCCTAAAGCTTCTTTAGCGACCATAGCTAGTGCTAAAAAACAGAAGCCTTGTAAGAAACGTACCAATCGCTCCAAGAAAAGTAAGAAAATGTTGCGATGGATTCCTAAACGACTATTGGAAGCCCAAGGCTACTATCAAGGAAATGATCAAATCTGGGTGCCCAAACGTAAAGTGTACTCTTACCTGTCACCTGGCCCATGTAAACCCAATCCTGTGGCTCCAAAACAAATTGAAAATCGCGGAAAGGAAAAAATCATGGAATGTTACACACCCGTTCTAGAGCTAGTTTGGGTACCAAAGAAAGAACGATTTGTTCCACCTAGCTCAGGAAGGGGGGAGTCCCATGAAGATTCTAGCTCATCATGTAATACATCCATAGAGGTAAAAGCTTCTACACAGCCTCCATCTATAGTAGTGGACCTCCATGAAGCTAAAAAAAAATCCACACCTCCCAGTGTTCAAGAATCACCTAATGAACCACTTCAAGTTCAATCCTGGGAGAGTACCTTACCACCCTTGCAGCTTGACGAGGCACCTAGGGTAACAGAAAACTACTGGCAAAAATCCTCATCTATTACCAACTGGAACAATTGGTTTCAAAGGGTGACAAGCTCATTTCAAACGGTATGATCTACCCAAGGAAGGGGGGAGTGTTTGTGGACATCCATCATTCACTTGCTTCCCTCTCAACCTTTTTCCCTGACCTCTTAATCTCCGATCTTAGGGAATGTATATATATAGCCTTATACTCACAAAAAAACAAAAATAGTAAAGAGCAAGAGCGCCTAGCAATGAGAGAGCACCCTATCAGATCTTACATATAAGTCCAAATTCACCGTGTCAAGTCAAGCAACACACAAAAACAACTCTTATGTTTTAAAGGCCTAACCAAATCTATCTGTCTTGTCAGAAATGGCTACTTCACCAGAGGCATGCACTTCTATTTTTGATGAAAGGTACCCCTTGTCTTTTCAACAAGTGTTCTACGTATGCTACCCTATACTTTCTTGCGAATGGGATTTGATAGAGAGCCTTGCATGTGAGAGAAATTTTGAGGAGTTAGAATGGCTGATACGTCTATGGCTAACTAGTGATCCCTACCCAGTGGCGAATGTGTCTCCAATGGCACATGCTTATTCTTTTGCACAAGATGAGTATCCACGCATCACGAGGTTCTTGATTAGCATGCTTGCACAAGAGGATGATGAAGAGGAACTAATAGAGACCGAGGAAGACTATGGCCTCACGGACAACGATTTTATTTATCTAGATGATGAGGATAGAGGCCTAGCCTTAGGGTGGCCACCCGGTTTATATAATATCCTCTTTCCTTGATTCTAAAAGGGGTGACAGATAGGTAGGTTAGGGGTCTAGATTGTGTTTTGAGTTTGTTTTTTAGGAGTTTTAATTTTTCCCACTGATGTGCCTCCTGGAGGTATTCCTTTTGTTTCCTAGTGTGTACAGGAGCGTGTTGCTATTGATAGGATTTGGACCTTCATGGAACCTTTCTCTCGTTCACACTTCATATCAAGCGCGACCATCAACACAAACAGGTGTTTCTTGTCCATTAGCATTGCCCTTATCTTTTTTGCATCTATGTTTGTCTGCTTTGATTGTGATTGGTAGCATACTATTCAGCGCATTGGCTTAGTATCCAACATTTAATTCAATGCAATCTTTTGTCATAATCACTTGTTTAGGTGTAAAAATCAAGCAGTCCGACTAAGCTAGTTTGACCAAGCTAGGTATTAGAAATCTTCTCTTAATACCATGGGGAATGCCTTCCTAATAAGCAATGGTTACTTAGGTTCTTAATCCGATTTAGGCAGCATTGTATGAAATGTACTAGGGCTTTCTAGTGGGCTTAACCCTATTGACCTTTAGCTTAAGTGTTATAAAGGGAGTTTACTAATGTGATGAGCCTGGGGAGGGTAACAGTGTTATATGACCCCCCAAAGTTACAAAATTAAAATGATGAAAATGAACAAACAAAAAATCAAAGTGCCACAATGTAAAATTTTAAGCTGGAAGAGAAATCTCAGCTTGATTTGGTACTTCACTCACATGTATTGCCTATGGTACTAGAGCCCTAGAGGTTCCCAGTGTGGGCGCTTTTCCTTGAAAAGCAAAAAACCCAAGGCATACAAAATAAGCACCCACTTCAAAATTGAATCAGTGTGAAAAGACCTTGGGGGGTCAAAGAAAAAGTAATCAGTCAGGCGATGATTTCATGAGAAATTCCTTTTATGGTAGCTTAACTACAAGGTTTTCTAGATATAGCCTCTAGTCAGCCCTCGAACATGAATACTTGGCTCTCGCGATTAAACAACTTAATTGACCACTGAAAATTAAGAAGCTTACCCATGGTATTAATATTCGATCTCTAGTGCTTTTCGACCGTCAAATTAGCGACCCCAGACTTGTTTAATTTTTTACCTTTACATCAGTTTATGCATTTGATTACATTGCAATTTAATGTTCATTGCTAACAAATTGTTTGAAATTCTTTTTCCAATCAATGTGTCTACCTAAAGCTGCATATGCTTTTTAAGAGAATGCAATTACTGTGCCAATGTTGTTTGATTTTGCAGTGACTAAAGAAGGCTAAAGACATTCATCTCAAATGCTCTTCCACCTCGACGAACCAGCTTCAACTCAATAGCTTCCGAGGACGGAATCTACATCAGGAAGGGGGGCATGTTAACCCTCACGGCACACGGACACATGATCACCTACGATGGACGCGTATTATGTATTTGGTAGAGTCAGGTACCGGGCTTGTCGGACCAATAGGGAAAGGTAGAGTGATCGCCGATGAGAGGCGCACTTTAACTTGGACATTCAAGGGGTTAGTTGGTTAAGCATGGGCGCCCAAGTGTGAATGGGGTGAGCTCCTATAAAAGCCAACTAAACCTAATTTTTACTCATTCTCTCATTTGTGCAATTGAAGAGTGCTCTTGCTCCATCTCCATCTTCTTCTTCTTCTTCACCTCCTTGTGTGTGTGTGTGTGAGAGAGAGAGAGAGAGAGGGAGAGTGTGTGTGCGATCGAGCATTACGAAGGCACGACGGCGGCGAAGCGGTTGAGCGCGGCACGACTGCAGCTTCTTCTTCATCGCGGCGAGGAATCCACCACGAAGGCGAGCGTAGAGCGGTGAGTGACACACCCTTTGTTTTCTTGAGCTTGCTAGTTTAGGCTTGTTGTGTGCTTGGAGCCGTTTGTGGCTCGCATACGGTGTATTGGCAAGTCCCTTGCTTCGACAGTGCGGCAAGGAGCGCACACACCACAGGTACCCCCACCTGACATGATGAAGAAGGACAGGTTCTTGGCTGGTCTTTGGGAGAATATACGTTGGAGAGTGGAGCTAAAGAAGCCTAGGACATATGAAGATGCACTAGAGGTAGCAAGGAACAAAGAGTGGAAGCTGAGGAAAATGAGCCAGTTAGGGGTGGAGTCTTTGCCCATGAGGTTTGAATTTCAGCCTATAGAGTCTTTACAAGGTCGTATGTCAGGGGTTCATCATGAACCAGTGGTTCCTGTTACTACTCAGGTTATGCCAGCAGTGGTCACTACAGCAGTGCAAGATGATGGCCTAAGACAAGACATGAGGCAAGTGGTTGATTTGATGAAGAATCTCAGCCTAAACATGCTAGGTCAAGTGGGAAATAATCGAAGTCGAGGGCGGTTTGCAAATCAGCCAGGAGGTGAAGAAAGGCCTAGGAATGGTGTTGGACAAAGCAATGGTAGGTTTTGGAGGCAGACGCCCACATGTTATAATTGTGGAGAGTTGGGTCACATCAGCCCGCAATGTGATAAGCCACCAAGGATGGGGGGAGACATGTATCCATTGCCAAGACAGGTGTTAACTAGGTCAAATGATTATGGCATCGAAATTAAGGGAGACGAAGGAACCAGTGGACTGACCCAGGAGGTAAAGGGAAAGACAAAAGTGCTAAGTGTAGTCACCTTGGAGAAGGCATCAAAGCTAGAGGATACATTAGTGCTGCCTATTGGGAAGAGAACCACAGAGGAAAAGGAAGGAAGAAGTGCCCCAGGTCCTAGTAAGAAGAAAGGAAAGAGCCATGAAGGCGAGGATGTCAAGGCCAAGAGGAAAAGGAGAGCTCATCGAAAGTTTCATGTTTCAGATTTTCCACTAGGGGATGGGCAATTAAGCTATGACTTGAAGGAGGATCTGACGAGCAGGAAGGCAAATGTTACTTTTGGGCAGCTTATAGAGATGGTGCCTAAGTTAAAGCGACAGTGGAAGAGGATGGTTAACCCAATGGAGAAAGAGCCAGAGAGAGGTTCAGTAAAGGTGTTGGCAATGGATGAGCTACCAGACATTTGTCCAATAGTAGATGTGTGGCATAAATGGAAAAATTTGGGACAAGGTTATGTGGATGGCGGAGCCCAAATATGCGTCATAACACACTCATGTGTTGAGAAGATGGGTCTCACAGTGGCTGGGGTGTCAGGTTTTCGCATCAGATTGGCAAACCATCAAAAAGTAAAATGCTTGGGTGTTGTAAAGAGCTTAGAAGTGGAGGCATATGATGCAAAGGTAGTGGTTGATTTTCATGTGATGCCAGCAGGGTTGGGAGCATATCCTATTATACTGGGCAGACCGTGGTTACGTGCAGTGGGAGCTGTTCAAGATTGGCGACATGGTACGATTAGCCTCTATGGAAAAACAGGTACCAAGAAGCTTTATAATATGGACACAAGGAAACGATTAGAGGAGCTTTATGAAGATGAGGATGAGTCTAGTGATGAAGACTCTTCCACGGTGACAGATGAGGACAGTGATAGCACTACCAACAGTGATGAGGATGCTGATGTTGCATTTCTTTTGATGGATAAAGAAATCCAGGAGATTGGTTTAGTTGCATTTGCAAATGAGGTTGAAGATGAAAGTGAAGGGCCTTATGAAGTGATCAAAGGGCTGATGCAAACCAAGGTTGAGTTGTCAAAGAAGCAAGAATTAATGACGCAAATGATTAGTGGAGACCTCTCAACTATGGAGAAGGATATATATTTGCATATGCTGGCTAGTTTTCCTGATTTGTTCATTACTTCATATGAAGAGATCAGAGGGTTCAAGGGTGAAGAGATGCATATAGAGCTGAAAGAAGGTGCTAAGCCAGTGCGGCAAAGGCTAAGAAGGATGGGTCAAGAGCAAATGGAAGCCTTGCGAGAAGAGGTGGACAAGTTATTGAAAGCAGGGTTCATAGTTCCAGTGGAGACCACAGAATGGGTGAGTCCAGTAGTAGTCAGTCCAAAGAAGGATGGGAAGTGGAGGATCTGTGTAGATTTTAAACCCTTAAATGCAGCCACTAAGAAGAACCCATATGCTCTTCCATTCATTGATCAGATCTTGGATTCAGTGGCAGGTTATGAGAGGTACAGTCTGTGTGATGGTTTTTCAGGCTATTTTCAATTGAAGATTGCTCTTAAAGACCGCACAAAGACAACTTTTATTACTCCATGGGGCTGCTATTGCTACACAGTATTGCCATTTGGGTTATCAAATGGACCTTCCTTTTATCAAGAGAGAGCAAATTGGGTGTTGGAACCATTCATTGGTAGTTGTGTTAAAGCTTTTATGGATGACTTCTGTGTCTATAGCAGTAGGGCTGATCACCATGAGAAGCTGCAGATGGTATTCGCTCGATATGATGAATGTGGAGGACAACTAAATCCAAAGAAATGTCATCTAGCACAGCCAAGGGTGAAGTTATTGGGCCATATGGTGTCAGAAAATGGCATTGAGGCTGATCCAGATAAGGTGAAGTCTATTATTCTTCTTCCATCACCTATGAGTACGAAGCAATTGTCAACCTTTATACACAAAGTGAAGTACATGGCACGGTTTATTCCATTGTCTTCGCAGCTTCTTTATCCATTACAGCAAGTGGCAAAGCATGATCCATTGCAATGGGATGACAATTGTGAAGAAGTGTTTCAAGAGGTGAAAGAGGTGTTAGGGGGGTTGTCAGCCATGCAGGCTCCTGATTGGGAGAAAGTTTTTCATGTAAATCCATCAGTAGGGGATGATGCCATTGGAGCCATGCTATTGCAAAAGGGGAAGGGCAGCCATTATATGAGGCCAGTGTATTGTGCAAGCCGAGTGAAGTTGGTAGCGGAGAGAAAGTTATCGGAAGTAGAGCTAGTGATGGCCAGTGTAATATTTGCTTGTCGACGATTTCGTCATTACTTGCTACCACGGCCTTTTGTTTTCTTGACGAGTTATGCCTTTTTGCCACAGTTAATTAATGGTATTAACATGTCAAATGTGGTGAAGAAATGGGTAATTGAGCTGCAAGAGTTTGAGTTCTCTTTTCTAGTGGAAGATAGTACAAGGGCTACCCTAGCTGATTTGTTGACCTACAAGGAGAATCCCCTTATTGTTAAGGAAGAGGTGGTGAGAAAGGTAGTTGAAGAAGTGCCACAGATCAGCAATGCACATGTGTTGTTCTTTGATGGTTCATACAGAAAGAGCCACGATGCAGCTTCAGGGGGTATAGCACTTTATGATCCAGAGGGGAAGCTAGTATGCAAGAGAGGGTTCAAATTGGATGCGCATAGTAACAATGAGGCTGAATATGCTACATTGGAAGCCGGATTACACATTTGTTTGAAGCATGGGGTTCGAAGGTTGAGCATAAAAGGTGATGCCTTGTTAGTGGTGAAGCAAGTACTGGGTGTGTGGAAGAGCAAGAACACCTCATTGAAGAAAATGTGCTACATAATTAAAGGCCTGTTAAAAAAGTTCGAAGCATGGAGCATCAGACACATTGAACGTGCTCTAAATGGAGAGGCACATGAAGCAGCTCAAGGCATGATTGGGGAACTATTCGTGTTGAGGACCAATTTACCTCTTTATCATGGCCGGGAAAGTTTGGCTCAAGAAGAGGAGTTTTTGCTAACAGGTTTGTCCATTTTTGTTCAATAGCACACCATTTCAGTGGTTTTGGCAATGGTTTTTGGTATGGTGCCATCCTTTTTAGAGCCTCTTCTATCATTTGCTCTACATTTGGCATGGTTGTTGTTTGAACATTCTTTTTAGTGGTAGTCTCGCTCACTACGGAGGAAGAGCTACTGGATACAAAATCTGTATCCGCTGACACCTCTCCATAAACCGTACAGTTATCCACTAAGTACAATGCTTCTCTCGTTACTTGCTCGAAACTTGTACAAGCTTTCAAGTGCAAGTCCTTCTTGAGAGTGTCGTTCCTCAGTCCCTCAATAAAGTCCTTCTTTGCGTTTCTTAGACTCCTGCTTGTCTTTTTGGGTTTCTTTGAGTGTTAATGCTCTTGTTTTAAGTTGAAATTAGGGTATAACCCCCCTTTTGAACACTCTGGTAAAGTCAAAATTTCTGTTTTGGTCTCTGTTTGGTCATTTAGACATCATACGCGTATGATGTCTAAAGTTGCAGATTTCCAGTTTTTTGGCATAGAATCCTTCCTAAAGCTTTCTCAAGTGCTCAACAACTCCCAGATACACAGAAAATTTCTCTGACTTTTGTTTATTGCAAGTTTCACTACTAACTCGACGGTTTAGTGATCTAACATGCAATCAACCATATCCAGCAAATACTCCAATGATTACTAGCTCCAGATCAGGATCAAATGAAGTCCTACCTAAGCTATTCCTAATCATAAAATGGGTTTGGTAATTGTGATTTTAAAGAGATCCACTGCCACTCACGGACTAGCAAATTCTTCTTCTATCAACAACTACTTAACACCAACAAAACAACAAACAAATCTAAGCTAAAATAAAAATACTGTCAACACGGAAGACCCAGGAATACCCCACTTCCTAGTATCTCTCGAGATCTTCGGAGTCCACCACTCCTAGATCTTCTCTAACTAAAGTATACAAAGTAGTTTATACGACTCACCTCGTAGGGTTAGTCTAAGGTCACCTACTTAGGGCTCTCATCCCCGGCAGCGGCGCCAAATGTTAAGGCGGTTACGCCACTAGCGGAAGCTAAATAGCGAGAACTCAACCAACAACAGAATTTGTCAGACGAGGACGGAGCTTGACCCGCAAGCGCATGGAAACAACTAGGTGGGTGTCAAATCACCTACTCGACCTTCTAATGACAATCACTACTAAGGAAATCAAATCTAAGTTCTAAAATACGCAAGTGACTGAAATCCTTACTACGAACGAATGCTATACGAAATAGGATCTAGAATCATTGAATCGATCTCAAAATCAAGGGGAAGTCTATACACTAGGTAAGAACAACACCCTAAAGACTTGAACTGCAACATCAACCTATAACCACTCCATGCGGTAAACGCGTATGAAAACAGGCCAAAAAATACAGGTGATTGAAACTTGACCCCGATGGTACTAATGTGTAGCTCTACTCGTTGTGGTTCTATAGATATGCTGCACGCTCAATTCCGACACACGAGCTGGAAGAAAACTCACACCGAAGCTCGTAGGAACTTACCACACATAGAAGCCGATAGCGCGCACTCTTGGTATCTGTGCGTAGCTCTCGCCGTTGCTAACACAATGGCGGTGTCACTTCTCCAATGGCGGCTCCGTAGCTCGCGTAGCAAGTAGATAAGACTCTCTCTCTCTCTCTCTCTCTCTCTCTCTCTCTCTCTCTCTCTCTCTCTCTCAGACACAGTCACGGCGCTCAAAAACTCACTTTGATTAATAATCTGAATCCTTAGGTTACAAAAACTTTGGCTTATATACCTCAGCCTCGGAGGTGAGAACATCTCTAACTAATTACATCAGCAAGTGAAATTACTTCGGGATTACAAGCTGGAAACTCAATTGAGTCCCGTTACTTAATGAATGGCTCAAATCAAAATTAATGTCGGAAAGACATTTATTACAATCAATGGTTACAAAATGATGAGTGTGAGCAAAAATGTGGGTGTGATCCTCTGTTGGCTCAACATGCATCTTCCTCACCTTTTGAAAGCTGGACCATCGGCACTTCATCTGCTTCTCTTAATGGTACTCCAAAATCTTCTTTGCCACTTAGCCCTTTTGCTGTCTATGTTTCCATCTCAGTGAAAGAGACTGAGGGAATATCAATATGTGGTTGTTCTAACGTGCCTGCTTCTTCCTGCATCTCTTGACATCCATCTCTCAGCAGCTGGTTGTCTTTTTAGCTCGGCTATTTCTTTGAGGAACTCTTATTCTCGTTGTACCCGCATTAATGCTAGGTCTCTACATTGTGACTGCTCTAGTTTTAGCTCTAGCTTGAGATCTTTGTTCTTTTTTTCTAGTGCTTTGTACACTTTGTTTGTTCCTTTGATGGAGGGAACGACGCGATTTTCTCGTATCTGTCGCAAAAAGGTTGCTTGATCGTGATCCTCTGCTCTGAATATGGCAATGAGGTGTTTGCTACATCTAGCTGTACTTGAATCTTTTGCACTGACACAGTGGTAGTTAGAAGTTTGTTAGTAACCTCTGTCAGTTGTTCTTCTTTTGTTTTGCAAGCATCTATCAACTTCATGAGAAGTTCACCTAACTCCTCCATTTCCTTTTGTTGTTCATCTCTTGCTAGCTGGTGTTGTTCAGCTTCAGCTTTCAATTTTTAGACTTGTCCTTGCAGATCTGTGATGACATTTAGTTTTCCCTCTAACTCTCCTTGGAGAGCGTTGATCACCATCTTCAATTGTTTAGCCTTTGTGCTGCGGCTAAGGTGCTGCTAATCGGAGTTTTTCTGTCATATCCTGCATTTGCTTTGCATATTCATTGACTTGCAGAATCACCTCATCATTGTTCTGCCAGTCTTCACTTCTTGATAGCTGCCTAGAAGTTTTGGCACTCTCTTGTGATTCTCTTGGTGGGGTTGTGGCGGCTGTTTGTTCCTCCCCTTGAGTCTATGCTTGACCCTCTTTTGCTTTGTCATCTTGAGGCTTCGTGGATGCCTCGGCCACTTCTTGCTGTGTGGAGGTAGAAGGGGGTTTCTCTTTTTCCTTTTCCCTTGTTTTCTCAAACCTTGCTGACTCCTCTTGTGCAAGACTTGCTGCCCTTTCCAGTTCTGGTTCTCTTGCTTTGGCTTGCTCTTGAGTAGTGGTGGCTGCCTGTTGTGTAGATGCTGCTGCTTCTTTTTGTTCAAGCTCATTTTTCTTAGTGGGCTCAGCTTGTGTGGTTCTATCTGTTGGTGATGGTGGAGGTCTTGGCATGGGATGGTCGTGCTGTTCCGTAGCAGATGGACAAGGTCAGGGAGACATATCGCCTTGTTCATGTTGAGTCTCTCCTTGTGCGGTTGCTTCTTTTGCTTGTTATTCTTGTTCGGCCACATCTGCTCTAGCTTTTTGTTATGCTTCTTGACCTTCTTTCAGCTTCAATGCCTTTGACTCCTGATACATTCTTTCTAATAGATCCTTTGGATTGTCTGCTTCTCTTCATGCAGGGTGCTTTGTTCTTGGTCCTTTTACTTCTATAGGTACCCACTTTGCAGGGTCCTTGCCTTGAGCTTGGTGGCTTCGTTCATAAGAGTGCTTCTCTCTCTCAAACCTTGCCTGTTTTTGTTGAGGCGCATTTTGATGTGAGGCCACTGCTTTTCTTTTCATCTCTTCGATGCGTGCTCTTCTTTCCTCATTGTCGAAGATTTTATTGCTATGCCGTTCTGGAGAGCTCTCAGCAGATTCTTCATCGGATTTGTAAGTTCTTTTTGTGGATCTTGTGGATCAAGGGGATGGTTACACAGACATGATCCATGTGTTCTGATCTGGGGCAGGTGGCCAAATTATCTGCCATGCCGATAGCATGGTAGGCAATTCTTGTAAGTACCTTAGGTGCTCCCAGATATACTATCTTACCCTCTTTCTTTGTTCCCTTCAGTGTGGATAGAACATACTGTGCATGGTCGATGGGTTGCCTGGTTGTTGACTTTAACACTTGTAGAAATGTGGTCGCAACTACATGATTGGGTGTCGTGTACCTTGGTCTTCTCCTTGCGAGAAAGTGGAAGTGTTGGTGGTATGATCTTGCTGATTCTTCCACTTGCTTCTGGATAAGATCAGCAAATGTTAGAGTAGGGGTTTACTTGGTGAATGTACCCGCTATCTTTCTATCTCTAGCTCTCATGGTCATCCCTTCTATCAGCAGTTTGAGAGCTTCGGCCATGATCTCTTCGTAATTACCACCTCGACCTTGTTTCCTTGCTGTTCAGAGATCTGGGCCGTTCCATCTTCCTTGATTGTGGACGGGAGCTCATAAGCTTTCTGGAAATCCACTCCACATGGCTCTTGTTCGTAAAACTCTCTAAGTCCAAGTCTTCTGTTAGCCTCTTTTGTCTCGGGATTTGCTGCGACATCATAGACCTCTTTTGGTAGAAGTTGCAATTATACTTGATGTCCTTCTTCGCTTTTGAATCTTCCTGTTAAATTTGTTGTGTGATTCTCCTCAAACTGTTCTTTCGACAGGTAAGTCGCTTTGGCTGTTTTTACTGAACTGGGGTCCAATTGGTATGGTGGTAGCTCTTGTAGCTTCTCCTTTTGAGAGAACCTCTTCTTGGTCTTCTCTGCAGCTTGCATGGCTCCTACTAAGTGAATAGAGTGTCAAAGTTAGAAAATTTTAACAGATTCCGCTCTGAAATGTCCTTCAGACTGAATTGCTGACAAATTTGGCCCAATTTTCTTCAAATCAATTTTTGAACATGCATAGATGCATAAAAACATGTAAAGATCAAAATCATGAAGTCCAAACAAAAAATTACAACAAAAGTAAATAATCGCGATTAGTTATAGCTGAGTAATTTTGTCAACTTTTTGCAAATTTGGCATTATACGTATGTATCAATTAGATACTCTGAGTGAAATATGGGCTCATTTGGTGCACAGGATGAAAATGGTGCTGGATTTAGGCTTTAGGTATCTGAAACAGTAGATGTAAAGGAATCTTGAGATTTTGAGCTCCAAATTTGTTCAAACTTGGTTAGTGGGCTAAGGACATCATGTACTTTGGTCCTATGATGGCAAAGTTGCAAATTTCCCCCATCTTGGCCAAAAAGTAAATAATCGCGATTATTAACTTTTTCATCAAAATGAACATTTTTTGGTGCAACTTGGTTCTACGCATGGTGTAGACCCTGTGTATGAGATATGAGGTGATTTGGATCAAAAAATATGACTCATAACTCAGAATTTGGCTTGCAGGGACTTCTTTGCGTATTTTGGTAATCTTCCAAGTTATAATTGATCATTTTGGCTCATACTTGAAGTTTGGCATGTAATAGGTGTGTACAAGTGGTAGGTGAGGTGATGATACCATTTTCAAGCCAAAATTTTGCAAAAGTAAATAATCGAGATTATTTACAACAGTCAATATTTTCTTGCAAAACTTGAAAATTTTGACCTAAACATATTCTATACACCTAAAACAAGTCCTAAATTGAATTTGGTAAAATTTGGTATCGCCGGCATCACTTCGTGCTTTGTCGACTCTAAAATCACCGATTTTTGTGACTACATGGCCTGTAGAGTTGGTTAGTCAATTTTGAGTTTATGGACTTGTCCGCTACATAGTCCTGAAGCAGCTCATTCAATTTTGGCTTATTTGGAGTCAGTTTGACCTTGTATGTCAAATTTGACGCTTTGTAGCCTTCAAGCTGTTTTCTGTTTTTCGAGGGCTTGGCTTGATTGATTTTATGAAACCAATCATATACATTGTGTTAAGACCTCGTATATAAGATGTCTGTGGAGTCAAAATCCAATTCTGGCATCTGCCAAAAACCTAGCTTTTCTTGCCTTTCTCATAAATTGACTAATAGATCTCCATCTTTCAGCAATGGGGAGTCTCCCGCTTTATTGAAAAACCTGCTATGAGAGTGAGGGTTTCTTGTCGTAAGGCTTAAGCAGACAACATCTTAAACAAAAACATATATAGAAATGCTCTGATACTAATGTAATGGAATTGGCCTATTAACTTAGATTGTAGAGGAAAGAGAATAACATAGTGAGCATTTCATTAAGGAAATTACTTCTTGTAGGTAGAGAGTGCGCTTAAATGGAGAGAGAGAGAGAGAGAGAGAGAGAGAGAGAGAGAGAGCAACATCAAACACATTTCCTAACTAGCATGTCATGAGCAATAACTTGAAAAAGAGAGAGAATTAGACACATTGACAATATTTAAGGACCGGATTTATGTGGAGCCTTTCTCCCTTCCAATAGGCTTTTGTATTATAGATTCTCCCATCAAGAGAGACTTGGTACAATACAATCTTTGTGTTCCTTATGACCTAGGTGATGCAATGAAGATGGAAAGCTTCACGCATCACAACCATAACTGTCATAATAATCAATATCTAATTCTCCTAAATGATTTTCTCATGGGGAAGTGCCAGGGGAGAAAAAGCTAGAATATTGGTTAAGCTAGCAGACCGGCCACATTACGGATCCAAAGGAGGGAAAATAGGGATCCAAAGGGGGGGCCATCTGCAAAAGAGCTATGTACAACAATGGGCTCAAAAGACCCTAAGGTTCAGCCCATTAAGACTTCCAAAATGCTAAGGTTCCAAAATTCAAAGGTTGTGTCCAAAGGTCAAACATTAGGGGAATTGGATGCTTTGAATGTGTCCCAAAAAGTCTTTCTCAAGCCCTACATAGGAGGGGGCGAGCCCAAGAAGTAGGGGATGAGAGAGAAACACCCACACACACTCACAAGCTTCATTTGTACACAAGGGGAAAGAGGGACACATGTCAGCTCCCTAGCCCAGATGCCCACAAGGTGTACTCAAATCCTATTGGATGGCCTTGGAGGTGGACCAATGAGAATTAGGCTAGAGTAAATCTAGTTTAATTAATTTAAAAACACTTAATAAAAGAACCAATAAGAATTAAGCTCTCTAGAAGACTATTGGACAGTCTCCCAAGGGGTCCAATGAGCATTCAGCAGCCCAATGGCTTGCCTGATTCCTATTGGCCAGGAGGAAAAGGGGTCCAATGAGAGTTTAGTTGAATTAAATAATTACCTAAAGCTCTCACAAAAGGGAAAAGGGGGACACATGTTAGAAGGCTATCACTTATGCTGCTTAATTTCCATTGGCTAGGCCTAGGGAGGTCCAATAGGGTTGTAGCATGAGTAATTAGCAATGGAGGTCGACCAAGAGAGAGAGGGGGACTCCCCAATCTTGGATAAGTTGTACCTGTCGCATGAAAGGTCTTCTCAATATGATTTCATAGTTGAGTTTTTTTCCCAATGTCTACTATAGCAAAAGTGTGTTGATATTCAATTCCACAAGAGTTGACTATCACTTTTTCAAGTAGCCCTAGTGGTCTCTCAATGTGTCCGTCAGCCAACTGCAATTTCATTCGCGTTTGGCTGGTTGTCCCCAGGATTCTCATACTGCTTTGGTGGCTATGGCTATGCCATCTCCACTATCCAGTATTTCCATGGTTTCAATGTCATTATATTTCACTGGGAGGGTGGTGTTTCCTTCTTCCCCTTCATAGTATTTTCCGACCTTGTTCATAGGAACTCATCGAATCTCTTTGTTTTCCATTTCATTTTTTAATTTTTCTAAATTCTTAGAGATTAACCCCGTTATCCCCACCTTCTCTAGGGTTTTCTATAAATCATTCCACAAGTATGGACCGAGTTTCAATAGTTATCCCAAAGTAAGAGTGCATTGGATGGGTATAGACATGATTGAATGAATGTTGTCTACTTCTAGGGTCTGTTTGGCTCTTTTTACTTGAGTGGTCTTGAAAACGATGGATTCGTCTTTGTTATCTCCCAAGTAAGAAGGTAATGTTTTTAATGTCAATGGATTAGATATTCTTGAAGTTTCTGATAAGAGGTGACTTTAAAGTTAGGCTCCCATCATTGATCTCTCTTACCTTTTCCCATAAGTGTCCTGGCCAGTCTTCCTCTACGAATGAAATTCTATCTAAGGCATCTTCGCTGCCCGGCATTATACGCTCTAGTTCATTTGTTTCAAGGTGGGGTTATGCCACCACATCGTATTTTGCTTTCATTTCTTCTATCGCAAGCTCTTTAGGTTTTGCAATACTTTCAAGCTTGGGTTTTTGTTTATCCAGCATTTCTTGCGTGATTCTTACCAAGTTTTGATAAGCCTCCAGCTTTGCTGCTTCCATGTCTGGAGATGGATAGTTTTTCCATTTGTTTTTCATGTTTTGGCCTGCTTTAAGTCCTGCTTGGTAGGCTTCCAAGGCAGCATAATAGGCTCAAAAATTTTATCAACCATAATGGATCCTCCAGATTTCATGGTTCACTGCCAGTTTCTTTCAACTTGTCTTGGGCTAGCCTTTTTGCTTTCTCTTCATTTTCAACCCGTTGTTTCTGTTTTCTCATCTCATATCTTTTGCTTCTGCTCCTTTTGATTCTTTGAGAAGAAACTTTTGTGTTCTCCGAATCATCAGAGGAGTTGTGTTTCTTTTTCTTTGCCTAGGCTCTAGTGATTACCTTGATCGGAACAATCGGTTCACTCTCACATGAGCTACTAGGCATCACTTGGACTACGTTTACGACAATTTTTCCCTTGTTCAAAGGATTCTTAGGACAATCTTCCGGAAAGTGTCCTCCATTTTTGCAACATTGTATGCAATAGGCTTCAATTGGTTTGAGATTTTTGTCAGGCTCTGGACATTCGTTCTTCCAATGGTCATCAACATCACAGTTATGACAGTTTCCTATTCTAGGATTCATCATGGGTCTTCCCATGGGAGGTCTGACACCTTGATTAGCTACATAATACATTGGTGCGAGCTCTGGTGGAGCATAATTCATGGTTTCTTCCATTGGTGGTGGATGTGGACTATACCAATCTCCTTCTACCATTACTGTAGATGGACTAGGCTCTGCATAGGGTGTAGCAAGTACTAATGCTTGTTGATCTATGACTCCTTCCGAGTGCATGTATTTTACAGGAAGTGCATTATGTCCTAGATATGGAGGTTGTTGTCCCAACACAGGTTGAGTTCTTTCCATACCCATTGGTGGTCTTTGAGCTTGGGCCATATTAGGTTGATATCTGAACACAGGTTGTCCGTGGGGCCTCATGGGCACGTACTGAACATTCCCATCATACTTTGGTCTATAGTAGCACTCATGGGTTTCATGGTTGGTCCATTTATCCTCAATTGCACACCATTTTTGTGGCCTAATTGGTTGTCCCTGTGGAGGTATCCCTTGTCCTAGTCCTCTCATAGGTGCTTTTTGCATATTGTTCATCATGTCGTTCATCCTTTTTAGAATATCTTCTATGGATGAGAGTGATACCGCAACACCCATTCCCACTTGTGCCGGTTTTGTGGATGCTGTTTTCTCGCTCTGATTATCCTTAGGGACATCTTCTTCATTGAAGATCTCGCAATTGTCTCCTAGGTCAATAGCATTAGACACACACGCTTCCAAGGTTGTATGCCTTTTACTATAGAGTATAGCATGAAGTTCTTTGTTTAGCAGTCCCTCCAGAAACAAGGATACAAATCGTTCTTCTGCAGGTATCTCCATCTCTGGGCATCTGGCAATGTATTGTTTCATTCGAGTTGCAAAATCCCTAACAGACTCACCATGTTTCTGTTTAAAGTTGTAGATTTGAGCTATTGTATTATGTTTAATCCCTGTTTTGGAATAAGCAGCTACAAATCCTTGAGTTAATGTGTTCAAGTCCATGATTGACCTTGGTGGAATGTTTTGGAACCATGTCAAAGCTTTTCCTTCTAATGTCATTCCAAACCCCTCGACGCTCTGCTCTTAGCACTTGCTTAAAGCTTGCTAAGTGGTCATATGGATCCCCTGATCCACTGTACTTTCTGACCCATTTTTGAAAATCAGCTGGTCTGACATGTTTATTTGGTTCAACTCCAGGTCTTATGGGAGTTGGTCTTGTTCCGAGTCCTTCAAACCAGTCTGTTGGAAATAGTGACTCATGTAGCCCTGGACTGGCCTTAGTGTCTCTCGGTTTTCTATGTGATGAGGTGGTTTCTGATTTCTTCACATTACTCTCAGATGATCTCTCACGATGTTCGTCTCTTGGAGTTGTTTCTAGTCCTTGTCCCAAGATACGATCCCTTATGGAATACCCTTGGTATTTGATTTATTCTACCTCCTCAGGAGTCGTCATAACAAAGTTGTTATTATAACAATCCTTGAACAAGTAAGTTGGTAGATCTGCAGATCCCTTATCTTTGATCTTGAAGATATAGATGATCTTCATGGCCGTTAATTGTCCTGGTCTGGCATGAGAAGTCCACAAAAGATCTTTTATGTTTCTATCTTCCCAACAATAGACTCCAATCGTGGGATTATCCATACTAAGCCGTTCAAAGGCTTCAAGTCTACTTGATCGTATCCCTCGAATTCCAAAGTTGGTGGTCCTTCTTTTGTTGACAAATCTGGGATTATAGTATTTACTTCTTATCCCCATTTTGTCTACCACATCAGGATTTTCGACTTGTACATATTGAGTTCCGTTTCGATCCATGTAAATTTTTCCTTGTTTGTTTGCCCTAACCTATTCTTCGAACTCAATACCATGTTCATCAATGCGAATAGCATACTCCTCGTTAGGGTCCAAGTAAATCTGGGCTCAATGACGGTTAGTCTTGTAAAAAGAGAGTATATGCTTATAGAGCATCATCGTTCCGGTTTCCGAGTGAGTCGAGTAAGAAGACATTTCGGATGTTGAATCTGAAAAAGTGTCTGAGACTTCTTACGAATTGTGTGTAAGGAATTGCCTTGATTCACGCTTTCTTTGGTAGATACTCTACTGGAGGTTTCTCCGAGTATGCCCTGATTTCCAAGTACATGACCAGATCTAAGGTTCATATAGACATATGAAGCCCTGGATAGAGTACTCACCTTTGGATTGACTTGTCATCAATTTTCACTCGTTCCAATTGCAACTTTCTGTCAAGCCACCGATTTCTCGTATGCAACCTGATTCATGTACAAAATTAATCAAGTTAGCTATTCTTCTATAAAGACAGTAGAGCTCTTGAGAACTCTTGTGATTGTCTTTGTATATCACTTCAAATCGTGCTATGAAAGTCAAAATTTGACTTTCAGATTCGCCTTTAGCAAAATCAAAGGTCTAATTTGCAACCTGTAAACTGAGTGTATTTGTACCAATTTTGATCCTATTGAACCCAAAAGTGCTCTGTGGCCTTTCATTATGTTGGTCTAACACTGTATAAGCCCAAAAGTCAAAATTGAAGTCTCTGGATAGCAGAAGTAAATAATCGTGATTATTTACTTTTGTCAAGTTTTGGCACTTTTTGGATTGGTTTGGCAAGTAAACAACTTGTTAGGGTCTCTGGGAAAATTTCAACAAGTTTGGACAAAATTTGATCAAGTTTACCCAGTGTTCTGTGTCCGTAGACTGTGATTTCAAGAATTTTGCTTAAATCTCACTTTTGTGGTCCAAATTTCACCAAAATTGATTTGTGGGCTCTACTTGATGTGCTTGACCTTGTGGTATACTCAAATTTGCAAAATCATCAAGTTTTGAAGCAGATGTAAATAATCGTGATTATTTATTGTTGACAAATTTTTACAAATTTTTGCTCCAACTTTGACACAGATCTGTTAAGCACCTTAAGTTAAGGTCACTAGCCAATTTTCATCAAGTTTGGGCAATTTTTGGTCAAATGGTCATCAATCATCTATCCGTAGACTAACTTTGCAATTTTAGTCACAATTTTCAATCCAGTGATTCAGATCTTATAGGAATTTGTTACAATTGGGAGTCTATTGGCCAGGAATGAAAGAAAGCGTACATGAATATGTCACTGTATGTATTGTATGTTCATCAAAACCGCCAGCAGAGTATTCGACATTATATCAGATAATGATCGCTCTGGAATGGAGTCAGTATATTGTTGAATATCTCACAAATAGAACTTTCCCAGAAGGAACGTCAAAAGCTCGTCAGAAATCTGTAGAGACAGAAGCTAGAGATTACTCTTTAATAGGAGATCAAGTCTATAAGAGAGGTAAAGACAACCAGCTTAGGATTTGCGCGTCAGAGTCTGAGTATGTGATAATCCTGGAGCAAGCTCATGGAGGAGTAGGCGGAGGCCATTTCTCAGGTGATAAGACAACAAAACTTGTCTTAGCCGCAGGAATATGGTGGCCAACATTACATATGGACGCTGAGGAATACGTTAAACGGTGTGATGAATGTCAGCGGACCAAAGTACCACTTAAAAGAGATGATATGCCACTTATACCAATGATGGGGGCAAGAGCTTTTGCAAAATGGGGGATTGATTATGTCGAACCCATTTCACCTCCTGCATATAAGACTAATGCACAATACATCGTTGTGGCTACAGACTATCTAACAAAGTGGGTCGAAGCAAAGGCAACTCAAAAAGCAGATGCCAGGACCACGGCACAATTTCTATATGAATACGTCTTTGTACGATATGGATTGCCAATAGAAATTGTGAGTGATCGAGGCACACATTTTATAAATGAAGTGATAGAGATCCTTCTAGATGAATTCATGGTAATCCATAGGAAATCAGCCCCGTATCATCCACAAGCAAACGGACAAGCTGAAGCAACAAACAAAACCATATGCACGGTCCTTACGAAGATTGTATCTGAGTCGAGAACTGACTGGGACCAGAAGTTGCATTCAACATTATGGGCATATAGGGTAGCATATAAAACATCAATAGGAACGACCCCATATAACATGGTTTTTGGGCTAAATGCTATCTTACCAATAGAATTTTTAATTTCAACCTTAAGGGTGGCTAAGGATCTAGAGTGGACAGGGCACGAGCTTTCTGATAGAATAGATGACCTGGAAAATCTAGACGAGCTTCGCCTAAAAGCAGTAGCTTCTATCTACGCTCAAAAAAGGCGACAAAAGGAATTTTTTGATAAGCATGTGCGGACTAAAGAGTTTAAGGTTGGGGACTATGTCCTAGTTTACACTCTGAAACAGCATGCTAAGAAGCTTAAAAAACGAGGAATGGGACCTCTGGTGATTAAAGATCTATCACCAAGTGGAGCCGTCAAGCTTGCTACATTAGACGGAGAAGAAATGCCCAATTGGATTAGTGGATGCAAAGTGAAAAAGTATCTTTTGCCGCTAACCCAAGACATGCTTCTCAAAATACATCAAGAAAAGCTGCGTGTCCAGAAAAAGAAAAAGATTGTGGAGGCAGCGCAAGCCGAGGCGAAGGAAAGAATGGAGAAAAGAAGACTACTACGTCAGAAACAGCGCAATGAAGGAGCAATACGAATAAACGCAGTCAGTATAACAGAAATGGATAATGACAAAGAAGAACCCATCATTGAATGCAAAGTAGGAACCAACCAAATCAAAGCCAGAGCACTATTGGATTCAGGAGCTCAAACTAACCTACTTTCACTCAGTTTGTATAGGCAATTGACAAATGACACTACATTACAAACTGCCAAGCAAGAGTTAAAGAGTTACTCTAAGAATTCAATCAAAACTGTTGGATGCACAGTTTTACATATACAGATTAACCAGTATGTGTATCCTCATATGTTTTACGTGGTTGAAGACCAAGCTACACAACATCCATTATTGCTAGGACAACCATGGCAGAAGCAATACAATGCAATGATTGACTGGAGTTCTAAATCAGTGCTTATTAAATACGAAGGTGAAAGTCAATCAGTTAAGTTCACCAAAGGAGCAAAGCCAACTCCAAAGGAAGAATCCAAGAACAAAGGTAAACAACAACCATAGAAAAAGAAGAAGCAATGGCAACCAAAAGTTTCTATACAACCGGATTACTCTTCGACGAGGAATTCTCAACATTGGATAAGGAAGACAAGCAATAATATAACAGCTCAACCTTGGGAAAAGACGGAGTCAAAGTTGGTATGGAGACCAAAAAAGGTTGTGCCAGAGAACACAAAGGTGGAAAACAGAGTCTTCAATACCAGACAACAGAGTGATTCCAGACAATCAAGGACAGTGAAACAGATCTGGATTCCAAAGAAGTTCATGACGGCACAAAGCTATAGCAAGCAAATTTGGATCCCAAGGATTTGTAAACAGGAACTCCCTTCAGTACAATCCACGGAAACTCCTAGGTATTTCAAAACGAGGAAATCAACACAAAGAACAAAGCAGGTTTGGGTCGCAAAGAGTTTGTGGCAAGCACAAGCGAAGCGGAAGCAGATTTGGATTGTGAAAAAGAACAACAAGGTAAAGAAGAATCCATCTACTGATTCTACTACCACAGTGCCAAAACAAACCCAAAACCCGACCACCAATCCTTCAATCAAACAAAGAGCAGCTTTATTGGAAAGACTGTTGTATCATCGCTCTACAATTGCATTGGGAACTTATGACCAAAACAACTACAATGCTTCGCCCACAGACACTTCATAGTCGTCCAGGAGGACTCAGACTAGGAGGGGGGGAGGTATACAGGTATACAGGAGCTACAAAGCAGCTACAAGCGAAAAAAAAAAACAAAGAAAAACAAAAATTATATTACAAGGGCAGTGTCTTACATGATTTTGCAATTTTTATGTTTGATTGCGAATATTGATAATATTTATGCCCTTATATACCTTGTTTTGCAACAAGAAGAGATCAAATGATGAATTTGGGTCTCTAGACGTGTAAATATCACTAAATAAGAGTGTTTTTGGAGCTAAAAAGTGGTAATCCAAGTCCAGTAATCACAAATAAGTGTATATTCATATACACAGGGTTACCAGCTATTTATCGTGTATGGTTGGAATTTTTTGGCTTCAATTTGCTTTTTTTCCTTTATTTTTTATGATTTTCTTAATAATAGTAAAAGAAAAATAAAAAAGCAGGTGAAACGAGATCAGAAAAAAGAAAAAAATAGATGGTGATGATCCTAATGACAAGGGCAACCCATGGTAGAAATTGAGTACAATTCGGGAAAAGTTGCGGAAAGCCCGAAATGACAGAATTTTGGCAAAGTGGACAGATTTCTCAGAAACAGGTCAAACGGAGTCCAAATTGAGAAATTTCAAATCCTAAAGTGCATTTCACGACGAGATAGGAGCACACGTCAAATTTGGTAACAAGTGATCCGGGAAGTCCGAAGTTAAGTATTTTTCACATCACTTTCAAGCTCATTTCCACTATTACCTTCTTGGAGAGAGCAAAGAGCACACAGGAGCATCCAACCTTCTACAGCCTTCTACGACTGCTACGAGAGCTCAAAGGACACCAGACATGAGAGGTAGACTCGTTGCCATAAGCTTTTGATGCTTATCATTAACTTTTGTCACGAAAACTGACCAAAACCAAGAAACAAGAGCAGACGGGGCATGCGATAGAATGCTAGGTAGTGGCACAACCGCCTAACCAAACCTTACAAGAACTTATAGGTGGGTTACCCTAGTATAGAAGATGGGTTTCTAACACTCAAAGCTCGAGAAAGAACGACTGGAAAAACCCTAGGTCAATAGAGCTTGCAAGAGGCAAACAGGAAAAAGTTGTCGAAACGACACAAAACTCCTCAGGAAGCTTAACAACATCGAGGGAAATGCAACCATGGAGTATCTCCAGGTTTGGACCACCAAAAGTGGGTCAAAACAACCGATTCAACGACAGACACACAAAGCGTCATTTTGGCATAACGGCTGAAATTGACGACCGAATGAAATGAAACTTCACAAGCAGCTTCAAATATACATGGATGACTTATGTTTGCAAGCAAAACCCAAAAGAAAGCTGATTCACTTACCGATGGTGAAAAAGACGCTTTCGGGCAACCAAAAGGAGAAAGATGGAGAACGGGGAGCCAAAGTCAAGTTCAACCAAATAGATGGCTTCACAACATATCCAATGAGCTGGAAATGCAACTCTCGAGAAGAAAAGTTGAAGAAATTCAACTCCAAGGCAAAAAGACGACTTCGGAGACTGAAATGCCTATAAGGGGGCTTTTTAGCTAAACTGATGACTTTTTAAGTTGAAAACTAGTTAGCGGGGCTTAGGGCACTAGCACAAAGCATTCTTTGCACAAAAAGACCAACATTTCAAGAAAAGACATCATACGCGTATGATGTCTCATAGCATGAATTTCACATCCATTTCAACATTTGAGTGCATAGCCTCATTCCACATGTTAATCACATCCTATGAACCAAGTATCATGAGAATTGGAGTTAGAAAACCCAAGGAAAACCAAAAAGACGCAAAGTAGGCCATAAAATTGATTTTTGGTCTTAATTTTGTCAAAATAACTCCAAACTCATTGAAACTTTGTAGGATTGTTGATTAACACATCTACAAGCTATCTGGAACCAAAAAGCACCATTTTGACACAAAAGACATCATACGCGTATGATGTCTATTTGCACTTATAGAGCCAAAACTGCTCATTTGTCATCATACATCCATTATATATATCTAATACATGCTACATATGAAATTTGGAGCCATTTGGTCAAGAGGATCACCCCATTAGCCCAATTGAGGGAAAATCCTTCACCTAAAGCCTATTTTTGGCCCAAATCCAACATACTCAAGTCCAAACCAAGATTTGAGTAGAAACAGTCCTTCACTAGCACATGGGGAGTCCACAGAACCAATCCCATGCAAAATTGATGAAAAAGACATCATACGCGTATGATGTCTCCAGAGCCATTTTTAGCCCAAAATCTATCCAAACTTCATAAATCCACTGAATAAGCCTATCTAAAGCCAAATCCAAGCTTATAGAGAAATTTGGTCCAAAAATACACTAAAAGACATCATACGCGTATGATGTCTCACTATGTGATTTTGGCACCTCAGGGCTTCAACCACCAAACAGAAGTGATCTACATGCCATTTGAAAGTGAACCACCAAGTTTTATCCAATTTGGATCATAAAATCCAAATCCCTTTCAAAATTTTGCCAAGAGTCGGAACTGGACTAAATTGGCCAAAACTTGACCAAATGGGATCCAAACTCAAATCCAAGCATATGATAATCATGTATACACTATCAGCTACAAGCACAACCAATATGAAGTCATTTTGACACAAAAGACATCATACGCGTATGATGTCTCCAGCATGATTTTGAGCCCATTTTGCATATTTTTTCACCTACCTTGCATCCTTAGGCCCTGAATAGCTCATGTTTCAATTTTCAAGTCATTTGAATAGTTAAAAGCTTCACTTCGGCTTTCAGTACTAAAAAGATGCTAACTTCTGAATTTGGAGTTACAGGATCCATGGATTCCGCCAAGTCATCAGCAACAAAGAGAAAAAGACGGACAATCAAAGATGCTATTGCAGAAGCGGAACCCTTTGGCATTCCAGCAGAAACCCTCAAGCCAACCAAAACTTGGGCGGAGGAAGCAGTATTGGAGAAAGAGGGAATAAAGATCTACCAGGGGACTTTCAGAGATACTCAAGGGCAAGCGGTGGATGTACCGATGATCCCACAGGAATTGGTAGATTATAGCAGGTCAGGAGACATCAGCAGGTACCTGGAAAGGGCAGACTTGCACAGTTTCTTCACCTCGAGACCATCAGGTGTGGATACAAGAAGAGTGTACGAGTTGGAAACATCCATTCAGAAGGATGGAAAAGCCATATTGACAGCCATGGATGGAGAGAAAGTAGAAGTACAGATCACTCCACAGCTCATTGTAGACGCATTGAAGCTGCACAACAAAGGGAGCTCGGTCAGGGAAAGAAGGGAGGCCATAGAGGTCTATGGGCCCAAGAAGCAGAATGCAACCTATGGAGATATGGCGGACCCAAGAGCGGCAACCCTTTGCCGACTGTACAACCAATTTCTTCATGTTTGCAGTAAAAGACCGCAAAAGTATACGACACCACCCCATGCCTTTGCGACCACCATCACATGGGCATTAAAGAGAAATATGCCAAAAGAGGTGAATTACGCTTAACACATCCACGAGCAAGTAATTGCCATGCACAACGAGAAGCCAAAATACATAGGAGGAGCGGAAATTCTGGCAAGAATAGCTTATGAAGCTATTGGAGCTAGAGATCAGTGGCCAAAGGCTCCCTCTCAGAATGAGTGGCTTAGAGAAGCCGACGAGGAGGAAGAACAGCCCGAAGTATCCAAGAGGGCATCCACAAGAGCACGCCAAAAACTAGAAGTAGTTTCAGAACCTGAAGAGGATGTGGACGAGCCGCTTAAGAAGAAAGTAAAGAAGAAGGTTGCTCCCAAGCAAACCAAAAGTCAGAAAGCGGCAAGAATGGAAAGACTAGTGGAGCAGTTTAGAGCGGAAAGAGCTCTAAAGGGTGACTTTGAAGAAAAGTGGGTGCTAGACCCCACTAAAGTCGGAACTAGCTTAGCCACGCCACATATTGATCAATACGATCAATATATTAAAGCTTATGAAGAGTCAGAGGCTATTCTGGAGCAGCAACCTGTCGAGCCATACACTGAAGAGGAGGTACAACAACTAAAAGCTGAGCTAAAAAAAGACGACAATGGGAAAAGGAAAGTAGATGAGTCTACTAAGCCCCAAGAGAAAGATGGGCAAGCCGACAAAGGGAAAGCCAAGGAAGCTGAGGACAGATATCCCTCTATTACTGATGTACCAAGCCCTAAGAAGACGGAAAAAATTGTGGAGGAGACCACAGTAGAGGTGGACACAGATGATTTGGAAAAGCCAGAGGCCGAGACCAAAGAAAAGAAGATAGATCCAGTTCAGCAAAAGAGAAATGATTATGAGGATCTGGTAGAGATAGGATACACCGAAGAAGAGGCCCTTGAGGCAGTTTATGGGATCACCCTACAAAAACAAGATGAACGGAGAGGAACGGATGAAAAAACAAAGAGTAAAAAAGAAAGTGAAGAGAAACTGGACGAACTGAAAGTACTAGAAGAGCCAAAGCCAGTGGAGGTGGTGGCAGAAAGAGCTTTAGAGTTGACAGATGATGATGAAAAACACATGCACATGGTGCATGAACTGCTCAGCAAGATAAAAGAAAGGTCCAAGGCAAAGGAAGTAGAGATTGAGACAGCCAAACAAAGGGAAGCGAAGTTGCAGAGAAAATTAGAGAATGCTATGACTGAATCTGAAAGTCATAAAGCATCACTCTATGATGCGGAAAACGAGAGAGACGGCTTGATACTCTAGCTAGCCGAGGCTTCAAGAGAAGTAACAAGTTCACAGGAAGCAAGGGAGCGGATAGAGGATGAGTTGGAGGCAGCCAAGGATGAGCTCATTGAGCTAAGGGAGAGAGTCGAGCTCCAAGAAAGAACAATCACTAGACTCAGGACTACCCCTAGAGCTAGCAGAGCAGGAACCGAACAAGAGGGAGTTATCATACCAGCTTTGGAAGACCAGGTCCGAAGCTTATAAAGAGAGCTGAGATTAGAGCAAGTGTAAAGGCTGCACATTGCGGAGGGATCATTGGCCGCAGAGGAGAGGCTCACATTAGAAAATCAAACACTACGGACAGAGAATGATGCCCTCCGCAAACAGCTCCAAGATCTACAAGAGCAACAAAGAAGAGAGACAGAGACACCACAAGAAGAATCAGGTGGAGCAGCCATAGAGCTACCAGAAACTGGAGAGGCAACCACAATTGAAGATCCAGCCCCAGTTCAAGAAGTGGCCTCAACTTCAGGAATCTCTGAAGAAGAAGAACAAAGGCTCCAGGACCAAATAGAAAAGTCAACAGAGGAAAGTGCCAAGGCAGAAATGGAATGGGAAAGGAGACTCCTCATCTCCATTAGACTTCAAGGTTTAGACACAAAAGTGCTCCATGAAGAGTGGATGCAACCCAGCCTGCCTTTCCCTCTGATGAAATTTGAAGTGATAAAGACGAAAAAGAGAATAGAGGAGGAGCAGTATGTCGCTCTTTACGAAGGCGACATCACAAAGGATGAACAATCAAAGAAGATTGTAGATTCTCAACCTAGATGGAGGAAAGGTTGGCTGAACAAATACCCAGCCTACCTCATCTACTTGGTAGAGGCACCAAAGGAGATTCGGGAGGATGCAACCTTCTGCCCGGTGCCAAGAGTCAGAAACTGGAAAGAGCATGGCAGGATTGCAGAAAAGAAGCCAAATTGGCTTAATTACCCCAGGATGCCAGGACCAAAGGCAGGAGAGAGAATAGGTAAAGCCTACATGGTGAAAACCCTAACGGGCACCATCAAGCTCTTTACTGGCTCTCCTGACCTTTCATGTCAGATGCTCAAGAAAATCTGCAGGACTCTCTTAGCTTGCATTGAAGTGTTCGCGCCAGATAAAGCCACGACCTCGAGTCTACTATCGACGGCCAAGAGAAAGATGGGCAAGCCGACAAAGGGAAAGCCAAGGAAGCTGAGGACAGATATCCCTCTATTACTGATGTACCAAGCCCTAAGAAGACGGAAAAAATTGTGGAGGAGACCACAGTAGAGGTGGACACAGATGATTTGGAAAAGCCAGAGGCCGAGACCAAAGAAAAGAAGATAGATCCAGTTCAGCAAAAGAGAAATGATTATGAGGATCTGGTAGAGATAGGATACACCGAAGAAGAGGCCCTTGAGGCAGTTTATGGGATCACCCTACAAAAACAAGATGAACGGAGAGGAACGGATGAAAAAACAAAGAGTAAAAAAGAAAGTGAAGAGAAACTGGACGAACTGAAAGTACTAGAAGAGCCAAAGCCAGTGGAGGTGGTGGCAGAAAGAGCTTTAGAGTTGACAGATGATGATGAAAAACACATGCACATGGTGCATGAACTGCTCAGCAAGATAAAAGAAAGGTCCAAGGCAAAGGAAGTAGAGATTGAGACAGCCAAACAAAGGGAAGCGAAGTTGCAGAGAAAATTAGAGAATGCTATGACTGAATCTGAAAGTCATAAAGCATCACTCTATGATGCGGAAAACGAGAGAGACGGCTTGATACTCTAGCTAGCCGAGGCTTCAAGAGAAGTAACAAGTTCACAGGAAGCAAGGGAGCGGATAGAGGATGAGTTGGAGGCAGCCAAGGATGAGCTCATTGAGCTAAGGGAGAGAGTCGAGCTCCAAGAAAGAACAATCACTAGACTCAGGACTACCCCTAGAGCTAGCAGAGCAGGAACCGAACAAGAGGGAGTTATCATACCAGCTTTGGAAGACCAGGTCCGAAGCTTACAAAGAGAGCTGAGATTAGAGCAAGTGTAAAGGCTGCACATTGCGGAGGGATCATTGGCCGCAGAGGAGAGGCTCACATTAGAAAATCAAACACTACGGACAGAGAATGATGCCCTCCGCAAACAGCTCCAAGATCTACAAGAGCAACAAAGAAGAGAGACAGAGACACCACAAGAAGAATCAGGTGGAGCAGCCATAGAGCTACCAGAAACTGGAGAGGCAACCACAATTGAAGATCCAGCCCCAGCTCAAGAGGTGGCCTCGACTTCAGGAATCTCTGAAGAAGAAGAACAAAGGCTCCATGACCAAATAGAAAAGTCAGCAGAGGAGAGTGCCAAGGCGGAAATGGAATGGGAGAGGAGACTCCTAATCTCCATTAGACTTCAGGGACTAGACACAAAAGTGCTCCATGAACAGTGGATGCAACCCAGCCTGCCTTTCCTTTTGATGAAATTTGAAGTGCTAAAGACGAAAAAGAGAATAGAGGAGGAGCAGTATGTCGCTCTTTACGAAGGCGACATCACAAAGGAGGAACAATCAAAGAAGATAGTAGATTCACAACCTAGATGGAGGAAAGGTTGGCTGAACAAATACCCAGCCTACCTCATCTACTTGGTGGAGGCACCAAAGGAGATTCGGGAGGATGCAACCTTCTGCCCGGTGCCAAGAGTCAGAAACTGGAAAGAGCATGGCAGGATTGCAGAAAAGAAGCCAAATTGGCTTAATTACCCCAGGATGCCAGGACCAAAGGCAGGAGAGAGAATAGGTAAAGCCTACATGGTGAAAACCCTAACGGGCACCATCAAGCTCTTTACTGGCTCTCCTGACCTTTCATGTCAGATGCTCAAGAAAATCTGCAGGACTCTCTTAGCTTGCATTGAAGTGTTCGCGCCAGATAAAGCCACGACCTCGAGTCTACTATCGACGGCCGACACAGTGACTGATATGATGTACGATCTTTCATTGCAGCCTTCTCCAAAAGTGTTACACCTCCTATACCAAAGGATTATGTTTTTGCCTAGCTTCCACATGCAAACATTCGAAGAATCTTTCTACACCGGCTTTTTCACCCACGAAAGCACAACATTCAGCCCAACCTTGACCATCGGCAACCTACGATACGAATCACATTTGCAGATGCTCAAGACGACAGGACTTTATTGACCAAGCATAAAAGTCATGTCAGGGACGACATGAACGCGGAGGGGGGGAGTGTTGAGCCAGCAGAGGATCACACCCACATTTTTGCTCACACTCATCATTTTGTAACCATTGATTGTAATAAATGTCTTTCCGACATTAATTTTGATTTGAGCCATTCATTAAGTAACGGGACTCAATTGAGTTTCCAGCTTGTAATCCCGAACTAATTTCACTTGCTGATGTAATTAGTTAGAGATGTTCTCACCTCCAAGGCTGAGGTATATAAGCCAAAGTTTTTGTCACCAAAGATTCAGATTATTAATCAAAGTGAGTTTTTGAGCGCCGGGACTGTGTCTGAGAGAGAGAGAGAGTCTTATCTACTTGCTACGCGAGCTATGAAGCCGCCATTGGAGAAGTGACACCGCCATTGTGTTACCAACGGCGAGAGCTACGCACAGATACCAACAGTGCGCGCTATCGGCTTCTATGTGTGGTAAGTTCCTACAAGCTTTGGTGTGAGTTTTCTTCCAACTCGTGTGTCGGAATTGAGCGTGCAGCATATCTATAGAACCACAACGAGTAGAGCTACACATTAGTACCATCGAGGTCAAGTTTCGATCACCTGTATTTTTCGGCCTGTCTTCATACGCGTTTACTGCACGGAGTGGTTATAGGTTGATGTTGCAGTTCAAGTCTTTAGGGTGTTGTTCTTACCTAGTGTATAGACTTCCCCTTGAGTTTGAGATCGATTCAATGATTCTAGATCCTGTTTCGTATAGCATTCGTTCGTAGTAAGGATTTCAGTCACTTGCGTATTTTCGAACTTAGATTTGATTTCCTTAGTAGTGATTGTCATTAGAAGGTCGAGTAGGTGATTTGACACCCACCTAGTTGTTTCCATGCGCCTGCGGGTCAAGCTCCGTCCTCGTCTGACAAATTCTGTTGTTGGTTGAGTTCTCGCTATTTAGCTTCCGCTAGCGGCGTAACCGCCTTAACAATGCACTTAAAGGAAAGGTTACACAAGAGAGGATGAGCAGTGGAAAGAAGCAATGGATTGGGAGTTGATAGTTCTTCACTATGTCAATGTTACTCAAGTCACTCCCAATGAAATCAATGCACAATGGCATCAGCAATCCCTGCCATATCCCTTGATAAAGGTAGAGCTGCTCCAGGTCAAGGAAAGACTTTATAAAGACATGCAAGTAGAAGGCGCACATGAAGACTACCCTAAGTGGAGGAAGAGCTGACTGAACTAGAATCCAAGATACCTGATTCTGTTCACAAGAGCACCTGCAACACTTCAAAAGGATCCAGCTTTTTGTCTTGTACCAAGAGTAAGTACATGGCAAACACATGAGGCAATAACAAAGAAGCGGCCAACATGGCTGAATTACCCAAGATTTCTAGCTCCAAAAAAGGGATCGCGGATAGAAGAATACATGGTGAAAACCCTAACGGGCACCATGTCATTCTTCAAAAGTCTACCTGATCTATCATGTGCTATGCTTTATAAAATTTTCCGAATGCTGCTCACCTGCATTGAAGTCTCTCATGAGCCAGAGAAAGCAGGAGCCTCGTGGATGTCATTCCTCAAGGGCAATAAGGGGTTATGCTACGATCTCAGTAGCCAACCTTTCGAAGAAGTCCTTTATGGCTTCTACTCCCACTGCATGTTCTTACCTTCTCATAATATGTTGGCATTTAGGGAAGCATTCTACACAGGGTTCTTCACTTGGCGAAAGAAGATTTTTGGGCCAATGATCAGCAACCTGACTTCAAGATTTGTAGGGTACTCCACAGTCGAGCTTAAAAACAGAGTCACTATGCAATTTTTGCAGGTCCCAAACAAAGAGAGAAAGATCAGATACGAAAAGTCTCTACATGCACTTAAAGGCCACCTCGCCAACCGTCAACTTGAGGACTATTTCCGCCCATAAAGCTATGTCAAGGGACAACACAAGCGAGGAGGGGGGAATGTTAGCAGCAAGCTAACTCTGATACCATTTTTTGGGGTCTCGTTGTAAAAACACTTATTATTTTGATAAATCGAAAATATTGTAACTCTTATTTTACGGATAAACCTTGTAATTGATGAGCCGGGGCTACAACCTTCCAAATTGTATCAACCTGTCTTTAGCCATCTTTAGTTAGACCTCCTAGTTTATTAGTTTTGACCATCAAAAACCTTGGCTAAGGTATAAAAGCCAATTCTTGTAAGTTATTTTCAAGTTTTTTTTATAATGAAATACACAGCGTGAGCTAAGCGCTCACTTCTCTCCTTCTCGCACTTCCTACTCCCTCCCCGTTTGTCACATTGCAGTCACATTTGTTGCATTGCAACCGTAGGTAAGAGCTCTACGCATTGACGTAAGCATTTCACGGTATTTCGTAGTTTTTGGCATCGTCGACCCATGGCTTAATTTCATCATAAGTAGAAATTTACATTTCAAAATAAAAAACTAAGCATAGGCAAGGTATTGAAGCATCATTGTTAAGCATTTAGATGTATTCTGGGTCAAAAACGACTAAGTCAAAACTCCACTGCTGTAAATAATCACGATTTTTGCACTTGACCTAAAGTGGGATTTGAGACCATAAGCATGTGTGCTTAGGTCTTATAAACTTGTCCTAGAAGTTTGGTTACGTTTGGATGTCATTTGATGTTGTAACAGATGTGATTTGTTTGCCGATGGAGCGATTGGCTTTTGGTGATTTTAGTCACTTGAGTGTAGCTTTAGATGCAAGTTGTTTGTTGTTTTCGGAGAGATTGACAACCTCTTGTAGCCTCTATGCACTAGTCGGGTCCGCTTCGTGCCATGGATTGACAATTTAATTGTGGTTCTCGCTAAATCTGCAATAAGATAGGAGTGAGGTTAGATACCCATTGCACAGACATTGTTGATGAGAGCTTTGGAACCCTAGCATTTTGGTGATTGACTCTACTTCTATAGGGCATGACGTTGATGCAGCCATGTTCGGCAACATCTTGTGGGCAGTTGAACTTGGGTGCATGGGAAGCTAGCGCACTAGGTGAGGCCAATAACCACACAAGCAAGCGTGGGAGCTACAAAGGTGGGCAGATGGGAACACCGTGGAAGGTTTTTTGCACGACACGATAGACAGTGTACATACATTCTTTCTCTACCTCTCCTCATGCCATTCAGATCCCTCATCTATGCATGCTAGCGTTTGAGCAAAATCATTTTCCGAATCATTCTGGTATTCATGTTGAATGCTAGCAATGGTGTGCAAGTTTATCGATGGTCCAAACAAGTGTGTGCATCTAACAGTTAATGGCCTAGGAACTTGTGTGTAGCGGAAAATAATATGAACATAGTGAGCATTTCATTAGAATAGGTTCCTAATGAGCATAACAAGAGTGCTTGGGTGGAGACAGCAACAAAAAGAATAACATCTAGTTAGATAGCATGAAGAATATTTCAAAAGAAAGAGAAATTAAGCTGCTGACAGCAGTTGAGGACCGGATTTACATGGAGCCGGTCCCCCCTCCAAAAGGCTTTGTATTATAGGTTTCTCCCATCAAGAGAGACATTTGAAACTACAATTCTTTGTGTTCCTTCAATACTAGCTAGTGCAATGAAGATGGAAGCTTCAAGCACTAACCAAAACATTTATAAAACACAACATCAATTCCCTCAAGGTCTCATACCCAAGACCTCACACACCTTCGAAGATGGTGAGAGCTAGCGGGGTATGAGAGTAGATTGAGAGGAAGAAGGAGTAGTCTTGTGAGAAAGATGTAAATATCCTCACATAATCATTCATATTAGCATACCATAGCTTAGTAATTAGCATGGTAGAGGAGATGAGCATGCATTGAAGCTTGGCTCTTGGTTGGTTTGCATCACAAAGCCAAGAGTTGTTGGTGTAGGCATCCCTTCTCACAAGCTTGGAGTAGGTAATAAGATTTCCATTAAAGCTTGAGAAGGACAGAGAGAGTCTTCCTACCCCACACATGAGATTGTGTGAGCGTCTGTGGATAATGACTTGACAAATTCATCCCCTCTCTCTCTTGGTCGACCCCTCTTCCATTTTACTCATGTAGGCACTCCATTGGCCCATGCCAGGCTTAGCCAATGAAAATTGAGAGGCACAAGTGATAGCCTTCTGGCATGTGTCCCCCTTTCCCCTTTTGTGAGAGCTTTATGTAATTAATTAATGCAACTAAACTCTCATTGGACCCCCTTGTCTCCTAGCCAATAGGAATCAGGCAAGCCATTGGGCTACCGAATGCTCATTGGACCCCTTGGGAGACTGTCCAATAGTCTTCTAGAGAGCTTAATTCTTATTGGTTCTTTTATTAGATGTTTTTAAATTAATTAAACTAGATTTACTCTAGCCTAATTCTCATTGGTCCACCTCCATGGCCATCCAATAGGATTTGAGTGCACCTTGTGGGCATCTGGGCTAGGAAGCTGACATGTGTCCCTCATTCCCTTTGTGTAAAGTAAGCTTGTGAGTGTGTGTGTGTGTGTGTGTGTGTGTGTGTGTGTGTGTGTGTGTGTGTGTGTGTGTGTGTGTGTGTGTGTGTGTGTGTGTGTGTGTGTGTTTATCTCTCATCCACTACTTGCAAGGCTCGACCCCTCCTCTGTAGGATTCATGAAGACTTTTGGTACACACACAAAGCATCCAATTTTTACTAATCTTTGACCATTGGACACAATCTTTGAATTTTGGAACCTTAGCATTTTGGAAGTCTTAACGGGCTGAACCATAGGGTCTTTCAAGCCCATTGTTGCACATTGCTCTTTGCAGATGGCCCCCCCTTTGGATCCCTATTTTCCCTCCTTTGGATCCCTAATGTGGCCGGTGTTCCAACTTAGCCAATATTCTAGCTTTTTCTCCCCTAGCACTTCCCCATATTAAATGATCAGTTTAACATGAAAAATCATTTAGGAGAATTAGATATTATTTAATATGACATTACCTCTCTCTTGAAATCATAGTCATCTTCAACTATGGGGTAGAGAAGATAAATTCTATTCATTAGTCCTTTTTCTAGCGGGTAGAGGATCCCTATCTTACCCTACGACATCGTTCCAGAATGTATAACTAGTCCATTTGGCGCTTGAGAGCCTAAGCTGCCGCAAGCATGTCTGCACATTAGCTCCTATCAATCTTCCATAGTAGAGGGACAAGCTCTACTTGGTGTTTGCGAGACGTCGTCTCTGCAAACTTGATCTAAGCATGCATACTACTTCACATTTGTGCACAATAAAGAAAAAGAGATTCTTATAAGACAAAAACTTTGTTCATTTTAAACATTTGTACGTTTGCTTACTCTAGGGAAACATTGTAAGCATTGACAAGGTTTAGGTTATCCTTTAATTGTATGCCTTGCATCCATCTAGCATCTTCAAAAGGATAATTCTTAAACTTAATAAGATATCATCGGATACTCTTACCGCCTATTAATATTAACCTTGTCTTCATGTCAGAGAATGGACTTGGGCTGCAGAACCTCTTCTTGGTCCTCGATCTCCGGTGGGTCTTCAATAGTTGGTTCTTGAGGTGGCTCTCCTTTGTAAGGCTTTAGTAGTCTCACATGAAAAGAATTGTGTATGAGCCGATGGCTAGGCAACTTGAGTTGGTAGGCCATCTCATTGATTGGTCTAAGAATTTGAAAAGGACCATAGTAGCTTTTTGCTAACTTAGCATAGTACTTTTGGTGTCCCGTAGGATTCTTGCCCGTCGTGTGCCTTAATCGAGCTACTAAATAGAGAAAAATAGTAAACTGATTTCAAATGCTGTGAGATATTTATCAGTGGTTAATTAAGTGTTAAGAAACCCGTGATAATTAGGAGAAGCTAAGATAATTAATCAAGCTAATTACTTTCAAAGAAATACTTTGTTTTTGGACAATTTAAATAGGGGAAATTAGCAAATAGGTTCAAATTGAATTGAGTTATTTATTAAAGGTTAATTAGATGTTAAGAAACCCGTGATAATTATGCTAATCTCAGATAATTAGTTTAACTAATTATCTTAGTGGAATTATGTTGTTTTTAGGGATAAATTAAAGGGGGAAGTTAGTAAATCATGTGCTATAATTACATGCTATTTATCAAAGCTAGATTACATGATGAAGAGGCTGTGATAATTATTCTAAGGTTAGAAAAGTAGTATAGATATTTATCTAAGTTAAAATCTACTATTTTTAGTTAAAAATTAAAGAGTAAAATTAGTAAATTATGCTAAATGATTGCATGCTATTTATTAGAGCTAGATTACATGATGAAGAGGCCATGATAATTATGCCAAGGTTAGAAAAGTAGTATAGATATTTATCTAAGTCAAATTATACTATTTCTAGCTAAAAACTAAAGAGAGAAATTAGTAAATCATGCTATATGATTACATGCTATTTATCATAGCTATATTATAGGGTAAAGAGGACGTGATAATTATACCAAGGTTAGAAAAGTAGTATAGATATTTATCTAAGTCAAATTGTACTATTTCTAGCTAAAAACTAAAGAGGGAAATTAGTAAAACATTCTATATGATTACATGCTATTTATCAGAGCTATATTATAGGGTGAAGAGGTCGTGATAATTATGCCAAGGTTAGAAAAGTAGTATAGATATTTATCTAAGTCAAATTATTCTAATTTTAGCTGAAAATTGAAGATGTAAATTATATAATTAAGTTTTAAAATATTAATATAATTACCAGAGGTCAAAAATATCCTTATCTACTGGTGGTAATTATACCATAGTTAATTGGTGAGGTTAAAAAATTATAATTGACCAAAAGTCCTATTTTTAGCGAATGATTAATTAACATAAATAGACTTTGTGGTCAAAAGTTTTCAGGAAAATTATAGTAAGTGTAAAACTATGATATCAAGTTGAGGAAATGAAATCTTTAAGAGAAATTAAATACAATAAATATTATGCCCAAAATAAGTAGATTATTAGCTTAAAAGTCGATGGGAAAATTAGGGAAACAGATATAGAAAATTATAATAAAATTAGGAGAGCTTAGAAAACCCTTAGGGAAGAGGTGGAAAAAGTTATCATACCTATATAGACAAATAAGAAATTACTAGCTCAAGAATTTACCAATTAAGACTATAAATTTAACCTTGGGTGGGTTACGGTTGAATACAAAGGTTAAGTCTAGATTTTGAACTATTTACCTAATGATTAGACGTCCTTTTTATAAGGATAAGAAGTTATGATACCAAAAAGGACCTGAGCAAATCCTACCTCTGATGATGAGGATGTAGCTTCAAAACGAACTAGAGCGTCGCACGACGACGAAGCCGGGCCTAGTAGAAGGTCTACGGAAGAGAGTCTTCACGCGCCAGCGCAACAACAGATGGCCAATCAATCCCAGGTGGGTTTCCCATTATTCAATTAAGTCTTTAATTAGTTTAAGTTCTTTTATAAGTTAGCATTTCATACGTAAGAAAGATAAACTGGCTGAAAACGAAAGGTAACTTCCAACGTGCATTTGTTTATAATGTAGGAAAAATTTGTTTGCGTTAAAACTAGTTGAAATAGGAAAGAAATGTTTGACCATCCTTAAGACAGCTTGTCTCAAGACACCTCCGACTCCTTAGTATAAATTGATTATAATGATTGGCTTTCTAGCCACGGATAAGTCGGTTACCCCCATGAACGTTGAGTTTCTACTCTGTGTCATGTCTTGATGTTTCTACATAAGTTAGGATACCGTTTTTTATCCTAGGGGAGCCGCCCGGTTGTATGGGCAACTGGTTTGGTGTATGGGCACCCGGAACCTTGGGTGGGGGTTTATCCACTCCGGATTTAAATAAGGAATGGGTGCCGTTTTTCACCCTTAGGTGGTTTTGAGACAAGAAGAGTACTGGTCATGGTTATTATGGACAATGTTTTGATTGACAGTACCCTGTCTTAAGTTTAAAGATGTCCGTTTTCTAAAAGAATGCTTTCAATGTTGTCTTCAAGGAATTACTGTGATGGATCCCTATTGTGGCCGGTCAGCCAGCTTAACCAATATTCTAGCTTTTTCTCCCTGGCACTTCTCCATATTAAATGATCAGTTTAACATGAGAAAATCATTTAGGAGAATTATATATTAGTTATTATGACAGTGCAAGTTGAATGCTAGCGGTTCCTACAAGTTGATGGCTGCTAGCAATGGCATGCAAGTTGGATGCAAGGGGTGGCCTTGCATAGTGGAAATAAACAAAGAAATCAAGGAGTGGGATAAAATGCATGGAAGCAAGAGAAGCCACTTATATATGCAAGCGGAAATTGTATTTGTACATGTGACAGTTGGTGCCATGGGGCACAAATGTCGCATGTACAGATCAATTTATATGAAACCAAGAGTGCAAATGAATTCACTTGAACTTCTTGAGATTGATTGGCGTGTTGGTCCTACATGACGCAAAAGGAGGCTCTCTTTGCTTTTCAATCTACCCTCACTACAAGAGCTTGCTTAAATTTCGATGTCAAATTACCGGTGTCAATGGGCATCGGTATATGTGTAGGTAAATATGGAGGGAGATCAAATTTTTGAAAATTTTAATTTTTAAATTTTTGGCGCTCATACCGACGCTCATATCGGTGCTTATATCGATGACTGTACTGACGCACATACCAGTGCTCATACCGACGCGTATACCGGCACCTGTATCGGCAGAACGTGCAAAAAATAGAACCGCATATCTTTTCTGCACATTTCCCTCCTTTCTTCTCTTCTTCTCTTGCCCTCCTCCTCCTCACTTGCTACAGACGTGGTGCCTCACGACTTGCCGGAGGTGAGATTCTCACTCGCGGACTACTCCCCGGTGAGATTCTTGTTTAGATTTGTGCACGTTAGTGTATGTGTGTGTAACATAGCGTGTGTGTGTGTGTACGTTTTTGCAGGTTTGAGGACATTTTTCCAAGTCTTTCTTGCCCAAATAGGCCGCATGTGAGTGCTCTAACATTCTTTTTGTTGCATACACACACACATTAATATAAACATGCACGCAAGTAAATAAAAATGCACACTAAACAATATAAACATACTATATACAACACAAACACATATTTTTTAATTTTAAAAAAATAAAATGTTTTATTATAGTAATATTAATTAAAAATCATCATTAACTAAAAAAGATAAGTACATTTTATCATTAAAAGAAAGATTTATTTTGATTTATGTGATTTTTTAATTAGTTTTGTTGTTTTTGTGTAAATAAATTTAGAAATTTAAAAAAAAATGTTGTTATTTTTGTGATTGTAACTTATCGTAGGTTATTTGCTTAATTAGGTTTAGTCATTTAACACTAACTAGTTTCGGTAATGAGTGGTTTTATCGCTCAAGACTGACCTGCAGTTAGATCGATGAAGGTTAGGTATTGAATTAGAGCGTGTAGTTGCTTACATATAAATTGTTTATCCGAGCCCGCTTAGTCTTACATGCGGCTCGGCTAGATTCATTATTTAGTCACTTGGCGACTAGGGCTAGTCCTGTAGGTTTAATCGGTATTCAAACGGTTCAGTAGGGCTTGTTGCTTATAGGTAACCGATTAGGTATTTAGTCGCTTACTGCTCAGGAAGGACTAATCCGTATTTAGGCTGTTGAAGGCAACACACTTAGGCTAGCCGCTTAGTTTTAGCTACAAAAGAACTTCGACAAACGAAGTAAACTAATGCAATTGGACTTCAATAGCACACATACACTACAAAAACGTAAAAAGATTTCAAAAACAGACTTGTGTAATGGCTAGAGAATGTGAGGTTGTTAGAGCTAGCGGCAAATAGTAAAAAAACTGCAAACGGACTTCGCAAACTCAAAAGTCTTCAGAAATGACTTGTGTAATTAAAAATCACAAACGGACTTCGACAAACGAAGTAAAATAACACAATCAAACTTCAATAGTGCACACAAACTTCAAAAACCCTAATATATAGTCATTGACCAATAAAGACGAGATTATTACCCTGTGGTCCTGATCTCCGTTCACCTCTCGATTGAGGTGTGTGGAGATCGGGCATGGCTAGAGAATGTGAGGTTGTGAGAGCTAGCAGCAAATAGTAGAAGAACCGCAAACGGACTTTGAAAACGCATAAGTCTTCAAGAATGACTTGTGTACTTCAAAAACGCAAACGGACTTCGACAAACAAAGTAAAATAACGCAATCGGACTTCAATAACGCACACAGACTTCAAAGACCCTAATATATAGTCGTTGACCAATATAGACGAGATTATTACCCTGTGGTCCTGATCTCCGTGCACCTCTAGACCAAGGTGTGATTAGATCGGGCATGGCTAGATAATGTGAGGTTGTTAGAGCTAGCGGCAAATAGTAGAACAATCGCAAACAGACTTCAGAAATGCAAAAGTCTGCGACAATTTACTTGTGTACTTCAATAACACAAACGGACTTCGACAAACAAAGTAAAATAATGCAATCAAACTTTAACAGCGCACATAGGCTTCAAAAAACCCTAATATATAGTCATTGACCAATAAAGATGAGATAATTACCCTGTTGTCATGATCTTCATGCACCTCTAGATCGAGGTGTGCGAAGATCGGGCATGGCTAGAGAATGTCAGGTTGTTAGAGCTAGCGGCGGCAAATAGTAGAAAACCGCAAACGGACTTTGAAAACGCAAAACTCTGTGACAATTGACTTGTGTACTTCAAAATCGCAAACGGACTTTGACAAACAAAGTAAAATAACGCAATCGAACTTGAACAGCGCACACAAACTTTAAAAACCCTAATAAAGACAAGATTATTACCCTATGATCCTGATCTCCGTCTCATCTCCGTGCACCTCTAGATTGAGTTGTGCGGAGATTGGGCATGGCTAGAGAATGTGAGGTTGTTAGAGCTAGCGGCAAATAGTAGAAAAAAAGCAAGCAAACTTCAAAAATGACTTGTGTACTTCAAAAACGCAAATAGACTGTGATAAACGAAGTAAAATAACGCAATCAAACTTCAATAGCACACATAGACTTCAAAAACCCTAATATATAGTCATTGACCAATAAAGATGAGATTATTATCCGTTGGTCCTAATCTCCGTGCACCTCTAGACCAAGGTGTGCGGGGACCGAGCATGGCTAGAGAATGTGAGGTTGTTAGAGCTAGCGGCAAATAGTAGAAAAAACGCAAACTGGCTTTAAAAATGACTTGTGTACTTCAAAAACGCAAACGGACTTTGATAAAAAAAAGTAAAATAAAGCAGTTGGACTTCAATAGCACACACAAAATTCAAAAAACCTAATATATAGTCATTGACCAATAAAGAAGAGATCATTATCCTGTGGTCCTAATCTCCGTGCACCTCTAGACCGAGGTGTGCAGGGGTTGGGCATGGCTAGAGAATGTGAGGTTGTCATGTATTGTCATGTAGCTAGTAGTGTGTACTTATAACAAGAGTGATTTGATTATTTGTTGCATCATTGGTAGATAAAGTATGGACGATAGGACGGCGTGTCCTTGTGCGCATTGCAAGCATCAGATCTTTCAAAAACAAAAAATATGCGACCAGCACATACGCAATAATGGTCTCTTTCCCATAGAGCAACTACAAGACCTACGTTATCGATCTCATTGTCCGGAGGTAGTAGATCAATCTCCGTAAGTAGATATTGCTCCATCTTCGTCCTAGAGAAGACGATTTTCAAATGAACAACCCCCCATCGACTGAGTCCACCCAACCAATACCTGATTCCACATTTCAAGAAGTAGAGATGGAGCAGATGTTATACACATTCCTTGACATGGATCCCATCATTGAAAACATAGAAGACAACAACATTCAAGGCAATACTACGAACCAACCTCAGTCATCTTTTCCATATCGACGGCATGATAGCAATGATAAAGAGGGCAAGATAATGCAAACTCTTGCACGTATGCCGCTTTACAATGGTGAAAAAATCTCAGTTCTCCGTACCGCTTAGGCAATTCTTAATTTACAGTCTGTCTATGGGTGGTCTGATGCCTCGGTCACAAAGCTTTTCACGTAAATACATTGTATCCTAAGCATGTTAAAGTGCAAATTACAGTTCAATAATGTGATCAAGGGGTTGAATTGTTCATGTAACGAAGACAGATTGTTCAACGAGCAAATCTTGCCGGAAGGCAATCACATGCCCCCTACCCGTCCAGCCTCGCTAAAAGGCTTCTTACTAACTTGGGCTTGGATTATCACAAAATACATGGATGCCGTAATGATTGTATATTTTTTTGCAATGGGTATGCAAATTTGGAACAGTGTCCCGATTGTGGATCAAACAGGTATAGAGAGGGCACACAAGAAAAATTTATCCGTGCAAAGTTCCTTCAACACTTTCCTATCATTCCAAGAATAAATAGCATGTTCAGGTGCAAGTCTATAGCCGCTTTGATGACATGGAACTCAAATACTAGATTAACAAATGATGTGATGTGGGTACCTACTGACTCTCGTGCATGGAAGCACATAGAGAAAAGTTGGCCTACATTTAAGGATGAGACTCGATGTTTCCACTTTGGTATGGAAATGGACGTTATAAACCTATTTGGATTACGGTGTTCTTCATGGAGCACGTGGCCTATTTTCTTAGTTAATTATAATCTTCTACCATGGCTAGCTATCAAGAAGGGCCATCTGTTGTTGTCACTGATTGTCCCAAGAAAGTACAAAGAAAAGAACATGGACATCTATCTGGCACCACTTAAAGAAGAGCTCCAAATCTTGTGGATAGGGATCGATGTGGTTGATATGTCCCAACCAATCGAACGATGAAATGTACATATGCAAGGCATTCTCATGTGGACCATGCATGATTGGCCAGGCTTCGGTGAGTGTTCATGTAAGTGACTTTGAAACCCTCACATACATGTTATTCCTGGTTATGCCAATGCTTTCATATTTTAATTTTATGATTTTTCAGGCTTGAGTGTCTTGGACAATCATGCATGTCCGAAATGTGGTCCTCGACTTGGCTTCCGCCGCTCTGATCATTTAAGTAAGACAGTTTACGAGGAGCATGGTAACACCCATATTAGTGAATTTGAAAATTTCTCAATTCCCACTTTTAAAATGAGCTTAAGATTTGAACACATGGCCAAATCTTAGGCAAAATTTTAAGAGCGTGGCTTGAAAGAGCTTTTCAAGTACTACCTAATGGAAGGACTTGGCCTTAAAAAATAGTTTGAGGTTTGTATATATGGCCAAATCTTCTAGACATTGGTGATTCTCAAATTGGCACTAAAGTCTCAAACTATTCAATATGGTGTTTGGTAGATTTTTGTGTGAAGGACATGAGCTACATGGACCAAATATATATGCAGACATGACATGCATCCACTAAAAGCGAGCGATTGGAAAAACATGTGGTTGGAGAGGAGAGATTTCATGCCACCTGGAATGAAAAGACTTCCTATTTTCTATGAACTCCCAAACTAGAGTGACCTGTTGATTAATCATCTACTCGACCCAATGCACATCTTCAAGAATGTGGGGGAGATCATATGGAAAAACATCACTGAAAAAAGGGAGAGCAAGGCCCAAAGAGATGACCTACAGGGTATGGGTCGAATGCCAGAGATGTGGCCTCAACTTAAACCCAATGGAAACTTTTCTATACCAAAAGGTCCATGGATTTTGAGTCGCGCAGAAGAGCAATAATTGAAGAAGACTATATCTTCATGCAAGACTCCCACTAGGTGCATGTGATGTTTCAAAACGGCTTTTACAAGAGATGACAATCTTAGTGGTCTTAAGTCCCACGATTGGCACAATTTTTTACAGTTTATCTTACCAATTCCATAAAGGATTGTTTGACACATGAAATTAGAAGAACAATATATAAAATCAGTGAGTTGGTACGCTAGATTATTTCAAAAGAGATAAGAAAAGACAACATCGATGCAGCACGCTTAAATGCTATTGAAGCAGTGTGTATAGTGAAGACGTATGTTCCAACAAACATTCTTACCATCCAAATGCATCTACTTGCGCATGTGACGTCGATGAAGTTGCAATTTCTGGGGTAGTTCATAGCAGGTGGATGTTCTTCTTGGAGAGATTCATGAAGACTTTAAAGGGATTCCTTCGTCAAAGGGCTCGCCCTGAGCGTAGCATGGCAAAAGGATGGCTTGTACAAGAGTCTCTTGTCCTCATCAGTGAATTTTTGGGCTCAATTGATACAGAGATACCCCAAATGTGGACTACTGAGGTCAACGTCAAAGTGACAGGGGACGAGCCGCAAGGACAAGGCATCAGTAGGAAGATGGATATAACAATGCGAGAAAGGTTACAATATTTTGCCTTCTCAACTCAGACATCATGTAAAAGTGGTTAGAGAGGTATGAAGGGAAAAAGCAATAACGCTTGACAGCTCACTTGCAATTCAAGCGCAACTGTGCCACTAGAAACCTTCCTTTTCTACATCATCTTCAGAAATTTCATGACTTTCCAATTGGGCGTTGGTTAGATGCGACAATCTCAGAGGCAAAGAGGAATGGAATGTTAATTACTAAAGAGGAAGAGGAGATTTCAAGGGGTTGTGATTGGCATGTAAATTTTCACAATTTCCTTTTCGAGCTCCACATGATCACATTACTTTAGTAACTTTTAAGTTGTTTCGCTTTTGTGGCTGCAGTATCACAAATATGGAGCTTTGTGGTCACATGGGAGACAATTTAGAGTGCAACAGATAGACGAACAAAGGGTCACCTTCGACAGTGGTGTTAGGACAAGCTTCATCTAAGAAAATAAGAGTAGTGCCAAGGATGAGAACACAGAGACTAGCCAACTTGAATACTTTCGCTACATCCAGAAGATTAGCTTTAGAAAGTTTGATATTTTTATCTTTGATGTCAAGTGGTTTAAAGTTACTACCAGTGGCCCTAATGCAAGTGTGAGCAAAGATAATCAGTGGATTGATTCAAGTGAACTCTAGGCAGATGTGCGGGATACGTTCGTATTTCTGCAGCATTGTGGACAAGTTTTGTTCACATTAGATCCACTATGGAGAGAAACTGATGAAAAATATCTGTCTAAATTGCATTGGCTCTATGTTTTTCAAGTTGTTCCACGCAGCAAGCAAGTGTGTGAAGGATTGGAAGTTGAGGTCAAAGAGCTTCGTGAACAAAGTGCAGAGCAGACGGATGATGTAAGTTTGGATTTTGAGTTGGAGGTCAGTGGTGAGTAGATGCCTGAACCTAGAAATGAGCTTTCAAATACTGAAGTTGATGTGGAGAGTGACAAAGAAGTGGAGTTTGATGACAAATATACAGAAGTACAAATTGAGATAGACATCTTTGGTGCATCAGATCTCATAGAAGATGAGAGATCGACTAATGATTTTTGCTAGGAACTCTTTTGTAAAACACTTTTTATTAGACTACAATACAGGATAGATTCATTGAGTTGTGTTTCTTTGTTTTTTTATTATTTGCATTGCTTAAGCGTTTCTTTTGTAAACTAATATATTGTATATGTGTTATTTGTGTATTTGTGTCATAAAAAATAATATCTAATTTTAACAAATGATTTTCTCAAATTAAACTGATCATTTAATATGGGAAGAGAAAAGGGGAACAAGAGTTAGGATATAGATATGTGCTTCTAGACCTATCTCAAAAGGGGACCAAAAGGAGAAATGGTTGCATCTCAATAGGGGTCCAAAAGGAGACAGTTTACCAAAGCACAATGTGCAATAAGTGCTTCTAGATTTACCTCAGCAAGGGACCAAGAGGAGAGATGGTTACATCTCAATAGGGATCCAAAATGAGGTAGTCTATCAAAGAGCAATGTGCATCTAATGGAGCTTAAAAGACCTTAGGGTTAGCTTCATTAAAGACCTCCAAAAGTTAGTGTTAAAAAGTCATTTGACCTTAGGCAAGCTAGGGTTGACCTTGAGGTGGGAATCCTACTCAAACATGAGGTGCTTGTCGTGCTTGCTAACTAAAGTGCTTAAAGTGTTTGTGGAAACCTTGCCCAAGCTTGAGGTGATTCTCATACTTAAATGACTAAGGTTCTTGAAGTGTTCAATTCAAAGATAAACTCTCAAGAGGCATACATGTTTCCATGCTTGATTGACTAAGTCTTTGAAGTCTTCAATTCAAACCAAATGACTTAAGAAGCATAAAAGACACATGTCAAAATCCTCCACATGTGGCCCTCATGATGTGCTTGAATCCTATTGGTTAGGCTCTAAACGGATCCAATGAGAATTAGATGCATAAAAATAAATAATTAAGTTATTTCTCTCAAAGAGAAAAAAGAGGGCACATGTCCAAATGATATAATTAAATAATGAGAGAGAGAGAGAGGTGCACCAAGCTTGAGAGGAGGGGGGGGGTTATACTCTCCCACACACACACACATACACGCTCTCATTGTGTGAAGTGCAAAGTGCAAGAGCTCCATCTCCTTCTCCAAGCTGGTTGAAAAGTGGAGAGCTTACACCAACACTCTTGGCTATGGAATGCAAATCCAATCAAGAGTCATGCTTCGATGCTTAAACTTTCCATCTTCTTCATCTTCATTACTATGTTATTATGCTATTCTCAACAAGAAGAGTGATGATAAGTGAGGAACTATTTCTTTCTCCTATAGATGACTCTTATTCCTCTTCTCTACCCCAATTCCCTACTAGCTCTCTCCACCTTCGAAGGTGTTTGAAGCCTTGGGACTGAGGCTTGAGATAGTTAATGCTTTTTGCAAAGTTTATGTTATGCTTGTGATGCATGAAGCTTTCCATCTTCATTGCATCACCTACGTCACAAGGAACACAAAGATTGTATTGTATCAAGTCTCTCTTGATGGGAGAATCTATAATACAAACGCCTTTTGAAGGGGGGACCGCGGCTCCAAGTAAACCCGGTCCTTAACTATTATCATGTTCTCTAATACTCTCTCTCTTGTAAAATTATTGTTCATGCCAAGTTAATTAAGTACTATGTTTATGCTGCTACCATCAATTAATTTCACCCTCTATGTTCTCAAAGTAATCTCACAAAAATGCTCACTCGAATTCTCTTAATTATGCTATCCTCAAAGTTCATAGGCCATTTCCATTACATTGGTATCAAAGCATTTGGTTTCTCTTTTCTTGCTTGAGAGGTCTTAAGTAGCCTATTAATGGTTGATTTTGTTAGTCATAATAGGGTAAGTGAGATTGGGATCTATTATTGGTTTTGTTGAGCCCACTATGTGGGATATGGTGCACACCTCGGGAGATTTGGTCTTAATAATGGGGTCTTTTTAGACTTGCCTACGGCTTTACCATTAATGAACCATAAGAAGTCCTAAAGGAGCTATCCCTCGGCAATTCTGCTATGTTAGACCCATCCCACTACTCTTTATAATTAACCAATTCGAGCCGTGGTGGGTGTGGATACTTGAGTGCTTATTTTCAAAGGCTAAGAGGAGTAGCAACTAAGGTTTTGAAATGCCAAAGAATACACTAAGTAAACACATAAGTATAATTAGCATGGATGACAATAACCAAGAGAGTAGAATGAACATTGATAACTTTGATTTTGCACATGAAGGTACTAATGATGATGCCCCCATGTTTATCAATTATCTTGTTTTATTAGATTGCAAGCCTAAGTTACTCAACAACTTCGTGCTTATGGGATTTCCCTTCCTCTCCCAAGAGGAGAGAGAGAGAGAGAGAGAGAGAGAGAGAGAGAGAGAGAGAGAGAGAGAGAGAGAGAGAGAGAGGCCTTAGGAGGTCTCTTGATGAGACTCCCAAAAGAAGACTCTCTCCCATAAGAGAGGAGGAATCCAAAGAACGAGAAAGAAGCAAATCCCTAAGTTCCTCTAAAGATATGGTTCCACAAAGACGGTGGTCTATACTATCGCCAACTCCTCCCAAGAGGAAACGGTCAATCCATAGTCCTTCTCCTTGTCATTCCAAAAGGGAAGAGAGGAAAAAAAGGAAGAAAAAGACAAGAAAGGGATCACCCTCTTCTCCTTCTTCTTCACCTTCCTCCTCTTCCGATGAAAGCAATAGTTATTCTCCTAGAGAATACAAGAGGAGAGGACATCGAATAACTTACCCTGCATGGAGAAGGTCCCAAAAGCTCAATAAATTTAAAGAGGGAGGAAAGATTATCTCTTTTCTCACCTATGATGGCACCTTTGGTGCCACCGACAAACTATTGGCCTTCATCCAGAAATTTGATGCGGCCTTTGGAGATGAGGGCTTCACGGAGTCCTCCAAGCTACTCCATGTAGCTATGCACTTCCAGAAATCAGATCGTTTGGTGGAATATCTTTTGTGGCAACGATGAAACCACAAAGACATGGAAAAATCTATGAGTTTCCTTCATGAAGCAATTCCTTGCACATGATGCCAAGGACAAAGCCTGGGGCGGTCACTTTTTAGAATGTGTATGCTATCATGTGAGTTAACCGGAGAGGATTATTAAAAGATCAAAATGTATACATACAGAGGGGGGTGGGGGTTTTTTAAATAGGCATGTAGTGTAAATATAGTATGTATATTGAGGTATTATTAATAACCTCTTGAACGCACGTGATATAGGAAGCTTTTGATAAGTGACCGCCCTGGGGGACAAAGTGCTCGCCGAATGGCAAAGTTTGAAGCTACTCTTCAATGAGTCTATCCACAAATATCATCTCAAAGCTATAGTCTTTCAAAGGATAGACTTCGCCGAACAAAAGCGCGGTATTGCTTGAAGAAATGGCCGAGTATGTCAACTCACAACGGCCTAGCACTATCACCGAAGTCATCCACCACACTATGGTTGCTTCAACGATCAATTTCCAACAAGGGGCAAGAAGAAATTTCAAACCCATGGAAAACAAGGATCAAAATGAAGCTAAAGGGAAGAGAAATGCTCAAAAACTCTTTCCAAGGCAACACCAACGACAACAACAACAAGGCCAAGGAGAAAAGATCTTATAAAAGTAAAAATAATCTCTCTCTCAAAAAATTAGAGGCCTTTCATAAAGACCATAACTGCTTTAAGTGTGGGGAGCAAGGACATGGTTATCGTTTTCCAACAAGGGGCAAGAAGAAATTTCAAACCCATGGAAAACAAGGATCAAAATGAAGCTAAAGGGAAGAGAAATGCTCAAAACTCTTTCCAAGGCAACACCAACGACAACAACAACAAGGCCAAGGAGAAAGGATCTTATAAAAGTAAAAATAATCTCTCTCTCTCAAAGAATTAGAGGCCTTTCGTAAAGACCATAAATGCTTTAAGTGTGGGGAGCAAGGACATGGTTATCGTTCTTGCCCCAAAAGAAATCTACTCAATGACACTCCTAGAGCTTCCATGGTTGAAGCTCCAAAAGACGATTGCAAAGGCTCATTGCAAAGGCTCTTACTCTTCTATGCGTGGGAAAAAGTAAGGGAGCATGATGCCTTCATCTTGTTTGACCCTGGCTCTACTCACAACTTCATATCAACGGAGTTGGCCACCAAGTTGGGCGTTCCATCTTTTGACATGGGAGATATTGTAACTGCTAACATATCTTTCAAGGGACAGCAAGCCTCCGTTACTCCCTTGATTGGGAAGTTGAGGCTTCATGTCCAAAGCTATGTCGACAAAGAAGAATTTTTTATCTCTCCTCTTCCAACATGAGGATGCTATCCTAGGGGCACCATGGTTCAACCACATGGCTGCCAACATGAAGTTCCCTGAAAGGAGAATTTATTTCACCTGCAGGGAAAAGAACATGTACATAGATGTTAATGAGTCAGGGAACACCAAATCCCTGGTAAATACTCTTACTTTTGATAAGTCAATGAAACGCTCTATTTTTTGCGTATATGATTTTTGTTAGAGAATCTGTAAATGATTCTAATGTTTTGCTACTTGTTGTCACAAGTAGCAATAAAGTGAATCAAGAGTAATTAGAGTTTTCTAATTTCCTAAATGGATTCCAATATGTTTTCATTGATGACATCCCTAGTGAGCTATCTCCAAAACGAGGGGATGATGATCATGCAATAGAGCTTCTACTAGGAAGCTCATCGCCTCCTAATAAACCTCCTTACTGAGTTTCACAAGCTCAACAAGAGGAGATCATGAGGCAAGTGCATGAATTGGTGGAAAAAGGGATGGTGAGGCCTAGCTCCTCTCCATTCTATTCATTAGTACTTTTAGTGCAAAAGAAAGATGACACATATCACACGTGTGTTGACTATAGAGCGCTAAATAGAATCACTATAAAAAAAAAGATTTCCCGTGCCGCGGGTAGAAGATCTATTTGATAAGTTACAAGTTTTGGCCTGACAAATGCTCCAGCCGCATTCAAACTCACAATGGACAAAAATCTTCACGCCACTCAAATTCCTCTTGAGGAGTACAAATGACATCTCCAGGTAATCTTTCAAGTTGTGAGAGAGAATAAGCTTTTCATTAATCAAAAGGAAAGTGATTTTTTTCTACAAGAGATTCAATATTCAGGTCACATTATCTCTCAAGATGGTATCTGTATGGATCCATCAAAGTTGGAGGTAATAAAAGCATGGCCTAAACCAAGGAATCTACATGAGCTAAGAAGCTTTATTGGTATATGTGCATACTATAGATGCTTCATAGCAAATATCTCTCAAATAGCAGGACCATTGCATGACTTAACAAAGAAGAACGTTAAGTACTCATGGACTGCTAAAGAACAAAATTCTCTTGATAAGCTCAAAGAGAAGCTTACTTCCCAACCAGCCCTTAAGCTTTCGGATCTCCAAAGCCATTTGAGGTCTAATGTGATGCTTGTGGTGATTCCCTTGGAGCAGTTTGGATTCAAGAAGAGCATGCCATAGCATATGAGAGGCAAAGGCTCAATGCCAATGAACGGGTCTTGGGCATATACAAAAAAGAGCTTTTAGCTATTCTACATGCCCTAGACATGGAAGCACTATCTCTTGGGGACTCCATTCATCCTACGAATGGATCACAAAGCCTCAAGAACTTCATGACTCAAACCAAGCTCTCCGACAAACAAATGAGGTGGGAATTCTTTTTTCACAATTTAAATTTCATATTTCCCACATTTCTCGCAAATGGTCATCATCCCTCATTTTAGAGGTAGCTCACTAGGGATGTCATCAATGAAAACATCTTGGGATCCATTTAGGAAATAAGAAAACTCTAATTCCTCTTTATTCCCTTTGGGTATGGTGTTTCCCAACTCATTAGCCTCTATGTACATGCTCTTTTCCCTGTAGGTGAAGTAGATTCTTCTTTCAAGGAAATTCATGTTGGAAGCCATGTAGTTAAACCATGGTGCCCCGACGATTAACATTCTCATGTTTGAGAGGGGAAATGAAGAAATCCTTTTTGTCCACATAGATTTGGACATGAAGCCTCAATTTTCCAATTAAGGGAGTAATTGAGAGGTCTTGTCCCTTGATAGCTGCATCAGATTTCAATGTATCTCCCATCTTGTGGGCTTGTATGCCTAGCTTGGTGGTCAACTCTGTGGATATGAAGTTGTGAGTTGAAACAGGGTCAAACAAAATAAAGGCATCATGCTCTTGCATCTTTCCATAAGCATAGGAGAGGAGAAATCATTGGCAATGAGCATCCTCTTTTGGAGCTTCAAACATAGAGTCTCTAGGAGTCTTATTGCGGGTAATTATCTTGGGGCAAGGACGATAACAATGGCCTTGCTCCCCACACTGAAAACATTTGTGGTCCTTATGAAAAGATTCTAGCTCTTTAGGAGAGAGTTTATATTTACCTTTGTAAACTCCCTTCTCCTTGGACCGATTGTTGTTGTTGTTGGAATAGCCTTGGTAAGAATTTTGGGCATTGGTTTTCCCCTTGGCATCACTTTTGTCTTTATTTTCCATGGGCTTGACATTCCGTCTAGCCCCTTGTTGGAAATTGATGCATGAAGCAACCATGGTGTGGTGGATTAATTTGGTGATATAACCAGGCCGTTGAGAGTTGACATACTCAGCCATCTCTGTGGGTAATCCCGCACAGAATTGTTGCTTTTTCTCGACAAAGTCTATCTTTTGAAAGATAGTAGCCTTGAGATGTAAGTCCCAAAACTTGTCCACATATTTGTGGATAGGATCATGAGAGAGAAGCTTTAAACTTCACCATTTGGTAAGCACTTTGTCCTTTCCATCACTTCACCATTTTGTAAGCACTTTGTCCTTTGCATCACTTGCAAGGAATTTCTTAATGATGGAAACTCTAGAGTTTTCCATGTCTTTGGGGCTTCATCGTTGCCACGAAGGCTAGCCCACCATTGACGAGCTGATTTTTGGAAGTGCATGGCTACATGGCATAGCTTGGAGGACTTCGTGAATCCCTTGTCTCCAAAGGCCGCATCAACTTGTTGGATGAAGGCCAATACTTTGTCGGTAGCACCAAAGGTGCCATCATAGGTGAGAAAAGAGATACTCTTTCCTCCCTCTTTAACACTAGAATGGTAACCTAACAGGACATAAAAGTGTCCTTTCAGGGTTTTGGGAAAAAAATCCAAAACCATAGTAGATCCACTCATTTTGAAAAATCCTTTCATGAGCTTATAGTTCAATAACTACTACATATAGAAAAAATGAGAAACTTGTAATTTTTTTTCATCCCTTGGTCACTACAAGCCTCCAAAGTTGATGGACCAGTGCATTTTGCCCAAAACAGCAATTTCTTACTGTTGATTGCATATAAATAAGAGTGGATATTTTTGTAGGACATGAGATAAAATGCCCCGTTAACTTCAATGGGTTGGTGACCAAAACATATGGTTTCTTTTACCTCACTAATTTTTTTTTGGGCAAAAAAAATAGGTACAAAAAGGTTGCATTTTTTCCATTCTGTGGACCTATCATCAAAGTTTCTATAGTCACGCTCAATATAGATACTATGTACATGTTTTCTTAGTTCCCTTTGGTCCTCTGGATTCAAAAGGAGCCATGGAGCATGTCAAAAGGATAATGGATCTCTTACAATTGGAACCTTGGGGGCAATGATAAAGTGCTAAATACAGCAAACATGAAAAAACTGGGTTTAGCATTATGACCTCTAGAAACCCATAGAAACTACTCAATATCTAGCCAAGTTTGTAGTCTATGATTAGATATGGTTAATACCTACAAAATACACACAATTGGCCTAAGAAACTAGCAATATTGAGAAAGTTATACTTGCTACTCTAAAATGTATCGTATTCTTCAGCAATCAGAAAACTCAACCATCATCATATACTATGCTATATAGCATATTAGGTCCCCCAAAACTCAAGGAAGATTAGCTTTATGTTATACATTACACTTACACAATCAAAATTGAATTTGGATATCAAGGAAGCCACCAAAAAAATCATTAAAGTGCTAATTTTGGCCAAAAAACAAGATTATGTAATTCTTGTAAATTGGTCATAACTTTCAATTTTAACACTTAGCTCTCCCTACAAGCATCAAAACATGTTGAGAACTATGAAGGCCTAACCTCTAGCCATCTAAACCTCACAAACATGAAGTTTAGAGTGGTATAGTTGCCAAAAATTGAAAAAAAGCCAAAAACAGGACCCGTTTTTTCACACAGTTTAGGTTCAAAAATGTTGTGCAAGAGTAAGGTTAATGGTGAGATCGATACTTTTAAAAAAAATGCTAAGTTTTTTTCAGCTCATAAGGCAAATTTGTGGATATATAGCACCTAAAAATTCATTTTCATACTCTTCAAATAATTCAAGAAAAATGGTCACTTAACAAGACACAAAAGTGTCCAAGGACATAAAAGTGTCCTGTTACCATTCTAGTGTTAAAATTATTTAGCTTTTGTGACCTTCGCCATGCAAGGTAAGATTTGCGATGTCCTCCCCTTTTGTATTCTCTAGGAGAATAGCCATAGCTTTCATCGATAGAGGAGGAAGGTGAAGAAGAAGGAGAAGAGGTTGACCTCTTTCTTGCCCTTTTCTTCCTTTGTTTCCTCTCTTCCCTTTTGGAGTGACGATGAGAAGAACTATGGGTTAACCATTTCCTCTTGGGAGGAGTTGGCAATCGTCTAGACCGCCATCTTCATGGAGCCACATCTTTTGAGGAACTTAGGGAATCATTACTTTCTCATCTTTGGATTCCTGTTCTCGTATGGGACAGAGTCTTCTTTTGGGGGTCTCACCAAGAGGCCTCCTAGTCTCTCTCTCCTTTTTGAGAGGAAAGGAAATCCCATAAGCACGAAGTTTTTGAGTAACTTCGGCTTGCAAAGAGGGGTTGCCCATAGCTTGTTGCAACCTAGTAACAAGATAATTAACAAACATGGGGGCATCATCATTAACACCTTCATGTGCAAAATCAAAGTTATCAATGTTCATTCTACTCTCTTGGTTATTGTCATCCATGTTAATTAAAGTTAGGTGTTTACTTAGTGTATGCTTTGGCAATTCAAAACCTTAGTTGCTACTCCTCCTAGTCTGTGAAAAATAGGCACTTAAGTATCTACACCCACGGCTTGATTTGGTTAAGTATAGAGAGTAGTGGAGTGGGTCTAACATAGAGAGTTGTCAAGGGATAGCTCCTTTAGGACTTCTTATGGCTCAATAATGGTAAAGCCGTAGGCAAGTCTAAAAAGACTCCATTATTAAGACCAAAGCTCCCGAGGTGTGCACCATATCCCACATAGTGGGTGCAACAAAACCGATAATAGATCCCAGTCCCACTTACCATCATATAATTAACAAACTCAACCATTAATAGGCTATTTAAGGACCCCTCTTCTTAAGCAAGAAAAGAGAAACCAAATTTCTCTAATACCAATGAAAATGGCCTATGAACTTTAAGAGTAGCGGAATTAGGAAATTAGGTGAAGCACCTTTGAGAGATTACTTTGTGAGCATAGTGGGTGAACTTAATTGATGGTAGCAACATAAACATTGTGCTTAGTTAACTTGGCATGAACAATACTTTTGCAAGAGAGAGAGAGAGAGAGAGAGAGAGAGAGAGAGAGAGAGAGTTTAGAGAACATGACAATAGTTGAGGAGCGGATTCATATGGAGCCGGTCCCCCCTCCAATAGGCATTTGTATTATAGTTTCTCCCATCAAGAGAGACTTGGTACAATACAATCTTTGTGTTCCTTGTGACCTACGTGATGCAATGTAGATGGAAAGCTTCATGCATCACAAGCATAACATAAACTTGTAGAAATCATTAACTATTCCAAGCCTCAGTCCCAAGGCCTCAAACACCTTCGAAGGTGGAGAGAGCTAGTGGGGAATGAGGGTAGGGAAGAGGAAGAAGAAACATTCCATAGGAGAAAGAAATAGTTCCTCACTTATCATCACTCTTCTTGCTAGAATACATAATAGCATAGTAATGAAGATGGAGAAGATGGCAAGCTTACGCATTGAAGAATGGCTCTTGGTTGGATTTGTATTCCATATCCAAGAGTGTTGGTGTAGGCTCCTACTTCTCACAAGCTTTGAGAAGGAGGTGGAGTTCCTCAACTTTCACCAAGCGAGAATGAATCCACAAAATGAGTGTGTGTGTGTGGTGTGTACCCCCCTAGCACCCCCCTTGCTTGCTTGGGGCTAACGTTTCCACATGCTACAAGATCATTGGACCCCTCTCCCTCTAGCCAATCACATATTGCATGCATTCAAGTACATGGGTAGTCTTTTGACAAGTGTCCTCCTTACCCCTTATAGAGAGAGAGCTTGAAAATATCTAGATATTCCAACCAATAGCATTCAAGCACACCAGGTGGTTAAGCTTGGTGAGAGTTTGACATGTGTCCCATGTGCCCTTTTAGAAAAGGGGTGCCCCTAAGGTGAGTGGAAGGTTAGGTCAAAAATTCCCCTATCTTTGGGACTTTTATGCATAGGAAGCTTCTCAAGAAACTTCCTCATTAAGTGTGTAGGGTCTCTTTTTGACTCAAGCATCTTACCCCCCATGCATAGGAAGCTTCTCAAGAAACTTCCTTATTAAATGTGTAGGGTCTCTTTTTGACTCAAGCATCTTACCCCCCCATGCATAGGAAGCTTCTCAAGCAACTTCCTCATTAAGTGTGTAGGGTCTCTTTTTTACTCAAGCATCTTACCCCCCATGCATAGGAAGCTTCTCAAGCATCTTCCTCATTAAGTATGACATGTACCTCAAGTACCTTAGTCATCAAGCATGAAAAGCACCTTAGGTGGAGTTCCCACCTCAAGCTCTCAGCCCTAGCTTGCCTAAGGTCAAAGGCAAGTTTAGGTCGGGTTCCCACCTCAAGCTCAACCCTAGCTTGCCTAAGGTCAAAGGTAAGTTTAGGTTCGGTTCCCACCTCAAGATCAGCCCTAGCTTGCCTAAGGTCAAAGGACTTTTAACACTAACCATTGGAGGTCTTTAATGAAGCTAACCCTAAGGTCTTTTAAGCTCCATTAGATGCACATTGCTCTTTGATAGACTACCTCCTTTTGGACCCCTATTGAGATGTAACCATCTCTCCTCTTGGTCCCCAGTTGAGGCAAGTCTAGAAGCACATATTGCACATTGCTCTTTGATAGACCATTGAGATGCAACCATCTCTCCTTTTGGTCCCGTGTTGAGATAGCTCTAGAAGCACATATATCTATTATAACTCTTGTTCCCGTTTATTTTTCTCCCACATTAAATGATCAGTTTAATATAAGAAAATCATTTGGTAAATTTAGATATTATATTATGACAAATTATTTCGGCAAGATAGTGTACGAGAAGCATGGATGATTTTTTCCAAAAGGACATGAGCTACATGGACCAAATATATGAAAACACGTTGCATGCACCCACTGAAGGCAAGTGACTGAAAGAACATGTGGCAAGAATCAAGAGATTTTCTTCCACTTAGACTTTATTTTTCATGAACTTCCATATTGTAGTGACGTACTTATCAATCATTTACTCGACCCAATGTATATTTTTAAGAATGTAGGGGACATCGTATGGCCCCATTAGTGGAAAAAGGGATATCAAGGCCAAAAGAGACGACCTGCAATCTATGGGACAAATGCTAGAGTGTGGCCTCGACTTAATCCCAATGAAAATTATGATATTCTGAAAGCTCCATGGGTTTTGAGAAGACAGAGGAGCAACAAGTGAAGAAAACCATATCTACATACAAATCTCCTACTAGGAGCATCAGATGTTTGAAAACAGTTTTTACGAAAGATGAAAAACTAAGTGGTCTTAACACTAGTTTGGTACCAAAATAGGACACTTAAGTGTCCTTTTTGTAGAAATTTAAATTAAATGCTACTTGCATTAGACAATTTATTTAAGAAAACCCTCTTGATATGATTAAATATGTTAGCTAGAGGGTCTTTTAAAAAGATAACCTTGTATTTTAGAATCTACCATAATCAAGAACTATACTCATCAAGTTGACCCTCGTAAGACTGCGATTGATGCTTTGAAGAAATTGACTTTATAAACTTAAGAAAAAATGAAGCGACCTTGTAGAAATTCTAGGTGACTTTTCCACAATTATGCTATAGATGATTGAAAGTTTCATGTGAAGGAAAATTGACTTTGGAGTATATAAAATAATGGAAAGTTCCATGTGTTTGATATGGCCATTTCAAGCATATCGTTGTATATAAAGAAAAATATGTTTCTGATGTCTTTGTGAGTTTTAGAAAGTGATACATTGCTTGCCCTTTACATTGAGCACTTAAGGTGGCAAGTAGAAGGGCTTTGGTATGCAACAATTATTGGATTATTTTAAATATTCAAAATTGCATAAGAGAGAACTTTGATATTTTCATTCTTGAGACATAAGCATTCAAAACCTCAAATAATATCAAACTTTTCACATAGATCAACTAAATGTATCAAAGTACGTGGTACATACACATTGGGGTGCCTAAAACCTTGGTTTCAATGTTATTATGTAGAACTCAAGATTTTCAAGAGTTTTTACATGATAAAAAATTCAAGATAGAGTTCAAGCAACGAGATTTAATTGAGTTAGGGGGTCCAAAAAATACGTAGTTTCTTGGTTTAAACATATAAAGACATTGTAGTTGTCAAATTGCACTAGAATAGTACCAATTTCATTAGGAGACCTTTGGAAGACCAAAATTATGCTCTTATTCAGCATGTGCTCATGTATGAAATTATGTCTAACTTGTGTGTGACTTGAAAACTTATCTTTGAAGTGCATTCCATTGTTTTGTAACACTAAGTGCTAACACTTGGCTTTTGTAAACATTAAAAAAGGCCATCTTTAGAAAAAGATATAAGAGTTCTATGAGTTTTTTGGCAAAACAGCTTGAAATTTTACTAAAATTTATGACTTGGAACTTATCAGAATTCTCTCCATACGGATTGTATTTTGATGTGGGAAAAAATCCAATGTTTTCTTTCCCTCATAGCCAACCTATGGTAGAAGAAAGGTGTAAAAAACTTCTTTCTAGCTTGAAAAATAAATTGCCAAAACTTGGTAGGGAAACATGACACTTTAGTGTCTCAGGACACTTTAGTGTCTCAAGACACTTAAGTGTCCAATTACAGAACTAGTGTTAATTAAGACTCATGATTGACACAAATTTTTACACTTTATCTTATCAATTTCCATCAAGGACTGTCTGACGAGATGACATTCAAAACACAATGTACAAGATTAGTGAGTTAGAGCATTGGATCCCATCAAAAGATATTAGGAGAGAACACATAGATTTCGCTCGCTTAAATGCTATAGAGCTAATGTGTATGTAGAAACGTATTTTCCAACAAACATTCTTACTATCCAAATTCATTTACTTTTGCATGTGGTTGATGAAGATGCACTAGCTAGAGCATGAAAAAGTTATGAGATTTTGTCTTCTCAATTCAAAAGTCGTGAAAAAGTGAATTAAGAAATAAGAAGTGGAGAAAGAACAATGTTTAACTGATTGGATGCAATTCAAGCTTAATCGTGCCACTATCTAAAAATCTTCTCTTTCTGGATCATCTTTAAAAATTGTCAAACTTTCCTATTGGGCATTGGCTAAATGTGACAATTTTGGAGGCAAAGCAAAATGGATTATTAATCACTGAAGAAGAAGAGGAGATGTTGAGGGGATGCGATTGGCATGTATGTATTGTACTTTCTAACTTTTAACCATATGAAAATATTTCTATAGTGAGTTTGAAATTGTTTTATGTGCCACTCATATCACAAATAGAGAGCTTTGTGGTCACATGGGCGACACTTTAGAGTGCAACGGATAGATGAATGAAGGTCATATTCGATAGTGGTGTCAAGGCAAGCTTTGTTCAAGAAAATCACCGGGCTTTAGGGTTTCCTCGATGAGCCTGTAGGGAAAACTATTTTGCTCGGCGGACCTGCAAGGAAAACGTAAAAGCCCTGCATTCTTTTTGTGGGTTTCCACGTTGCTCTCAACTTGCTTGTTTGTGATCATGTTAAGTGTGATTATGTAAGTATGTTAATAAAAACTTGTGATCACACAGATTTTTAGGTAATTACATAAATATCAAATCCCTGCTAATGAACCATATACTACATTTGTTGAAGTACTTGCCCCAAGATGACAACAATAGTTACCTTGCTCGGGTGTCAAAGTACAAGCATTTCCTGAGCCTTTGGGTGGAACATGTTACTCTCTCTCAAAGACGCACATACACAATTGTAGAGGTTAGATGTGATAAGCTTGAGGGCTATGTAGGATGATGGTGTGCAGCCATGGCGAGAGAGAGAAAAGAGAGAGAGAGAGAGAGAAAAGAGAGAGAGAGAGAAGAGAGAGAGAGTTGACAGAGTAAACACCACGCTTTTCTATTTGCTTATATTAACAAAAGCCTTACACAATATACATAAAAGGGACTTTCCATGCACACTCCACATAGAATGGACTTTACTCTGCATGCTATAAGAGATGTTTGCATGGGCTTGGAAACCCAACAATCCCCCCCTCAAGCCTGAACTAAATAGACCACTTTTATGATACCTCGAGTTTTTGGTGAACTTGTCAACCGTGAGTTTTAGGTTCTCTCACAACCAAGGTTTTTGATGTATCCATAACTTGGTGCTATGATAGTAAACCCCCCCTTGAATAGATAGGGTGTAGGTCAAAAAAATAGCTACCAAAAATGGAGTTTTTGGCTCATTGCCAAACCTTCGGTTTAAGGTGTACCCAGTAACCTCATGAGAAACAGAACAATATAGGACTTGAACAAAAAACTGATATTTTGGGAGGTCTTACCACTCATGTGTGGCACTGTCTATAGCCCGTACAATTTATTTTGACTAGGAAAAACATGAAAAAAGTTGATCCAAAAAGCTTCATTGTCAACAAAAAATATTGGAGATTTGGTGTCTCCCTCAATCACATTTTTTACCCTTTTGAAAGAATCTATTTGAAGGATGATTTGTTTTACCATAGTGAACACAAGGATTCTTCCTGAAACAATCTTTTGTCTGATGATTTTTTCACCCACAAATGGCACAAGATCCGGTACCAATGGATGGTTGTTGGAGTTTTTTTTGTACCGAGCAAAAGCATGACCGAATGAGCATTGTACTTGAAAAGAGTTCTTTTGTCTTCTATTTGTTATCAATACTTGCACTTGATTGGCTAGTTGGAGCTGTTTTGCAAATAAACAAAGGAAAAAGTTGAGGACCAATAGCTAAAGACCAAGATGGCAATGGACTTGATGCGGTTCAAGACCATGAAGGAAAATAAAAGATCAAAATTGGAGATTGATTGTTCCAAAGTGCTTGGGGCTATTAAAAAGATGAATATGTGTTTAAATAATTTATTACCATGGGTTGCCATGTGGATGTTGAGGCATGCAATCATACAAAGAGAGGCCGAGTGAGAGCCAAAAGTGAATGTCATATTGAGAGATAGGAAGGGGCTCTCAAGAGTGAGAGAGAGGGAAAGATGCAATATCTGCATAGATGCCGAAGAGAAGTGAGATCATGGGGGGTCACCCTAAAGCGGGTTGAGAACTGACAGATATAAGTCGAGGGCTCCAGACAAGAGAGAGCAAGCTAAGAGAAAGTGCATGTCGTGAAGGGGTCGAGTGTGAATGGGAGCTTGAAGTAGCTTTGATTTAAATAAACAAAATGGGTGTTTTAATATTTTTTTTAAATGATCTAACGAAGGGTGGCGAGCAGTAAGGGAGTGTCGTTTGGAAGAGGGCGTCATTTTGCAAGGGATATCGAGTCGAAGGTCGATGAGGATGGGGAGACTGAGGCCAGGATGATGAGGCTTTCAAGCATGCCATGAGAGAGGCCGTGGAGATCAAGCCATGCTAGGAAGAGCGAGGGCTGTAGTAGGTAGGCCATGATGAGGAGTCGCATCCATAAGAAGGGGCGCTAGTTCTCTACAGGCTACCGAGAGCGAAGGGAACTGAGCATGAGAGGAGCCTGTGCATCTTGCGTGAGGATAATAATGTAGGCTATGTGCCGAAGTAGAGAGCAAGCGAGTTTTGCTTGTTGTAGTGCCGTTTGCAGGCTGGGAGGGTGATGACAGGCTTGCGAGCAAGGGAGAGAGGAGGAATCCACAAGGAACTTTCACTTGTTTCCTATATAGGATAAACAAGTTTATGTAGGGAATCCTTGGTCGTTTGCTAGATAGGAGGAGACCATTTTCCTATGTATAACTAGGAAAAACAATATAACTAGAGAAAGCTCGTTACCAACTAGGGAATTGAATAGTGAAACTAGGAAAATTGAGTTATTTACATAGAGAAAACTTATTGTTGACTAGGAAATTGAATATGCCACTACGAAAAGTGAGTTCCCTATATAGAGAAAGAGTAGGTGCTACGATTTTCGATAAAGAAAAGAAGAGGAGAATCAAGACTGATTCTCCTCATGCAAACAAGAGGTCCCGAATTTCGATTGCAGTTGTAGAGAGAGAGAGAGAGAGAGTGCTTGAGGATTTTCCTGTCCAGGGTGTCATCTCTAGGAGTTGTCGACAAGGTGGCGTGCCAAGGGGAAGAGTGGGCGTAGAGGTTGCGAGCGTAAATCTTTTTTTTAATATAATGGGATGCGACAAAGACATCGTGGCCTGCTGCTCCAGTGGTTAGGCGTGAGGTCATAGAGTCAAGGACTTCATCGTGACTGAGTTCGAGTTCTCCCATCTCTTTCCTTTTAAAGGTAATATGATCCCCTTGAGATATAAGATGGGACGTATGGAATCTGTGCGATAAATGAATATAATAAGAAGAGAGCGAGTAAGAGAGAAAGAGTATGTAAACTAGGAAATGAAGTTGCAATACCCTGCATTTGTGATCGTATAGATGTTGCTCCCATTTTCCCACCTGCACCACCCATCCAATGCGGCAATGCCATTTGAGGAAGTTGTGTCACTATCACTTGCTCAAAATGGATGATGATACTTTAAATATAATAAAGAGCTTCATTAATCACCGAGTTTCTTTTTGAAACCTTTGTTGGCTATGGCAACCCTCATCAGAGCTTCTATTCGACATATAAGCAGGTGCTACAATTTAATGTAATTTGTAAAGTTTTTCCTTATCAAGGGAAAAAGAGCACTTTAATGAGCAAACAAAATCATTTGTGACAAAAGGATCTTCTTTACATCTGGACAACCACAATTTCACAAGAGCTATGTGCATTTCTACATTAATGGACTTTTCCCTTTAACGAGCTCTATATAGACTAAGCCAATAATTGTGAAACACTTAAAGAAAACTTGTATTTTCCATCCAAATTTAAATGAATATCATGCATGTATGACCACAATGAAATTGCATATACAAAAAATTTCTAAGGGGCACGAGGTCCCCTTGGCGGGATCAAAGGAGGAAAATTGGGGTGCAAAGGGAGAGAGAACTGTGACCCTCCACATGTATGCAAAAGTAAACTCAAAAATAAATTCTGAACTCGGACATTGTTAATTATGTATACTCGGGTGAATATACAAACGAGGCACCAAAAAGGACAGTTTGGCGTGAACAACATGGAATGCTTGATGTTTGGAGGGATTAGGGTGTAGGTCGTATTTGTAGCCACGACTGAAGTAACATCACTGCACTTTTGCATGGTCCATCACAAAACGCAAATGAACAAACGTATTGCTGATAAGTTGATCATTTGTTACTTGTGAGACTATTCTTCGTTATCCTTCTTAAAAGGAGTATTTTTCTATAATGCTGAGTTAGGTCAAGCACTCAATTTTTGCTGCCTATAACCATCTTTATTGATTTAGCATGTCTTTATGGCATATCTTCAACAAAAACTAAATAAGATGATCATCTCTCTCTCTCTCTCATGTCTATATGTATCTCTTCAGGTTGCTTTGGGGTAACAAAAGTGCTCTCTCATGATTACATGTGTCCCTTTGGGAAAACAAAAACACTGTGAGAAAAAATTCCACAGTTAAGACTGTCTTGCTACGACCAGTCACGCGCAATCACCTACAAAAAAATCTCTAAAGAGTCTAACTATTTTACCATTAAAAATCAATAGGCCCCCCCCTACCCTACTTGGCTAATTAGGATTTTTTTACTTACTACTTCTAGGTTTAGTTTGGAACTTGCCCGTTTAGCTCCCTGGGTTTTGCTTCTCCCTTTCCCCAACGAAGAACAATTTTCTTTCAAGTGTAATCTTCATACAATAGTTTCTTGAGAGGTTCTTCAGGAGCTTTGGTATTGTCCAATGGAAGTTTTGTACATTAGCTGGAAGACTCTTTCCCTAGGGTTTGTAGCTAGCTTCTCTTGGTTTTCAGGACTGTGGAGTGTGGAGTTTGAGGGTTTGGGCTACCATTTTCCCTTTGAAAGGTGAGCCATCTCCAATTTTTCATCAAAGACTCTTTCCCTAGGTTTTGTAGCTAGCTTCTCTTGGTTTTCAGGACTGTGGAGTGTGGAGTTTTAGGGTTTTGGCGACCATTTTCCCTTTGAAAGGTGAGCCATCTCCAATTTTTCAGTGGCCACTCCATCAATATTATCTACTGTCTTGCTTGGTGGGTGGGTTGCCAGTCTGATACATGAAAGTGAGACTCAGGGCATCACCTATGCATATAAAAACAAGGTGGCAATGAGTTCTGCAGCTCTTAGACCAAGAATATCTTTTGCAAGCATATTGAAGGGTCATGACTCTAAGGTTTGCACTAAGGTCGCAACTACTAAGACTTCAGGTGATACAAGAGCTTAAGAAATTTAACAAGCATCTAGATACCAGTGCAAATGAAAATAAAAGAACTTGCCCATAGGCAAAAGGTAGTGCGGTACTCGAAGACCTATTGGCAGATCAAGTCTTTAGTGCTCTAAAGAAGTCGTTGCCACAATAGGTGGAGGTTGCGGAGGCCGTCACTATCGCGATTCTGCCGACTCTAACTAAAAAGAAGCTAGCCATGCAAGCCCAACTAATGCTTGTGTTTGGCTTTAGTGGGAGAGTTTTGAACAGATATGAGCTGATACAATGGATTCATGGGCTGCAAATCCTGGGGCATGGAGGCTACCTAGCCAAGGGGTAGCCAATCTGAGCTCTTATTCAATGATAGAATTGTGGGCTCCTTTGAAACCAAAAGATCAATCAAGCAAGGATTCCCCCTTGCCCCTCTTCTCTTTGCTATTAGGTCGCATCCTCTGATAACGATGCTCAAAGATGTTGTTGAGTGGGTGGAATGCAAGGGTTAACTTTGCCCCGGAAACAACCAGCTCATGGCCAAGATGTTTGCCGACGACTCCCTCCTCTTCTTGAAAGCCTTCCCTTAGGTGCTTAGGAAGGACCATGAGATTCTGCAGACATTTGTTGTGGCTTCTGGGTCGAAGTGTACTATAAAACCCACACATGTATGGCGGATATGGTCCATTTGGAGGGAATGCACCTGAGTCATATGCACACATTAATATATATGGACTTATACAATGGACCGACATTCACATAGAATATAGGCCGATATGAATTACACTTGAAAATGACATACTTTGTATTGTAATGTCACCTTTAGCTGCTTGATAGCTATCCGGTTCATGTTTTCTTGGTCTCATTGTTTATTTGCAAGGCTAGCTATGTCAATGGGGAGGCCCACACATGTGTGAAAAGTGGTACATCCTAATCTCAAGGGCAAAAGGATATTGTTAGTCATACCTTTGCCGACATGTATGCCCAATGTGGCAAGGCCAGGAAACTCTAAGCTGTTTTCAATAGATGTGAAGCGACGACATCGCTCTAGATGCAATCACATATGTGTTTGTCTTGAAGGGGTCATTGATTGCAAGTTATGTCGAACAAGGGACGAGGGGGAGGACAATTTCCATGTTGAGAAGTTATTTTGGTTCGCGGGCGAGTAATGGGACAGCTTCCAATAAATGGACCTGTCTACCCCCAACTTAAGATGCCTTGAGCCCTTTGGAGGTTTTTGCCTGTGCGCCTGTCTTGTAGCTGCTAAATTACGAAGCATGCCATGGCTTTCTCTGCCGCTTTCGGGCTTGCGAGCCTCAAGGATGGCATTAGAATGATAACGCCAAAACAGCTAACATAGCTTTCAAACCCGTCCTCTCTGCGTGCGGATCCGCCCTTAGAGATATCTTTGGAGGTGCTTGTAAATTTTTAGTTAGTAAATTAGGTGTAGATGTTTTTCCATGAGTTAAGATTTGGTGGGATATTATAATTGGCGGTGCCGAGTTGAATGGAGGACATAGCTCCAGCTAGTTTTGGCGCCCAATATTATCTGCTATTTGCCGCTTAATATTGCTCCTGCTCCAGCTACAGCCCGCTCGCGCGCTCAATCTTTAGCACAGCCAATCCACAACAACTAGCGCGCATCTGCACCTGCAACTCGCTCCAGCTCTTGTACCTGCACAGCTAGCGCGCATCTGCACTTGCAACTCTCTCCAGCTCTTGTACCTGCACAGCCAGCGCACATGCAACTACTGCATATGATGCATTCCCAGCAGCTGCAGCTGCCAAACATCGTGGCGCGCGCTGCTTTCAGTTAATCAGTGGTGACTAGTGATCACGCCACCCTTGCAGCCATGATCGGCAGACGTGGTCCTGCACCTAGCTAATCAGTTGCACCGCCCACCCCAGCAAGTTAGCCGCCGTCATCGCTCTCGCAAACAGCAAGTTCTTCACCGTGTCTCGCAACTGCACGCCGTTCGCCCGTATAGATGCAGACGTACGGATCCGAGTTGGATGTGCAGCTTCACTTTATGCTATAATTGGTGCCGCCTCCAAGCTTGATGCCCTCCACTCAATCGGCGCCAACAACGAGCCCTTAATTGTATCCTCAAACAGTGAAGCCCCTTGGCGCTGCTTTCAACCCCCTGCTTTTAGCTAGCAAAGCTTGGCCAGCGACCTCTTGAAGGACAATGCGCAACCCCGATAGCGCTCAAGCGGTTTATTCATCGAAGCAGTCCGGAATTATAATAAGGTGAGTGGCCTTATTCAACAGTCAAAGCACCTACTTTACCCTTATAATACTTTACCCATATATATATGTATGCCCATTGTGGCAGGGCTCCTGCAATAGATGGCATGCCCATGCATGAGGCCTAGTGCTTTTTGATAAATGTAGTTTTTTTTTAGCTTTAGTTTTTTTCAAATGCAATGATACTACTACTGCATACTATTTTTTGAAATCGTTGACACATAGTCGCTCTTCTTTTAAAAAAATTATAAAGAGAGAGAGAGAGAGAGAGAGAGAGAGAGAGAGAGAGGCCTGTGCATTTGCAGTGCATACACCCCTTATGCATGATGTCATGCAAATTGCAGTTCAGCGTCGATCTTCATGCAATGAGGTCCCGGATCTCTCAAGATCCGCCTCCTCATTTCCTTTACAAAATGTGTAAGACCTACTGGTGGCTTTCATATTTTGTTGAGATACCTTTGCTCCTAGGCTTAGCATTTGTCTTATACATTAAAATTATCTTATATAGCGTTCAAACTTAGATGTACCACACTGAATGCTCTCCGCAGAGTTGTTGTAGACTAGAAGTGTCGCTTGTGCTCAATGCTATTCTTAGGCCTTTCAATTTATACAAAAAAAAAACATAGGAACAGCCAGTCGTAATCATTGACCCTGTCATCTGTCGCAAGAAGTATGCTAATCGACAGATGGGGCGACATGGCCTCCTGAGGCTACAGGTAGTAGAGAGTCCCACTTTGCATTAGTGTAATACACAAATTTGTACATGTATTACCTTCTCTTTAGAGAATCTAACCAATGACAATTCGCCTTTCATTTGTAAATTCTCTTAAAAAGAGCCATATTTTTAGGCATGGAACGTGCAACCAATCCGAATTTTCACTCCAATGATAGTGGGACATTAACATTACACTTTTAAACGAGAGAGAGAGAGAGAGAGAGAGAGAGAGAGAGAGGGCACACATAAACACTCAAACTAATTTGTTTTTTCCAAAAGCTTTGTTTTGAATTCATAGGACTCTTTATGCTAGCTAAGGATGGTTTATATAAAACAGTTTATACTCTAGTGGATAGACTCCACATCCATGTTTTTCATATCATAAAATTGTTTTATCCTAAGGTCCGCAATTGTATAGTTTAAATTCGAATGGACATGTTGTTATTTTTACACTTCGTCACACAAATACATACACTCTAAGATTTGTGCAGGCTTATTGGCTTACACTACAAGCCTTACACTTTATGCTTGAGTTATGTGTGATAAAAGCACTTAATTGGACATAGGACCACATTTGCACATTCACTCTTCTATCTTGCATGATTCTCTTCATGCCACTTCCAAAAAAAAGCGTGCGTAAGGCATGACTAAATGTTACATCTATAGACACATACGCATTTAGAATGAAAGTGTTAAATATTTGATGCTTACTCTCAAACATGCATGTATAGGTTATGGCTGGATAAGAAATCGTAGTTGAGCTTGTTGCTGAGTTAGCTAGACGACACGAAGGAATGATTGTTTGGGCCGAGAAACAGTTCTATGTGTTTGGAAAGGAGAAACCTCCGATACGCATTTTGAGAATAGTTGTAGATGACAGTCGATGGTGGTCAGATAATATGGCTATAGTTCTTATAAAGAAAGTATTATATCCTGCTGACTTCTACAAATTAGTTTATCATGATGTAAATCTTATGTCTTCTAGGATTTTATGTAAAAGGCTTGATGTGATTAAAAGCCTTATTCTTGGCAAGAAATTATGTCTTTAATGAATGTACTCATCATTCATGCTAATAATGAGGAGAACTTTTTGTTACACTTTTTGGAATAATATGTAACTCTCTTATTAAAGTTTGTCAATTTCCTCCATGCGATGTAAAGTATCTCGTAACGTAGCACACCGACCCTTTTGTTCTTGAATCACATATAATTGTGGTCTTTGAGACCCCAACTATCTATTACACCATGACTTGTAACTTGAAGTTCATACACATAAGCATTGCTTCCAAGCCTAGGACTCTCAAATATCTACGCACGCATACCTAAGGTAATCAAATAGCTCCACTTCTAAACTCTGTAATTCTGTCACAGGTCAACATGGCCTCTTCATCTAAGACATTTAGATGTACTTGTAATTACAAGTGTCGACATACGGCAGAAGGTTTTGTAGACTTAGGAAAGAGTACCTATCATGCTCACCTTCAACAAGATGCTCGAGGCAACATACATCCCTCGATGCGAAGGTCAGTTTCAGGCAATATACATACCTCAGCGCCAAGAGCACAATTAGCTTCCAGCATTTCTTCTAACCGATCAGTATGCGCTGACTTGTCTGCTCATGAGAGGGATTTGGAGTCAGTCACATCGAGACAATTGTGGTGTAATTGTAGGGCTTATTGTAATGGGGGCAGGATGGTGAGTCATGCAACTTATACTAGACATTGCAAGGCTAGTCAAAGATATGACGCTTATTGGAGTAGCGTGCATGGTCAAATGCGGAACATAAATTTTGACAAACCATAAAATCCTTCTCCTGTGCACCAAGAGTTGTCACCATTACCTAACCCCTTTGAAAGTAATGTTGCATCCCTTGAAGAAACAATAAATGAGTCAGATAGAAACGCGTGCCATTTTCCTAATGGCAATAATATAATTGGAGTTGAGGAAACACAAGAGGAGGTGTCTTTGTACGACCAAATACTAGACAAGATAGTTGAGCTACAAACCCTTTGGGATGAGCATCAGGCTTCTATAGCTTTCCAAGATAGCATGCTCAAAATTCCTTTTGGGGACATGGGAGGCTCTCGAGTTGGTAGTCATGACTCATGTGAAGGAGAGGTTAGCCTAAGCAAAATTTTAATCCAAGTACCATCTACTTGGGATGGATCCCTCGGTAACATTTATGTGCCAGCTTCTTGGGATCAGCTCAACACAATGTTCTCAGGTCTTGGGATGGTAGAGGCAAACAGATATAGAGTGTCAAGGATCTCTTAACAATATGCATGTTCCTATGTTGTACTATCCCAGTTTGGAAGACAACTATAATGGAAATGTTGTTCGATGCACATGCAATGGATCTCATCATGGCAAAAAAAAACTAAAAAGAGATTTCATAGATTGCTCAGAGAAATGCACAGTGTGCAATATTCCTCGAAAAGAAATATTGTGTTTTGATTACATTTCAATCGGTGAACAATTGAGATGCCTCTCCGAAAGCCAAACCATCTGTCATGACTTTCTTGAGATGTCGAGGAACAAGAACGGGTGGTTAGCAGATGGCAATGCAACCATAGTGACTAATATAGATGAGTTTTGGGATGGTGCAAAATGTAAAGAAGTGAATACATTTTGGAATCCGAATGCTCACTTTGAGTTTCCTATTATTTGTCCCAATGATGATTGCAAACATGCCATTCGAGCTTGGCCAAGCCCAGAGAATGAGATTGAAAAGACATGGATAAATGGGGAGGAGATGTACAAGATATTGTGCAAATCTTGTCGAAAATCATTTTGTAGCCGCAAACACGTATGCAAGGTATTCTTCAATCCATTCTTCTTTGTGCATAGGTGTTATTTGATAAGACTTATACGTTTATTTCTTAAAACTTGTAGGGTGATCCAAGAAACTTTGCATTGCTTTTGCATTGGGATGGTTTTCAAACATCTCGAACTCCTCAAAAGAATTGTGGAGTAGTGGAGATAAAGATTCTTAATGGTGGGAAAAAATCAGAGGTTGGAGCTTTGCCAGTGGTATTTATACCCTTCAGCTACAAGAAGATAATTGGGAGTTCATCAAAGTTGTTTCATGTTTTTTTGAGGCCTGTAATGGAGGACTTGGAGGTTGTTTGTTGATGGAATAGAGATAGAGTTCAATTACCCTCTTGATTTGATCCCAATGTTGTCCCCTATGTCCTCTTCGCAAAGGTTCATAGCTCGAGCTATGTTGATGATGGTGACCGGAGATCACCCAGCCCAATGCAAGATCGGTTGCTTTAAAGAAGGAGGGCAATCCTTTTGTCGTAGATGCAAGTCAAGTGCTCGTTTGGATAGTGAAGGATGTGGAAGATACGTTTATGACAACAACAGGTATCAATTCAGATATCCTCCTGCAAAGCGTCAGATAGAGGAGTCCACTACTTCTATCTTAGCCTCCAAAAGGGCCTTCTCAGAGGGCCAGCGTGAAGCCATACTCAAGGAATGTGGTCTTTCTGGAGTGTCTCCACTGTGGAGATTTTATGACCTACATGGGTTTAATCCACATCTTGACCTAGTTTTTGATTGTATGCATATATTGTCATTAAACATGTTCTCGAAATATATTGGTGCTCTCATGAAATCCCTAAGTAATGATGTGAAAAAGATGGTTGATGATGCCACTGAAAGAGTGAGTAGAGTTGTCCCTACTCACATTCGCTATGTTCGTTGGCCTAGATTTCCCAGCAAGTATCATGAGAGCTACAAGGCAGAGGAGAATTAGAAGTTTATTCAATGGTGCTTACCATATGCGCTATGTGAAGTGAGGGGAGTACCCAAAGACCTCTTTGATTTAGGTGTCCTTGTCATAGAAATTTAGCATGTATTTTTCAACTTCACTAGAGATAATGGATGGTCTCTGGAAGATATAAGTTTGATACGCAAACTCCTTGCATCATGGAGAGTTAGAACATAAGAGATTTTTGGTTCGAACTCAACTCCACTGGAGCATGTTGCAGGTTAGGCATATTCTCTTATAAATAATTTGAATTTATTTTAGAAATCAAAGCTTATTTTGATTTTCTATCTGTTTGGTCAGGGTTTGGTGAAATTATTGATGACATTTTGCGTCATGGCAGTCATGATGTAATATGGTGCTATTTATATGAGCGCATGGTGTCTATTTATGTTCGTGTGAAGACAAATCACAAGGAGGATGAGCTTTCTTTGGTGAACTACCATCGAAGGTTACTCTTCACTAGAGTTTTCTCAAATGTTAAAATAGATAGAGATAGACTTCTGCCAACACAAAGGATCATTAAAGCTTTTCATAATTCTCTGGTCCCCCCAGAAGGTTACTTAGTTGACAATGACAATTGGTTACATTGTCCAGAGTGGCATGGATGTGGGATTCTGAAAGTCTCTTCAATAGAGAGCCAAAACTTTGTGGGGCCTGGCCACAAGGCTCAATGTGGACTCCCCATGTACACAAGTGCTTGGACAAAAGGGGATTGTCATTGGTGGGAAGAAAAGATCTTACCGAGATGCAACTTTAGAGGAGAAAAGATTTTTTGTTGAGTATTTAAATAAAGATGCAACAAAAGTTGGGGTTTATAACAAGGTCTTCTTCAAAGGAGAACTTTACAACGTTGGAGATAACGTAGTGGTCTCGTGCGATGAAGGGAATACACCAAACAATAATGTGGGACATTGGAAGGCTTGCATCAACCACTTCTTCTCAATTGAGCATAATGGCAACTTGAGAATATTCTTTGGAGCGAACTATTATCGCCAAAGGATTTCATCTATTCAAGGGCATGACATCTTACAAATGATAGTACTACAGGAATGAGTCTTCTTCAACAAACAGTTATGCCCTATACTTGGGATTGCATAAGACCCATCGAGTCTTTGCTACACAAGTTTATAGCTTTTCATTGTGGAAACAATATAATTGCATATGAAACTAAAGACTTACAGCTAAGACAACGACTAGTTGAGCTTGGTTGTGTTGAAAGTATTCCACCTTGGATTCAGGAGAATGACATTATCCTTATGAAACCAACCCTAAACCCTTTGTGTTCTTTTAGCACGTTACAGTATGCTGTTGTAAGGGCTGTGGATCATGCTCTCATGCAAGTGAAAGTTGCATGGATTAAAGAGATTGAGACTCAATATGGAGACAAACGATGGAAAGTTTTGAAATAAGATGAAGAGTGGAAGACTTGGTGGCTGTGTGAGAGCAGTAACAAGAGTTGGATAGTTTTAAAAAGAAGAAATATTGTTGTTGGAGGTTTTATAAAGGAGGTTCCTGTTATGTGGCAATCATGACTATACAATAAAAGGTAACACTTGAATCTAAACATAGTTAGTAAATATTTTCTTAGGGGAGAGTAATTTGATTATTTTCGAAAGCAATAATATTAATGTGGTTTATTTTGTGTTTAGTGTACAAATGGCTGGGATCCAATCGAAAGACATTGAAGCTATGGTAAACAACCCGGACTTGGTAGAATTTCTAGAGGCCATGATTAAAAAGGCTAAAGCTGCAACTCAGACCAAGCAAGGTACTAGTGTATGTCTGTTCAGTAGCACGTTACTCTAGTGGTAGCAAAGTTGTTTAATAACTTTCTAATTAGCATTAATATGGGTAGAAATACAAAGTGGATCCTCTCGAGTAGTTGCCTCAGAAAATAAAGATTCTTTGCCAAATGAAAATGGTAACATACTTTGATTATTAGCATCAAATATATGATTCAAAAGTGGTTGACTTTATTAGAACTAATCTTTGTGAATGCTATTTATAGGTGTACGGATTTCTTCATCCTCTAGTAAAGAAAAAGTTAGGGCACCCTCTTAGGACGATATATTTTGTCCACCAAAGGGGAAGGATAGGGATCCTAATAAGCTCTATGGGAAAGAGCTATTAGAGAAAATGCATAAAGAGAATCATGCAATTATGCTTGATAACTATCGCATTGTTCGTCGATTGTTTTGTAATTTCTCTATGCCGGCCGACTTACGTCACAACACAAAAGGCAAAGATGAGATTATACAAATTATTCGCGATAACTATGATAAAATTGTGGTGCTTTCTTGGGAAGGATCTGAATACAAATGGCATGTGGAGGACATCTACAAATGGGTTGTGACCTCAAAACAAGCAAAGCTCAAGTACAAAATGTCAAAGGTATCTAACGTTATCCTTGTTTTTACTTGCTTAATTTACTTTGTATATTTTAAAAAGGATTCTTTAATTATTTTATTTTTGACCTTAAATAGGAGGTGTTTGTGAAAAGTGAAAGCAAAAGTGAGTCCAATGAGGAAAACATCGACCCTACAATTTCACTTGAGGTATTGAATATTCTTACAATAGTAACTTATTATTAAATAATCACTTGAAATTTATCTTTTTTTTATTGTTATCTTTTACAGCCTTCTGTAAATGTTGTCTCAAATGCTAGTGATGAGAAAGAAAAAATGATTGATAGCTTCGAGGTAACTTTTTGTAGTATTAGTCTTTTGAATATAGATGTATATATAGTATCTATATATACTATAACTTTTTGTAGTATCAGTCTTTTGAATATAGATGTATATATAGTATCTATAACACATGATTTTACTATTTCAAGCAGCATGACCAAAGTGTATTAGTCAAAGGAGATTTTTTATGCTTTGATGGTATGTCAAAGGTAATTATTTCATAATTTACTTTTTGTTATCTCTTTCTAACATAACATGCTTGTTCGTGAAAGTAAAATCTGTTCTATTTGTAGGCTGATAAGTTTTTAATGGAAATTAATAACATTGATGGGATTAAAGAGTACCAAGATGAGGTATGTCGTAAAGATTTTATATAATTTGAATACATAATCGGATTTTGTTAAAATGTTATATTAAAATGTAGAATGGTGCTATGTTTAATGATGAGCTTCTTCCTGAAGGGGATCGGGGAGCACCACAGACGGAGAGTGAGAGAGAGAGAAGGAGACACGCACACAGATATGGGTGGGGAGACTGTGAAGTGGCAGCTCCCCCTATACAGTATACTCACTATAAGTATAGGGTAACAGTGGGCGGGCGCCCATGACCTGGGCGACCGGTCAAGGCACATAGGCCTTAACCCCAACAACCTCCCACTTAAAGGCCAATGTGCCTTTAAGCAAGATCTACTAGTGTACAACTAATAGAAGGTGAGATATTCTCTCAACCTATGTCCACTGACTCTCGATGAGCTAGTGCATTCGGCTCTACTGATAGACAAACATCCTGCTGCGGAAGCCACACAGAGCTAGCTCCAAGCTCTACAAAGAGTCTACAAGAGCTCATGCACTCCTGCAAGTATCGGTCCAATACCTGCAAACCTCCCCTATGCTCTATGCCGAGATCAGTCATCGAACAACTAATCAACCCTGCTGCAAATGCTCCCACTGTAGCTGCTATGTCGGGCCTCGATATCAGCATCTCGTACATGAGGACACCGAACGTTGATGCAACCCTGGCAACCTCTGCCACCTCCAACTCAGAACTCAACTCATGGCAATCCTGTCCCCTATCATAGAGACCATGGCACTCTGACTCCGAGCTCTGGAGTGACTCCTCGTGCCCACCACATATCACATGTGTACCAAGATATCCATCTGTCTTGAATCTGCATCAAGCTCTGGCATGAGCATATCAAGAAATGACTCCACAATAGCCGACATCTCAGCATCCATGTGAGTCATCTCTGTCATCACCTCTGATGACTCATCCTGTTGTGACTCACTAGAGCTTTCCCGCTCTACCTGTGCATCCGTAGACGCAACGTGCACAACAAGGTCACTGCTCTGCACTCCATGCAAAGTATCCTGCAACCCACAAGCAAAAGAGGCTCGCCTGCTCTCTCGCTCTCTACCTGGTTGCATGATCACAGAGACAACACCGTCTCTCCCGTGATCCACATGCAATGGGTGACTTGTACCACTTCTGGCACCTCTCGCAATCACTAGCGAACCCAAATGCATCACAAAATCTTGCTCTCGTAGCGAAATCTGACATCCACAATCTCTAAGCTGACCAATCGAGATCAAACTCACTATCAAATTTGGTACATAGCGCACATGTTGTAACAAGAAAGATGCACCACTCGGTAATGACAGTCTCACATCTCCTACACCTGCTATTGCATGCACCGATCCATCGGTCAAACGTACACTGCCAAGCATCCCGCTAGAATAGCTACAAAACCATTCACGATGCGGCGTGACATGAAACATTGCATCTGTGTCTAGCAACCACTGCGAAGGGAGTGCACTATCCACATGTATAGCATATCGTGCATAGCTCGAGGTAAAAGTGACATCCCTGTCACTAGTATACTCCGACACTACATCTGCCTCAACAGTCAAAGCAACTGAGTCCATGGCATCACTACATACATCTCTGAGACTGCCATGTCTCCTCGATGTCGCATCCGACGAAAACAGTGCCGTCTAACGTGTCCATATTGACCACAATACCAACATGTCACCTGTCGGCGTGCTCGTGAATGTACATGTCTCACACGAGTCCGTGATGACTCAGATCTATCATACATATCATGTCATCTGCGTCAAAGTGCTCTCGAAGTAGTCTCATACATAACAAGAGCATATACAAATTCTGCAAGGTGCAAAGAGAGTGTAGATAGTGCCATCTCCTCTAGCTCCTACCACTAATCGTCAAACATGTTTGAAGGTCTACCTGCATCACCACTCAATGGTCGATGCAACCCTCGCTGTGTCAATGCATCAAGCATACACTCTCTTCATGTGTAAAGTCTGACCCATCAAACATGCACATTTCGGAGAGATCATAATGTGAGCGAGTCTGTCTCTGCCATGAGCACAATGTAGCAAACTAGAAAGCAAAACCACCTCACCAACAACACCTGGAAACTGTCTACAACTATGGCCGGAAACACAATGTAAAACCTGTGAGACACACTCCAAAATAGAGCTCCCGCAATGTCAATACAAGCCTCGCCTGCTCTAGTGTCACACTGCAATCTGTGAGCTAATCACCAAGCCCACACTATGCGGTATCGATGCATACACATGCACAAATCTCCCACCTGCAGAGAACACCGCACGCAAATGATGAGTGCAACCCGCAATCTCTACCTAGATCGCATAAATGATACACATTAAACTCTTGAGAAAATTTCGCCAGAGTTTCGACGCACAATGGCTATCAACACAAAATAACCATTGTCCTGCAAGCTCAATACAATGAGCAATCAATGCGCATCAAACTACACTCAACATACATGCATAAGCTCTGCAAAACTATGGCAAACAATGCTCGAAATCACAAGACTCTCCCACCCGAGAGCAAACCACTATCTCAAGCAAAGAAAGATACACAACTCCTCACTCTTGCGAGAGTGGATACAAAAACACAAAACTGTGTCCAAACTGAGAAAACCTGTCAAAGTGAGAGTAAACACTCGATCACAAACTATGGCGAGAATCTGGAAAAAATCCGACAGAATTTCCCCTGAAAATTGAGCAAAAACTCAAGTACAATCTCTACCATAAACCACAACACTACTCAATGCCAATGAGTAGAAATTCCAAAATGGCTCCACATTTTCACATACAATGGCAATCCGCACTCAACGTACATCAACGAAGTGACCGCACATAAGCAAGCGCCAAAACATTTGCAATCCGGAAACTTGATCAATGCAAAAAGAATGCTCTCAAGAGAGCTCACCGGCACTTGAAAGTGCTCGCCAAAATGCATGTATAATGGGCATCAACCATGCGCCATAACCATATGCAAACCATCCACAAAGACCATGAATCCAAGCACAAAATCACTGCCAAAGTATCCTATGAAAACCAGTGAAAGAAGCTCCACCTGTGTGCTCCAAAAAACTGCGTCTCTCAAGAGACTGCCTCTGTGGTGTGTAAACACCTCCGTACTTCGTTGCCCAAGTCTACCAAAAAACCCTCAAACCACAAGCTTAACACAAGCTGCAATTGCATCTTCAGCTCAGAATTTATGCACTCAACTTTAGGCATCTCCCGTGATTCCAAAAGTGCATCAAACTCGCACACAATGCGACAATAGAAAATCTGGAATTTCTGTATACAGTCAGTCTGAGCTGAATTTCAGCAAAACGGTGGGGAATTTGCAAAAAGTTTCTTCTGTAAAGTTGTAGACCACGTCGAAACAGATGGGTTGAAGGGGACTGAATTCTCAGATCTGCATTCTACAAGGAGAAAATCGAATCTGAAAACAGTGTTGCTGCGCACACAGTTTTTAGGGCAGCATCTTCACTTACACACAGTCTTCCACACTCCTTTCTGAGCTTCCACAAGAGCATACATCACTCTCAACTGAGCTCACAAGATTTATTAATCTCTCTACCGTCGAGAGCGAGCGAGCTATCGCCTCGAAGCTCTCAAAGCCGTCGTGCTCTCCACGGTCACCATAGCTCTGATACCAATTGAAGGGGATGGGGGAGCACCACAGACGGAGAGTGAGAGAGAGAGAAGGAGACACACACACAGATATGGGTGGGGAGACTGTGAAGTGGCAGCTCCCCCTATACAGTATACTCACTATAAGTATAGGGTAACAGTGGGCGGGCGCCCATGACCTGGGCGATCGGTCAAGGAACATAGGCCTTAACCCCAACACTTCCAATGTCGTACACGGAGCTATTACATACAGGACAATAAAAAAGAGTCCTAGCAAACAAAGATCTTGATACATCCGTTGAGACTTCTTCATCAAAAGTTCTAGATGTAATTCTCCTTTCGTACTTCTTTTTGTTCTTGAATGTTTTGGTTTTTAAAGTTTTTAGTTTACAACATAATATGGTTTTGCTATCTGTTAAGGCGGTTACGCCGCTAGCGGAAGCTAAATAGCGAGAACTCAACCAACAACAGAATTTGTCAGACGAGGACGGAGCTTGACCCGCAGGCGCATGGAAACAACTAGGTGGGTGTCAAATCACCTACTCGACCTTCTAATGACAATCACTACTAAGGAAATCAAATCTAAGTTCTAAAACACGCAAGTGACTGAAATCCGTACTACGAACGAATGCTATACAAAACAAGATCTAGAATCATCGAATCGATCTCAAACTCAAGGGGAAGTCTATACACTAGGTAAGAACAACACCCTAAAGACTTGAACTGCAAAATCAACCTATAATCACTCCGTGCGATAAACGCGTATGAAGACAGGCCGAAAAATACAGGTGACCTAAACTTGACCCCGATGGTACTAATGTGTAGCTCTACTCGTTGTGGTTCTATAGATATGCTGCACGCTCTATTCCGACACACGAGTTGGAAGAAAACTCACACCGAAGCTCGTAGGAACGTATCACACGTAGAAGCCGATAGCGCGCACTCTTGGTATCAGTGCGTAGCTCTCACCGTTGCTAACACAATGGCGGTGTCGCTTCTCCAATGGCGGCCCCGTAGCTCGCGTAGCAAGAAGATAAGACTCTCTCTCTCTCTCTCTCTCTCTCAGACACAGTCACGGCGCTCAAAAACTCACTTTGATTAATAATTGAATCTCCTTAGGTTACAAAACTTTGGCTTATATACCTCAGCCTTGGAGGTGAGAACATCTCTAATTATTTACATCAGCAGGTGAAATTAAGTCGGGATTACAGGCTGGAAACTCAATTGAGTCTCGTTACTTAATGAATGGCTCAAATCAAAATTAATGTCGGAAAGACATTTATTACAATCAATGGTTACAAAATGATGGGTGTGAGCAAAAATGCGGGTGTGATCCTCTGCTGGCTCAACACTCCCCCCCTCCGCGTTCATGTCGTCCCTGACATGACTTTGAGGCTTGATCAATAGAGTCCTGTCGTCTTGAGCATCTGCAAATGTGATTCGTAGCGTAGGTTACCGATGGTCAAGGTTGGGCTGAATATTTTGCTTTCGTGAGTGAAAAAGCCGGTGTAGAAAGCTTCTTCGAATGTTTGCATGTGGAAGCTAGGCAAAAACATAATTCTTTGGTACAAGAGATGTAACACCTTTGGTGATGGTTGCAATGAAAGATCATACATCATATCCGTCACTGTGTCGGCCGTCGATAGTAGACTCGAGGTCGTGGCTTTATCTGGCGCGAACACTTCAATGCATGCTAAGAGAGTCCTGCAGATTTTCTTTAGCATCTGACACGAAAGGTCAGGAGAGCCAGTAAAGAGTTTGATGGTGCCCGTTAGGGTTTTCACCATGTAGGCTTTACCTATTCTCTCTCCTGCCTTTGGTCCTGGCATCCTTGGGTAATTAAGCCAATTTGGCTTCTTTTCTGCAATCCTGCCATGCTCTTTCCAGCTTCTGACTCTTGGCACCGGGCAGAAGGTTGCATCCTCCCGAATCTCCTTTGGAGCCTCTACCAAGTAGATGAGGTAGGCTGGGTATTTGTTCAGCCAACCTTTCCTCCATCTAGGTTGAGAATCTACAATCTTCTTTGATTGTTCATCCTTTGTGATGTCGCCTTCGTAAAGAGCGACATACTGCTCCTCCTCTATTCTCTTTTTCGTCTTTATCACTTCAAATTTCATCAGAGGGAAAGGCAGGCTGGGTTGCATCCACTCTTCATGGAGCACTTTTGTGTCTAAACCTTGAAGTCTAATGGAGATGAGGAGTCTCCTTTCCCATTCCATTTCTGCCTTGGCACTTTCCTCTGTTGACTTTTCTATTTGGTCCTGGAGCCTTTGTTCTTCTTCTTCAGAGATTCCTGAAGTTGAGGCCACTTCTTGAACTGGGGCTGGATCTTCAATTGTGGTTGCCTCTCCAGTTTCTGGTAGCTCTATGGCTGCTCCCCCTGCTTCTTCTTGTGGTGTCTCTGTTTCTCTTCTTTGTTGCTCTTGGAGGTCTTGGAGCTGTTTGCGGAGGGCCTCATTTTCTGTCCTTAGTGTTTGGTTTTCTGATGTGAGCCTCTCCTCTGCAGCCAATGATCCCTCCGCCATGTGCAACCTTTGCACTTGCTCTAACCTTAGCTCTCTTTGCAAACTTCTGACCTGCTCTTCCAGAGCTGGTACGAGGGCTCCCTCTTGTTCTGTTCCTGCTCTGCTAGCTCTAGGGGTGGTCCTGAGTCTCATGATTGTCCTTTCTTGAAGTTCGACTCTTTCCCTTAGCTCAATGAGCTCATCCTTGGCTGTCTCCAGCTCATCTTCTATTCGCTCCTTTGCTTCCTGTGAGCTTGTTACCTCTCTTGAAGCTTCGGCTAGTTGGAGTATCAAGCCGTCTCTCTCGTTTTCTGCGTCGTAGAGTGATGCTTTATGACTTTCAGATTCAGTCATAGCATTCTCTAACTTCTTCTGCAACTCTGCTTCCTTTTGTTTTGCTGTCTCAAGTGCTACTTCCTTTGCTCTGGATCTTTCTTTAATCTTGCTGAGCAGTTCATGCACCATGTGCATGTCTTTTTCATCTTCATCTGTCAACTTGACAGCTCTTTCTGCCACCACCTCCAATGGCTTCGGATCGTTCATTTTCTCTTTACTCTCCATTGTACCCTTTGTCTTTTCCTTCGTCCCTTTCCGATCATCTTGTTTCCGTAGGGATATCCCATAAACTGCCTCCAGGGCCTCTTCTTCACTGTATCCGATCGCTACCAGATCCTCATAATCATCTTTCTTTTGTTGAACTGGATCTATCTCCTTTTCCTTGGTCCCGGCCTCCGGCTTTTCCATAATTTCTGTTTCTATTTCTATTGTGGTTTCCTCCACAATAATTTCCATCTTCTTCGGGCTTGGTACAACAGTAAAAGATGGCTGATTGTCTTCAGTCATCTTGGCTTTCCCTTTGTTTGCTTGCCCGTCTTTCTCTTCAGGTTCAGTAGAATCATCTATTTTTTTCTTCCCCTTGTCGTCCTTTTGCAGCTCAGCTTTTAAAAGCTGTACTTCCTCTTCAGTATAAGGCTCGACAGGTTGCTGCTCCAGTATGGCCTCCGACTCCTCATAAGCTTTAATATATTGATCATATTGATCAACATGTGGCCTGGCTGAGCTGGTTCCGACTTTACTGGGGTCTGGCACCCACATTTCTTCGAAGTCCCCCTTTAGAGCTCTTTCCGCTCTAAACTGCTTCACCAGCCTTTCCATTCTTGCGGCTTTTTGACTTTTGGTTTGCTTGGGATCGGCCTTCTTCTTCACTTTCTTCTTGAGCGGCTCGTCCACGGCCTCCTCGGGTTCTGAAACTATTTCTAGTTTTCGGCGTGCTCTTGTGGACGCCCTCTTGGATACTTCTTGCTGTTCTTCCTCCTCATCGGCTTCTCTAAGCCACTCATTCTGGGAGGGAATCTGTGGCCCTTGATCCCTAGCTCCAATAGCTTCATAAGCTATTCTTGTTAGGATTTCTCCTCCTCCTATGTACCTTGGCTTCTGGTTGTGCATGGCGATTACTTGCTCGTGGATGTATTGAGCATAATTCACCTCTTTTGGCATGTTGCTCTTCAGTGCCCATGTGATGGTTGTCGCAATGGCATGGGGTGGTGTAGTATACTTCTGCGGTCTTTTACTGCACACATGGAAAAACTGGTTGTATAACCGGCAAAGGGTTGCCGCTCGTTGATCTGCCATATCTGCGTAGGTTGTATTTTGTTTCTTTGATCCATAGACCTCTATGGCCTCCCTTCTTTCTCTGACAGAACTCCCTTTGTTGTGCAGCTTCAATGCATCTGCAATGAGCTGTGGAGTGATCTGTACTTCAACTGTTCCTCCATCGATGGCTGTCAACGTGGCTTTCCCATCCTTCTGAATGGATGTTGTCAACTCATACACTCTTCGTGTGTCTACACCTGATGGTCTCGAGGTGAAGAACCTGTGTAAGTCAGCCTTTTCCAGGTATCTGCTTATGTTCTCCGATCTGCTATAATCCACTAATTCTCGTGGGATCATAGGTACATCGACCGATTGCCCTTGAGGATCTCTGAAAGTCCCCTGGTAGATCTTTATTCCCTCTTTTTCTAGTACTGCTTCCTCCACCCAAGTCTTGGTTGGCTTGAGGGTTTCTGTTGGAATATCAAAAGGTTCTGCCTCTGCAAGAGCATCCTTGATGGTTGGTCTTTTTCTCTTAGTTGCCGATGACTTAGCGGAATCCATTGATCCTGTAACTCCAATTTCAGAAGTTAGCGTCTTTTTAGTACTGAAAGCCGAAATGAAGCTTTTAACTATTCAAATGACTTGAAAATTGAAACATGAGCTATTCAGGGCCTAAGGATGCAATGTAGGTGAAAAAATATGCAAACTGGGCTCAAAAACATGCTTGAGACATCATACGCGTATGATGTCTTTTGTGTCAGAATGACTTCATATTGGTTGTGCTTGTAGCTGATAGTGTATACATGAGTGTCATATGCTTGGATTTGAGTTTGGATACCATTTGGTCAAGTTTTGGCCAGTCCAGTCCAGTTCAGGCTCTTGGCAAAATTTTGAAAGGAAAATGGATTTTATGATCCAAATTGGATAAAACTTGGTGGATTACTTTCAAATGGCATGTAGAACACTTCTGTTTGGTGGTTGAAGCCCTGAGGTGCCAAATTCACATAGTGAGACATCATACGCGTATGATGTCTTTTGGTGCATTTTTGGACCAATTTTTTCTATAAGCTTGGATTTGGCTTTAGATAGGCTTATTCAGTGGATTTATCAAGTTTGGATGGAATTGGGACTAAAAATGGCTCTGGAGACATCATACGCGCATGATGTCTTTTTCATCAATTTTTCATGGGATTGGTTCTGTGGACTCTCCATGTGCTAGTGAAGAACTGTTTATACTCAAATCTTGGTTTGGACTTGAATATGTTGGATTTGGGACAAAAATAGGCTTTGTATGAAGGATTTTCTCTTAATTGGGCTAATGGGGTGATCCACTTGACCAAATGGTTCCAAACTTCATATGTAGCATGTATTAGATATATATAATGGATGTATGATGACAAATGAGCATTTTTGGCTCTGTAAGTGCAAATAGACATTATACGCGTATGAAGTCTTTTGTGTCAAAATGGTGCTTTTTGATTCTAGATAGCTTGTAGATGTGTTAATCAACAATCCTACAAAGTTTCAATGAGTTTGGAGTTATTTTGACAAAATTAGGACCAAAAATCAATTTTATGGCCTACTTTGCGTCTTTTTGGTTTTCCTTGGGTTTTCTAACTCCAATTCTCATGATACTTGGTTCATAGGATGTGATTAACATGTGGAATGAGGCTATGCACTCAAATGTTGAAATGAATGTGAAAATCATGCTGTGAGACATCATACGCGTATGATGTCTTTTCTTGAAATGTTGGTCTTTTTGTGCAAAGAATGCTTTGTGCTAGTGCCCTAAGCCCTGCTAACTAGTTTTCAACTTAAAAAGTCATCAGTTTAGCTAAAAAGCCCCCTTATAGGCATTTCAGTCTCCGAAGTCGTCTTTTTGCCTTGGAGTTGAATTTCTTCAACTTTTCTTCTTGAGAGTTGCATTTCCAGCTCATTGGATATGTTGTGAAGCCATCCAGTTGGTTGACTTGACTTTGGCTCCCCGTTCTCCATCTTTCTCCATTTGGTTGCTCGAAAGCGTCTTTTTCACCATCGGTAAGTGAATCAGCTTTCTTTTGGTTTTGCTTGCAAACATAAGTCATCCATGTATAGTTGAAACTGCTCGTGAAGTTTCATGTCATTTGGTCGTCAATTTTAGCCGTTATGCCAAAATGACGCTTTGTGTGTCCGCAGCCGAATCGGTTGTTCCGACCTACTTTTGGTGATCCAAACCTGGAGATACTCCATGGTTGCATTGCCCTCGATGTTGTTAAGCTTCTGAGAAGTTTTGTGTCGTTCCGACAACTTTTTTCTGTTTGCCTCTTGCAGGCTCTGTTGACCTAGGGTTTTTCCAGTCGTTCTTTCTCGAGCTTTGAGTGCTAGAAACTCATCTCCTATACTAGGGTAACCCACCTCTAAGTTCTTGCAAGGTTTGGTTAGGCGGTTGTGCCCCTACCTAGCGTTCTTCCCCATTCCCCGTCTGCTCTTGTTTCTTGGTTTTGGTGAGTTTTCGCGACAAAAGTTAACGATAAGCATCAAAAGCTTATGGCAACGAGTCTACCTCTCATGTCTGGTGTCCTCTGAGCTCTCGTAGCAGTCGTAGAAGGCGGTAGAAGGCCGGATGCTCCTGTGTGCTCTTTGCTCTCTCCAAGAAGGTAATAGTGGAAATGAGCTTGATAGTGAAGTGAAAAATACTTAACTTCGGGCTTCCCGGATCACTTGTTACCAAATTTGACATGTGCTCCTATCTCGTCGTGAAATGCACTTTAGGATTTGAAATTTCTCAATTTGGACTCCGTTTGACCTGTTTCTGAGAAATCTGTCCACTTTGCCAAAATTCTGTCATTTCGGGCTTTCCGCAACTTTTTCAGAATTGTACCCATTTTTACCATGGGTTGCCCTTGTCATTAGGACCATCACCGTCTATTCTTTTCTTTTTTCCGATCTCATTTCACCTGCTTTTTTATTTTTCTTTTATTTTTATTAAGAAAATCATAAAAAATAAAGGAAAATAGCAAATTGAAGCCAAAAAATTCCAAACATACACGATAAATAGCTGGTAACCCTGTGTATATGAATATACACTTCTTTGTGATTTTTGGACTTGGATTACCACTTTTTTCCACTTTTTAGCTCCAAAAACACTCTTATTTAGTGATATTTACACATCTAGAGACCCAAATTCATCATTTGATCTCTTCTTGTTGCAAAACAAGGTATATAAGGGCATAAATATTATCAATATCCGCAATCAAACATAAAAAATTGCAAAATCATGTAAGACACTGCCCTTGTAATATAATTTTTTGTTTTTCTTTGTTTTTTCCGCTTGTAGCTGCTTTGTAGCTCCTGTATACCTCCCCCCCTCCTAGTCTGAGTCCTCCCGGACGACTATGAAGTGTCTGTGGGTGAAGCATTGTAGTTGTTTTGGTCATAAGTTCCCAATGCAATTGTAGAGCGATGATACAACAGTCTTTCCAATAAAGCTGCTCTTTGTTTGATTGAAGGATTGGTGGTCGGGTTTTGGGTTGGTTTTGGCACTTCGGTAGTAGAATCAGTAGATGGATTCTTCGTTACCTTGTTGTCTTTTTTTACAATCCAAATCTGCTTCCGCTTTGCTTGTGCTTGCCACAAATCTTTGCGACCCAAACCTGCTTTGTTCTGTTTGTTGATTTCCTCGCCTTGAAATACCTAGGAGTTTCCGTTGATTGTATTGAAGGGAGTTCCTTTTTACAAATCTTTGGGATCCAAATTTGCTTGCTAGCTTTGTGCCGTCATGAACTTCTTTGGAATCCAGATCTGTTTCACTGTCCTTGATTGTCGGGGATCACTCTGTTGTCTGTATTGAAGACTCTGTTTGTGTTTTCTGGCACACCTTTTTTGGTCTCCATACCAACTTTGACTCCGTTTTTTCCAAGGTTGAGCTGTTATATTATTGCTTGTCTTCCTTATCCAATGTTGAGAATTCCTCGTCGAAGAGTAATCCGGTTGTATAGAAACTTTTGGTTGCCATTGCTTCTTCTTTTTCTCTGTTTGTTGTTTGCCCTTGTTCGCGGATTCTTCCTTTGGAGTTGGCTCTGCTCCTTTGGTGAACTTAACTGATTGACTTTCACCTTCGTATTTGATAAGCACTGATTTAGAACTCCAGTCAATCATTGCATTGTATTGCTTCTGCCATGGTTGTCCTAGCAATAATGGATGTTGTGTAGCTTGGTCTTCAACCACGTAAAACATATGAGGATACACATATTGGTTAATCTGTATATGTAAAACTGTGCATCCGACAGTTTTGATTGAATTCTCAGAGTAACTCTTTAACTCTTGCTTGGCAGTTTGTAGTTTAGTGTCATTTGTCAATTGTCTATACAAACTGAGTGAAAGTAGGTTAGCTTGAGCTCCTGAATCCAATAGTGCTCTGGCTTTGATTTGGTTGGTTCCTACTTTGCATTCAATGATGGGTTCTTCTTTGTCATTATCCTTTCTGTTATACTGACTGCGTTTATTCGTATTGCTCCTTCATTGCGCTGTTTCTGACGCAGTAGTCTTCTTTTCTCCATTCTTTCCTTCGCCTCGGCTTGCGCTTCCTCCTCAATCTTTTTCTTTTTCTGGACACGCAGCTTTTCTTGATGTATTTTGAGAAGCATGTCTTGGGTTAGCGGCAAAAGATACTTTTTCACTCTGCATCCACTAATCCAATTGGGCATTTCTTCTCCGTCTAATGTAGCAAGCTTGACGGCTCCACTTGGTGATAGATCTTTAATCACCAGAGGTCCCATCCCTCGCTTTTTAAGCTTCTTAGCATGCTGTTTCAGAGTGTAAACTAGGACATAGTCCCCAACTTTAAACTCTTTAGTCCGCACATGCTTATCAAAAAATTCCTTTTGTCGCCTTTTTTGAGCGTAGATGGAAGCTACTGCTTTTAGGCGAAGCTCATCTAGCTTTTCCAGGTCATCTATTCTATCAGAGAGCTCGTGCCCTGTCCACTCTAGATCCTTAGCCACCCTTAAGGTTGAAATCAAGAATTCTATTGGCAAGATAGCATTTAGCCCAAAAACCATGTTATATGGGGTCGTTCCTATTGATGTTTTATATGCTACCCTATATGCCCATAATGTTGAATGCAACTTCTGGTCCCAGTCAGTTCTCGACTCAGATACAATCTTCGTAAGGACCGTGCATATGGTTTTGTTTGTTGCTTCAGCTTGTCCGTTTGCTTGTGGATGATACGGGGCTGATTTCCTATGGATTACCATGAATTCATCTAGAAGGATCTTTATCACTTCATTTATGAAATGTGTGCCTCGATCACTCACAATTTCTATTGGCAATCCATATCGTACAAAGACGTATTCATACAGAAATTGTGCCGTGGTCCTGGCATCTGCTTTTTGAGTTGCCTTTGCTTCGACCCACTTTGTTAGATAGTCTGTAGCCACAATGATGTATTGTGCATGAGTCTTATATGCAGGAGGTGAAATGGGTCCGACATAATCAATCCCCCATTTTGCAAAAGCTCTTGCCCCCATCATTGGTCTAAGCGGCATATCATCTCTTTTAAGTGGTACTTTGGTCCGCTGACAGTCATCACACCGTTTAACGTATTCCTCAGCGTCCATATGTAATGTTGGCCACCATATTCCTGCGGCTAAGACAAGTTTTGCTGTCTTATCACCTGAGAAATGGCCTCCACCTACTCCTCCATGAGCTTGCTCTAGGATTATCACATACTCAGACTCTGATGCGCAAATCCTAAGCTGGTTGTCTTTACCTCTCTTATAGAGTTGATCTCCTATTAAAGCGTAATCTCTAGCTTCTGTCTCTACAGATTTCTGACGAGCTTTTGACGTTCCTTCTGGAAAGTTCTATTTGTGAGATATTCAACAATATACTGACTCCATTCTGGAGCGATCATTATCTGATATAATGTCGAATACTCGGCTGGCGGTTTTGATGAACATACAATACATACAGTGACATATTCATGTACGCTTTCTTTCATTCCTGGCCAATAGACTCCCAATTGTAACAAATTCCTATATGTGTTCCTTCTTGAACAATGAAATGCACATTCCTGAACATGTGCTTCGCGCAGATATATATTATATTCCTCAGGATTGATGCATAGTCGTAAAACATGATCATTTCCCAATTGATACAACCTTCCTGCAACCAATTGAAGATTCTTGGATTGCTGAATAGCAATATGTTTCAGGTTGTATTCTCTTCTATCGAACTCTCCTCCATAGGTTAATAGGTCAACGACATTTTGAGACCACTTAGGTATCATTTCTATGTTGAACAAGTACGCGTCTGGCATGTCGTCATCTACTCCTATAGGGTCTTCTCCATTCGTCAATCGCGAAAGATGATCAGCTCTAAGATGTGTTTTTCCTTTCTTTACTACTACCGTGAAGTCGAATTCCAGTAAGATAATGAACCATCTCACTATTCTCCCGGTATTGCATGGTTTATTCACTAGGTAGAGCAAGGCTTGGTGATCTGTAAAAAACACAAACTTGTTGGCTAGAAGATAATGCCGAAATTTCTTCACAGCATATATCATTCCTAATCCCTCTCGCTCTGTTGTGGTGTAATTCTTCTCTGCATGGTTGAGCTGTCGACTGGCGTAACAGATAGGAAAATCCATGTTTCCTTCTTCTGGCTGAGCCAGAATGCATCCTATTGCATATGCCGAAGCATCTATGTGCACATGGAATATCTTCTCCCAATCTGGTGATTTCAAGACTGGAGCAGTAATGAGTGCCTCTTTCAATTTCTTGAACGATTCCTCACACTCCTCTGTCCATTCAAAATTCACTATTAGCCTGTAAAGTGGTTGGCCTATTATAGCGTACATGTAAATGAATCGTCTATAATATCCGCAATGTCCCATAAAGCTCTGTACTTGTTTCGCATTGGTTGGTCTAGGCATATCCACTATAACTTTTATCTTCTCTAAATCCGTGGATATTCCGTTTTGTGAGACAATATGTCCTAGAATTCTGCCCTGTCGGACCATAAACACACATTTCTCAGGATTGAGACAAATGCGATATGTCCTACATTTCTCAAATACTTTTCTTAGGTGTTCTAGATGCTCATCTCTCAGTAGAGAATGTACACATAAGTCATCCATGTAGATTTCTAGAAACAGCCTTAAGTATTCTTTGAAAGCATGCGTCATCAGCCTCTGGAAGGTTGCGGGAGCATTGGTTAGACCAAAAGGCATAACCCGATAAGCATAAATTCCCCACTCCGTTGCAAAAGCTGTTTTATGTTGATCTTCCATGCTATGGCTAGCTGGTTATATCCTGAAAAACCATCAAGAAAGGAGTATGCTGTTTTCCCTGATACACGCTCTAGAACATGATCAGTTATCGGCAGGGGATAATTGTCCCTGATTGTTGCAGCATTCACTTTCTTTAAGTTGACACACACTCGGAGTTTTCCGTTCTTCTTAGGTACTACCACAATCGGAGATACCCAATCAGTGTGTTCAATCTCGTATATGAATTCAGCTTCCATTAGCTTATCTATCTCTTCCTTGATTCGCTTAGCAAAAGTATCATTATATGTGTATGGTCTCTGTCTGCTAGGCTTTGCGTCTTGTTTCAGTGGGATTGAGTGTTGGCATATCGATGGGTCAACTCCCTTTAAGTCCTTATAAGACCATGCAAACACATCCCTATACTCTCTGAGAAGACTCAAAAGTCTCTCTTCCTCGCCTGGAGACAAATCTGTGGCTATGTACACCGGTCTAGGCGTCTCACCTGGAGCTGCTAAATCAACTTTTTTTGCATCCTCCGGTCCGTCATAAGATTCGTTCTCCTTCCTCTCTCGAATAGGTGGGGTTAATATCACCTTCCTATCCTCTATTGTGAATTTCCTATAGTGAGAGGGAACATCCATGTTTTCCTTGATTTTGGCGTTTTGTCCTCTCCACTCTCAATTTCTGTCGTCCAAACTTCTTTCAGAGTTTTCTTGAGCTCTCTGTACTTGTTTCTACGTTCTAACTTGGACTCCGTGTGTTCTCTGTTGCGCTTGTTCTTTTCTGATTTTTCTGTTTCAGTTTTCGTTCCATTATTTTGAACTTGATTTCTTGAGCCTCTTTTGTCTTTTCGTAAGCTCTTTTGATCACTGCCTCTCATTCTTCCAGAAATCTTATCCTTAACACAATCTTCAGCCTTTACTAGCATTAGGAATTGATTTTTTCCTCTTATTCTAGGCATCGGATTGGTTCTAACCCCTTTTGTTTTTTTCTTTGCTCTATAGTGTTTCTGGCGTTGTTTAGTTTGGTTCGGAAAATCATAAAATCGGACATCCGTTATAGTTTCTTCGTTTCCGCTTGAATTGTCCGTTGACTCGTTGTCTGCTTCATTTCCCCACTCTGGATGATTGGGAATGTCGTGAAACACCTCTTCTTCATCTTCCTTTTCCAGTGTATCGTTCTTTTCAGTTTCTTTTTTGAGTACAGTTCTCAACATGAAATACGGAACCACGTCGTACCCGTCCTTGTCGCAAAATTTCGTTGTGGGACCATCCGGAATTGCACAAACATCTAGGGTTGCTAGAATGTGTGTCCATTCTAATGGTTCAAACGTGTCCTCTGGAAAGGGTTCTCCTACATAAGTTTCGTCTTCGATAGCCCTTTCTAAAACACATTCTTCTCGTTTCAGACTTCCACATTTCGAAGCTCCACACATCCATAACTCCTTGGGTTTACCTAACCAAGCTGGAAATTCGGATCCCGCCAAAGTAGCTGAATCAAACTCCTCTACCGGTGTTCGGTTCACATCTTTGTAGCTATGGTCTTTCAGGTTCACACGTGTAGTGGTTTCCATATTTCTCAGGTATATGTGATCGTAGCCCCAATCCTGGACCATTTTCAACTGTCTCATGAATGGTCTTCCCAGTATGATATCATAGTTATTCTCCTTGCCAAAATCGACAATAGCAAAAGTATGTTCGTATTCAATGCCGCAAGAAGTCACTACAACTTTCTCTAATAACCCCATAGGTTTCTCCATGTGTCCATCTGCTAATTGGAGTTTCAACCTAGTCTTCCTTATTGCTGGTTTCCCCCATTTTTTCCAGATTTCTTTTGTAGCAATGGCTACCCCAGCTCCGCTGTCTAGTATTGCCATTGTGTTCACTCCTTGGAATTCAACTGGTAAGGTTGTATTCCCCTCTTCACCTTCGCAATACTCTCCGACCTTGTTTAAGGGTACAGGCTTAGCGTTCTTTTGTGGCTTGCTCAGCTCCTCTATGCTCTCTTGCAATCTCGATGTTGGATCTTTTATCCCGAATTTCTCCAAGCATTTTCCTACAGTGGTCCACATATGTGGTCTTAGCCTCAAAAGCTCAGCTAGAGTGATAGTGCATGTCACTGGTGTTGACAAAATCTCTATCAATCCTTGCGAGTCCATGACTTTTTCTGATGAGATTTTTCGTGAGGGAAGTGCTCTAATCTCGGATTTTGCTTCATACTCTCCTAAGTATGAAGGTAAGGTTTTCAGTGAATGAGGTTTGCTCTCCATTGTTCTAACAGAGCCCCCATCTCCCCAGTAAGATTGCAGATCCAAGTCCACTTGAGATCCTGCCTCAAATTCCACTATGGGAGGATTCCTGATGTCCTTTTCCCAATTTGTCTGATTAGCTTGGCAACTTAGCTCGTTTGCAAAGTTTGCCTCTCTCACTTGTTTCCAAAATTCATTGTAATCCTCATCTCTTCCGTAAGACCTCTGTATGACTGGATGAAAACTCTCTATCTCCTGATCGGTTGTGTTCAATACTATGCGGTCATCCTTTTGTGTATTTTCAGGCTTTTGTGCACTGGGAGTCTTTTCAGCTACCCGTGAAACGATAGTCTCTTGCTGAATTGGGTTTTCCGTTCCACAATTCATTGTTTCTCTTGGTGGTTCTAATAAAGCTTGTGCAGTCTCGATCATTCTCTGGCACATTTCAAGTCTCTGCTTTTCCAATTCTGCGTTTGGGTATGTCATCCACCTCTGTTCTTGTGTTTGGTTGTTCTTTAACCTAGCTTCGTAAGCTCTCATCAGTGCGTCCAATGGTTCGTGTACTTGTCGACTAGCACTGATCCCCCTGAGCTTAAGCTCGTTGTTTCTTTGATACTCTTTTGTTTCGTTCTTTCCGGGCTCATCTCTCGTTTCCCGTTTTGACTCTCAAGTTTTTCTAATCTAGCTTTAGTTTGCTTTAGTTCCTCAGCTAGAATAGCGTCTTCACGTTCTTTTCTCAACTTCATGCGTGCTTTTCTAGCTTTCCATGTGTTTTTCTGACTCCGCGGTCCTTGACTAACCACTTCAGTCGCTAACTTTCCATTCTCAGGTTCTCTAGTGGTTTTCTTAGCTTGAGCTCTAGTAACAACTTGCGTTGGTATCAGAGTTTCATTTTCAGACCCACTGCTGGTAGGAATAGTTTCTAGCATATTCAATGTCGTCTTTTGCACTTTGTTTGGATTCTTTGAACAATCCTCAATGAAGTGAGTAACCCCACACTCAGTGCAATAAGCGTTAATTCTAATGATTTCCGTATGTGGGCAAACATTCATCAGATGGTCACCTCCACACTTGTAACAGGGTCCTAGTGCTGGTCTTGGTCCGCTTGATTCGTCCTTTGTGGATAGGATGGTCTTTGTCCTGTTAACCCTCCATGAGCTATGAACATCAAGGTTCTTGCGTCCAAATTGTATCTCTCTTCATCAGAAGCACTTGTAACTGTTGGTGTTCCAACATTCCCCATCATGCCCCATGGTTCTGGTTGTTTTGGTTCTTCTGGTGGGTAATAAACTGTCGGAGACATGTGTGCACCCGATTCTTCGTAATAGGCTTGAACAGGCACTAAGGCTTGTTCTTCCTGATTCTCTAAAGTTGGTGCATATCTAATGCCCACTGGTCTTGCTCCTGGTAAAGGTGGTTGTTGTCCCAATACCGGTTGCGGTCTTTCTATCCCCATAGGTCCTGGTACATTTCCCGTTGGGTATCGAGGTACTGGATGTATCTGAGGTGGTGCTAATTGAGCAGGAGGTGCATACTGGCGCTCCCTTACATACCCTTTGTTGTAATAGCACTCCTCTGTTGGATGATTTGTCCATTTTTGTTCAATAGCACACCATTTCAGTGTTTTTGGCAATGGTTTTTGGTATGGTGCCATCCTTTTTAGAGCATCTTCTATCATTTGCTCTACATTTGGCATGGTTGTTGTTTGAACATTCTTTTTAGTGGTAGTCTCGCTCGCTACGGAGGAGGAGCTACTGGATGCAAAATCTGTATCCGCTGACACCTCTCCATAAACCGTACAGTTATCCACTAAGTACAATGCCTCTCTCGTTACTTGCTCGAAACTTGTACAAGCTTTCAAGTGCAAGTCCTTCTTGAGAGTGTCGTTCCTCAGTCCCTCAATAAAGAGAACAGATAGTCTGTCATCTTGTGGTCGTTCACGTACTGGACATCTCTCAATGTATTGTTTGAAGCGAAGTGAAGCTTCCTTCACTTTTTCGTGTTCTCTCTGTTTAAAAGCATATATTTGTGAGACCGTATTGTGCTTAATCCCTCGTTTTGAGAATTCCTCAGCAAACTCTCTTAGCAAATGGTCAATGTCATGGAATCCCCCAATGTTCATTGGTTGAAACCATGTCAATGCGGTACCTTCTAGAGTAAGACCAAATCCCTCGTATTGTGTATGGAAATCTGTTATCTGCTCAGCTCTTAAGACTTGCTTAAAGAGTGACACATGTGCATACGGATGTCCTGAACCACCATACTTCTTTGGCATACACTTGGCTACTTGAGATGGTCTCATACGTCTATGATCTGCTACCAATCTCATTGCTCCTGTGTCTCGGCTAAAGCTTTCTCTAGCACCATGGACTTCATGGGTTACTCTTGTCGGTTCCTCTGCCCTGAATCTACTACTGGGAGGTAAATGTGATGGTTCCGCTTCAAACCTTGGACCTGGAGTGGTATAGGTGGGGTTTGGAACTGCACTACCTCGATTCGTCTCCATTGACTCTCTGGAATGTAATGATCCTATTGGTCCGAGCTTCGAGTCCCAAGGTTGACTGAAAGAGTCAGCAACCTGAGTTCTTTGTCCTCCTGTTGTCATTGAGTTTTGCACTCCAGTTGTTGGTGCTGGTCTATGTGAGCTAGAAGTAACATAATACTGATGTAGCGGTCCCCCAAAGTATGTATATCCTTCTAATTCTTTCTTGCCCATTGTTGAGTATTGCCTGCCATACTTATCGTAAGCAACAATTTTCACTTCCGATCCCTCTGTGTAGGTAAAGACATAAAGTCTTTTTTGGTCTGTCAACTCTCCGGTGTAGGGTTCTTCACATCTATAATAGAGATCTTGCTCCCCATTATTATATTTGTATAGCCCCACATAGATGTTATCAGTGTTGATCCTTGTAGTTTCATTCTCTCTTCTTAACCTCGCATTAGGGAAGTTCATTATTGGTGCTTTCTCCTCGAGTTCTTCATCTATTTTGGCTTTGGTGCCCATCAATCCCCACTTGTCCACAATGTTAGGGTTTAGGACTACCAAGTACATGGTACCCTCGTCATCTAGATATCTATCTCCGCTATAGCTCACAGGCACTAAGTCCTTGAACTCACTAGGTCTATCTTCTATCTTTACACAATAGCGGTCCATTCCATCTTTGTAGATCTTGGCACCTTGCTCATTGTCGTACTGGTATTTTATGAACAATAGCTTCATTGTGGCGGAAGGGTTTGATGATCCTGCTGCCATATTTTCTCTGTTGTTCAGGTTCAAGGGTTCCAAGTTTTCCGTGAAAATCTCGTAAGATTTCTCCGAAGAAGTATCAGAGACACTTCCTTCAAAGATAGGCTCTAATGGTTGCACCCAACTTTGGTTTACACTCCCCTCGGTTGATATGACACTTGCTGGTTCCCCTTGTTTTGGTTGATTATTCCGGAGATTCCTGCCCGATCTCAAATTCATCAATTCCCCTAAAGGACTGTAACTTTTTCGTCTCGGCAATTTGTTTTCCCAGGTTTTTGTGGTCAGAATTGATCCAAACTGACTGATACTTGGTCAATTGTTTAATCTTGTCAGTCGGACAACTTCTGTTTCATCAAGTGAGAATTTTGTTGCAGTTATGCTGAAAAAGACATTATACGCGTATGATGTCTTTTTTCACAGATTTTGACTATTTTGGTTATGCTCACTCTCAGTGGCCCCTTTATGCTCTGTTCACTCACAAAATTCAGTTTGAACTCTGTTTGAGCAAGTTATGGCTAGTTCAGGCTTTTCTTGGCAATTTTCCGCTTTTGACTTGTTTTTGGGTCAATTGTGATCCAAATGGGATGAAACTTGAAAGATAACCTCTAGACAGCTATTACAATGGATCTGTGTTGGCAAAGTATCAAAATATGTCCAAAATTAGGTCAAAGACATCATACGCGTATGATGTCTTTTTCATCAATTTGGGTCCAAACTTGATATTTATGCTTTCTACAGTGTTTGTAACAATCTTGTCAGGTCAGATTTCAAAAATAAGCAGTGGAAGTGCCAAAAGACATTATACGCGTATGATGTCTTTTGTCCCAGATTTTGACTATTTTTGGTTTTAAGCCTTCTCCAATGTTTATAATTGAGTTTCAAGTGTTTTTGTCAGGTTTGAATGTAAAAAAAACAAGATCTGAATCCAAAATTTCCTTTTCTTTGCGTTTCTTGGACTCCGACTTGTCTTTTTGGGTTCCTTTGAGTGTTAATGCTCTTGTTTTAAGTTGATCTTAGGGTAAAACCCCCCCTTCTAAACACTCTGGCAATGTCAAATTTTCAATTTTAGTCTCTGTTTAGGCCCTAAGACATCATACGCGTATGATGTCTAAAGATGCAGATTTCCAGTTTTTCAGCACAGAACTCTTCCAATAGCTCTTTTAAGTGCTCAGCAACAATCAGTTACACAGAAAATTTTTCGGAACTTTGTTTATTGCATATTTCACTACCAAAGAGACTTTTTCAGTGATCTAACATGCAATCAAACACATCAAGCTAATAGAACACCAATTGATAGCTCTAGATCAGGATCAAATCAGGCCCTACCTAAGCTACTTCTAATCATAAAATGGATTTTTTTGCTATTGAAAATAAAAAGAGATTTACTACCACACAAGGGGTAGAAATTGCTTTTTATGTCAACAACCACTTAAACACCATCAAAAACAATCTAATCTAAGCTAAACTAAAAATACTGTCAACACGGAAGACCCAGGAATACCCCACTTCCTAGTATCTCTAGAGACCTTCGGAGTCCACCACTCCTAGATCTTTTCTAACTAAAGTATACAAAGTAGTTTATACGACTCACCTCGTAGGATTAGTCTAAGGTCACCTACTTAGGGCTCTCGTCCCCGGCAGCGGCGCCAAATGTTAAGGCGGTTACGCCGCTAGCGGAAGCTAAATAGCGAGAACTCAACCAACAACAGAATTTGTCAGACGAGGACGGAGCTTGACCCGCAGGCGCATGGAAACAACTAGGTGGGTGTCAAATCACCTACTCGACCTTCTAATGACAATCACTACTAAGGAAATCAAATCTAAGTCCTAAAACACGCAAGTGACTGAAATCCGTACTACGAACGAATGCTATACGAAACAAGATCTAGAATCATCGAATCGATCTCAAACTCAAGGGGAAGTCTATACACTAGGTAAGAACAACACCCTAAAGACTTGAACTGCAAAATCAACCTATAATCACTCCGTGCGGTAAACGCGTATGAAGACAGGCCGAAAAATACAGGTGACCTAAACTTGACCCCGATGGTACTAATGTGTAGCTCTACTCGTTGTGGTTCTATAGATATGCTGCACGCTCTATTCCGACACACGAGTTGGAAGAAAACTCACACCGAAGCTCGTAGGAACTTATCACACGTAGAAGCCGATAGCGCGCACTCTTGGTATCAGTGCGTAGCTCTCACCGTTGCTAACACAATGGCGGTGTCGCTTCTCCAATGGCGGCCCCGTAGCTCGCGTAGCAAGAAGATAAGACTCTCTCTCTCTCTCTCTCTCTCTCTCTCTCTCTCTCTCAGACACAGTCACGGCGCTCAAAAACTCACTTTGATTAATAATTGAATCTCCTTAGGTTACAAAACTTTGGCTTATATACCTCAGCCTTGGAGGTGAGAACATCTCTAATTATTTACATCAGCAGGTGAAATTAAGTCGGGATTACAGGCTGGAAACTCAATTGAGTCCCGTTACTTAATGAATGGCTCAAATCAAAATTAATGTCGGAAAGACATTTATTACAATCAATGGTTACAAAATGATGGGTGTGAGCAAAAATGCGGGTGTGATCCTCTGCTGGCTCAACACTATCACTTTCATTAGGATCCATGTTATCAACGTAAGAGTGGCAGAAAGAGAAAGGTAAGTGTTCTTCTCTTTTATTAACTTTTTATAATCTTGGAAAAGAATATTTCTTTGATTTTTAACGTCGTATTCTATGCTTTTTATATTGAAGATGAGTGAGAAAATGAAAACACTTAGTGAGATTGACAGCGCTCGCAAAAGAGAGAGCAATGTCAACGAAAAGGTATATAACTTAATTTAGGGGTAAACTTAATTTTGTGTTATAAAGAGTCTAAGTAAAAGATTGCTTTCTTCTCTTTTTATGGTTAGATTGTGAGTACAAGTTCAAGAAAAATATTGATTATGATGATTCTGCAAAGGTTGCAAAGGTGAGTGTTTAAAAGTACATGCTTATAAGGATTAGTAGTGAATCCATATAAAATATCTTATTAGATTTTTTTCTTTTGTAGATGGATTCGTACACATTAGAGGATATGGAGACTATCTTATTGGTGTACACTAAGAAGAGAATAGTCAATGAGATGTATTTTTCGCTTCGAAAGGCGTATATGAATTTGAAGAAAGAGGAGATTACTTTCAAAGCTTATACTAAGGATTTGAAAAATCCAGATAGCCACTTGATGGTAAAGCAAGTTACGAGTTGGCTAATCGATATGAAGAAGATAGTCATTCATGGCTACTCACCTTTGAGTGCCAATGATATTGAACTTTTTTGTTAGAAGCATATTTCATGGCAAAAACTTGTGATTTTGACTTTAGGAAGTTATTATGCTCTTTTAAATTGGGACTATGTTTAATAAATTTAAAACATTGTAATGTGGTGAGCTCTCAAAATTTGTCTTCTATGCGTTTTGTCTACATTATTTGTGATGTGATATTTAAGTATAGTTGTTGCTTTAATTATGGTCAATTTAATTACAAAGAGTTAGAGATTTTCTCCATATAGATAGTAGGGATTATACATATAGATGAAAGAGCAATTAGGTGTTCAAATTACCTATATAGATAATTTTGTATATGTAGAATGAGATTCTATGCTTGAATTACTACATAGAGAATGTTTCACGTTCTCTAGTTTGGACTTTTATTAGGTACGTATATCTAAAGTAGTAAAAAACAAAGAGAATTTATTTTTTTTGCTATGTAGAGAAAGGTCAAAAGTTCCTTGTGATCATGAGGCCATGCAGGCCATAGCCGCGAGGCAAGCAAGGGAATGAGGAGAACGTGTCGCTTGGGGGAGAGCACAAAGGATTGGAGATCACAAGGCTTATGCAGGCATGTACTGAGAACGAGAGAGAGGCACCATTTGATGGCGAGACCGAGCAGGCCATGAAAGGGGGCCAAGCAAGAGGAGCCGTGAGGGTGATGAGAACACGAGCAAGCCATGCCCAGAGGGGGACCCAAGGGCCATTTGTAGGGAATGACAGAGAAGCGAGGAGAGAGAGGGAGAGCCTCAGCTATGTAGAAAAATGAGGAGAGAGAAAGCCTCTGTGGGCTATCGAGTTAAGAGAGAGAGAGAGAGAGAGAGAGAGAGAGAGAGAGAGAGAGAGAGAGAGAGAGAGAGAGAGAGAGAGAGAGAGAACTGCCCTGTAGGACCAAATCGAGAGAGAGAAAGAAGAGGGAGAAAGGGCTCTGTCAGTAGATTGAAAGGAGTTTTGTTATCCTTGTAATTAAACTATCCATTTTACTTTCTAAACTAACCAAGGGGGGAAGGGCTCCCCATAGGCAAGAGAGAGTGAGAATCTCTCTGAGAGTTTGAAAGGGACATGAGAGAAGGGGAGCGCGAGGCAGTGCATGAGATGAGGGAGGTGGTTTGCAGGCTATTCAAAGGATGAGGCCACGACGTCATTGTGTATGAAAGGAGGTATGCATTGGTTCGGCCTTGTAGAAGATGGGAGATGGAGTGGGATACAAGCCATTGCCGGGCTGTATAGCGAGGGAAAAAGAGGGAGAATCGAACCTTGTGGGTTGCAGGCCGCGAGCAAGATAGAGTGAGAATCTCTCTGCAGTGATTCAAAGAGGGCAAGAGAAGCTCTCCGAAGTAAACCGGATTCTCTACAAGGTTAATCTAAATGATTATTAAAGTCACCTAGGGAGCACTCCCATAGCAAGAGAGAGGAAACAAACCGTCAAAAGTTGCCTTGTTCGCATGAGAATCGAGGAGGGAGAAGCCATCTTTAGGTTGCCCGTGTGTGTGACATAGGGGAACCCCACTGCTCTTCAATGCAAGAAGAGAGAGAGAGAGAGAGAGAGAGAGAGAGGAGAAGCTGGCCATTTGAAGGGGCCGCAATGAGTACATCTACAAAATTTAGATTACAAAAAAATACCATCCGGCGTGAAGAAGCCCTTGGCGAGATGAGGAAGAAGTCAAGCCATCGATAAGTTTCTTCTTTTTCTCATAACGTTGGATGTAAATTTATGTTGATTGATAAAAAAAACTCATAAAACACGAACATTTGAGTGTCTCTTTCGCTCTCTGTGTCTCTCTCCATTTTCATAATAAACACATAAATGTCTTCATGATTCTGTTCTCGAGTCTGAGCGAGTATATGCAGGCCGAGCATTGCGTGTGCTAGAGAGAGAGAGAGAGAATTTGATACATGTTTTGGCAGATGATTTAGCCGCACTTACATTGCCTAGGCTCCTTGTTTTGGGAGTGAGCGTAGCATATTGCGTGAGCTGTTTTGTTTGCTAGGTTTTTCTTGGTCTTGGTCTACTCCATGGCCAGGCCATAGAAAAATATATATCAATGGTCCCAAGATGAAGCTGAGGTAGAAGCACAATTAGTGACTGCATAGGCACTAGGAGTATCACAAGGACTGATTGGGGATGCTTCATATGGGAGACATTATATGCACTAGGAACAATGGGAGAATTGGTACGGGATACCCTTCTTTCTTCTTCCTGCAATGAATTGATGATACCATCCAAGGAGGGCAGCGGATCTTTCTCCTTTAAAACGGTAACAATCTGATGGAATTTATCAGGCAAACTTTTTAACAAAACAGCTATGAGATCTTTTTCTGGTAGCACTGGGGCTTCGACATAAACAAGTTGAGTTTTAATACTCTTCAATCCGTTAACTAAAGATATATTGTTTTCATCAGCAGGCATAGCAAGAGAGTACAACTCCATCTTTAGACTCATCATGGAATACTTAGCTTTAGCACCAAAAACCTTCTCTAACTGTATCCAGCCAGTGTTGGGAGATTGCATGTCATCCAGATAATGAATAAAATCATCTTCAAGAGATGTTATAATAATACCTAATGCTTGCTCTTCCTTGCGTTGTTGCTCGGCAGATAATGCCCTGGTAACTGCAACCGATGTACCTGCTTCATCGGTGGACATTGGCTTCAGGACACTGCATAAATTTTTCCGCATAAGATAACCTTTTAGTTTATTTTTCCAGGTGTGGAAGCCGGATCTGTTGAATTTATCTACTTTCAACGCCATATTTGAAGCTTTATAGCTTTTGATTTGATGTCGTTTGAATTGTGCTCCAAGCCAAGGTTTTGTTCGATGTTGAATCGCGAAGCCGAAAAAGAATCCCTTTGTGTGTGAAAAGCACTACCACAGCCTTGATAGATTTTTGCATAGGGCTATCAAATTCTCACCAATTAACACAAGAGTTGTCCTTGTTTATATTGAGCTTTTGATTCTCGTTGTTATGTGCAGTGGAGGCTAGTGTGTGCACATGTTTTGACCTCGTGAAAAAAAGGGGAAAAAAACGTTTTTGTTTCTATTTTCTCAACTGCCAAAACCTTGCTGCTGCAGATCAAGAAAGCATCGAATTCGGGCTCAACACTACTAGGTGTGTGCGTGTGTGTCCACGCAACCAAAAACACAATCACTTTCCAGTGCCCAATGTTAAGCTGCAATACCGACGATGAGGGGCTGCAGGAGGCGAGTACCCTAGTTGCCTAGCGCTACAGTCATTCTCGACTCAGCTTGCCCAATTCTCCCTTGCTCGATTCACTTGCAGAGTTGCTCCCAAGCTTTCTCGACTTCTCTGTACAGATTACCTCCAAGCCAACTTTCGATTTGGAGGACCTACACACGCCGAGTGGGGAATAAGAAGCCAGCTGGGGATCGAAAACGCTCTGATATCAGCGATAAGCTTGAGGGCTATGGAGGATGATTGCGTCCACCCATTGCGAGAGAGAGAAAAGAGAGAGAGAGAGTCAACAGAGTAAACACCATGCTTTTCTATTTGCTTGCATTAAACAAAACAAAAGCCTTACACAATATATATAAAAGGGACTTTCCATGCACATGCCACATAGGCCAAAGCATTATTGGTGGTCCAAAAAGTGGTGTCTTGGACACTACTTTGATAGCAACTTAAAGATCCCAATTTCATGTGTCTCGTTTGAGCATACTAGCCATGTTGTATATCATAGGAAAGCTTCTAACAAGGAGAATCCAAAACTTCAATGTCCATAAAATTTTGATAATATTTGCAAACATTTTACCATGTTCTACTTTTTGCTAAGCCAACCATCAAAAAGTGAAATAGTGGTACCACCAATACATGCTTTCACCCACTGGAGAGACTGGACTTTACTTTGCATGCTATAAGAGATGTTCGCACGGGCTTGGAAACCCAACAAGATGGCCTAAAACAGCTAGACCATGTATTATCGACCATACCACGCTTACGGCCAAATGATGATAGTTATCCATTGTGTAATCATTGCATCATGAAGTCCATTTTTGTAACCTTTTGGAATGATTAATAATTATAGATCTCTTTTTCATTTGTAGATGGCAGTCTACCATTATCTTTCGGAATAAGGGATACTTTTGTGATGAATGGTTTATGGTGTTTGTGTTAAGTATTAACTGCTTCATAACTTATGTAATTGTTCAACATAATCTTGATTTTCTTTATACATATTTTTGTAGCTCACCAGTCAACAATCCTGCTCAGGGCATCGCTTTTTTGGCGTGAACCTACTTTGTCGGCTACTAAAAACGCTGCTAATGAGTGCTTAACTCACCAATTTTGCTACATTTCTCCTAAGTATGCTCTTCTCTCATCCTTTGCGACGCAACAAAGAAGAAGACGACAACTTATGCACATAATATATGGGCTCTCTCGTGTCAGTAGACTGTTGCTCCCTTAGTGTGAGAATCCGCTCTTACATAAACTCTCGCATCCCACGTAGTTCTTCTTTCTCGTCAGTGAGAAGACAAGGCTAGTGGTGTCCCCTCCAACCCATGTCCTACTGCGAGCGAAGCCCTTCTTAGAGATGGGTTGCATCGGGGGGGAGTCGAAAAGGTTTGCATGAAATCCGAATACTACTAGTGACCCCACTGTCACTTCGAAAAAGGGGGGGCTTAAGCGAGGGTTACGGGAGAGTTGCTTCGTCCTTCAACATAGAAACGTTTGAGCCAATGAAATCAAAGCATGTGTGCTGGTCTCTAAGGTGTTGGTCTTTTCAACGCTAGAAGGAGATTAGGTAAGGTTGGGTCTCGATGACAAGGCCATAAAAATTCATTTTCTCTAACCGCTAAAGGAAGGGAAAACTTGAAATTCTCTCAGTTGTTAGGTCACAAATTGAAGCTTTTGTCGGTAATTACACTAAAACTTGTGCAAATATCTCGTTTTTCTACAAGGCAAGCTCAAAATCTAGCCTAGATTTTACAATTTTACCCGGTTAAAATACATTGATCCCTGGTTTTTTTCTAACCCTAGAACTTGGGTCCACTTCTAGACACCGCACTGACACGGGTTGCACTTGATTCTTAAGAGTTGAGTCGCCCCCAGGTACAATGGGATTATCTACAGGCCAACATAGCATCGGGTCGCACTGTGAGGAAGGTGGAAGCTCAACGCAAAACATGCATATACAGATTTTTGTATTCATTATTCCATTGGTTGCCTTTCCCTATGAACAAGGAGAAGAGCCGCTCGCCATGAAAATGGCTTCCCAACCCCTGCTCTTGGGACTTGTATTTTTCCTTTCATTATGCTCTTACGCTTTTCTTTAAAAAAGAAAACAAGCTTATCACCTAAGAAACAATTCACTTGATTTGCATCGCACGACTGAGCCATTAGGAAATTTTGGAGGTCATTTGGAGGGCCATATGAAGAGAGAGAAAAATAGAGCGCGTCCAATGAGCATGAAGGCTACGTTACGTAGGAAAGTACCTGGAAAGACTCAAAAAATAGGAAAATAGCATAAAACTTTCACGAAACTAGGATTGTAGCATAGTAATTTCCTTCCTTTTACCGAGCTTTTAGGTGCTTGCGTGTGGTCCCACTTCTGATATTCTCTCATGGTCATTAACGTACTGGAGGGTGACCATTAAGCCCGCACAAGATATTGGAATTTTAAAACACTTTCCCTCCATTAGAATGCTTTCAAAGTGAATCTCCCTCCACTAAAGCTTTTCTCTGAGAGTTATGGCATCCACGTCTTCTCGCCCAAGAGCCTCAAGGTGTTTACTGTCTCTCACACCAACAAACAACAACGGCACTTTGCCTAGAAGACCAAGTAGTAGCATATCCTCAATTACAATACCAGCTTCAATAAGTGCAGACAACCAATGGGTTGGACAAAGGATAAGCAAAGGTTCATGGGTCCTCATGCAACCAAGAAGACCCAAGAGGTCTAGTGGTATCAACGTTTACCGCTCAGCATGGAAGGCCAGGGTGTTGGATTTCAAAGTTGAGATCGGCAAAAGATCTGTAAAGGAAGTTCTTGTTCAGCATGTGTTTACCCATCCAGAGGTGATAGAAAACGGTGGAAATGTATCAAATATACATCAACCACGTTGCAATTGTAAGTACTCTTGATATGTGAACTTACTGATACTCTCATTATAACTTTTCTTATATATTTTGCAATGTTTCTCCCGCTTGTTATGAGTAATGTCTCTACTCTTCACAACTCAATTACATTAGATTTGTCATTTGTACTTATTGATACTCTTAGTTTAACTCTTCTTATATATATTGCAGATGTTTATCCCTCTTCTTATGAGCAATGGGAGCCTGTGGAGTGCATAATAGGCCTCTTCCATGTTGTACATGCCCATATTGGTTCTCTACAGTACTCAGAGAGGAGCAGCAAAAGATTGGCTGATGAGGGAATCTTTTTTTATGACCACTTTTACCAACTCAGCTCAGGGAATAAGAATGGCATGTTGGTGAAACTGCCTCTACCGACCGATTGGAACACTGTGGACTGGCCAGTTCCCAAGGAAACAATGGTGGAGGCAATGCGAAGTAAGCTCTACAAGGATATACAAAGGTCTCTACGTAGCTCTATTCCTACCAAACTGGTTAGAATTGCAAACTTTTGTCCTGTTGCACTCTTCATAGAGTTGTTTCATAGCTACAACATCAGAGTTACAAAAACTATGTTCATGTGCAAGTCATTTCAGCAGTCATCCTGTGACAAACTTCTTGACAAAGGATGGTATGCAAAGGACGAGATTGGTTTACGGTGCGAGGTCGCGCTTGATACTCTAGTTGTCAAGTACATGATTGCAAGCCAATCACTATTACTCTCATTTTGGTATATGCGATCACAAATGCTAAACGGTAAGTACATTCCTATGGACCAAGTTTCTGCAGGTTTGGAAGATAATCCTACTGTGGATGTGGAAGTGATTGATAAAGAGAATGGCCTACTATTGGTGGTTACAATAAGGGAGCTATGCAGTCTTCAGCATTTGCGAAATGACATCATTGAAGAGTCAATGGACAAGGAACTATCAGATTTTTCCTTTTTCTTAGCTGGCCGTAAGGTGATGCGGCGAAGAGAAAAAGATATTTTGTGCAAAGAGTTGGATGGTCGGGTTGAAGTAGTGTCAATGTAACAGATATTCTTGTAAACCCAAGTGTATACAAATGACTTTCAAGACATGAAGTTTATTGATCTCATTTTTCAATTGTGCCCTGTGAAAAAGTGTGCTTGAAATACATTTCTTTACCACGCCAAATCTCTCTCTGTCTCTCTCTCTCTCTCTCTCTCTCTCTCTCTCTCTCTCTCTCTCTCTATATATATATATATATATATATATATATATATATATATATATATATATATATATGTTAGACAAGACAAAGACAGATAGAAGAATCATCTTAATTCATTAGAAAGTACAAACTCGTCCGTGAACAATGGACTGAGATACAATTTCTGTAAGTATGGAATCAGAATGTTTTCAAGGTAAAAATCGAAGGAATGCCCCTCGAAAGAAGGTGGTGAGATAGTTGTTCCCGGCGGATTTAGTTCTCCCTTTTCGGGAGTATCAACAATTAGTAGTGTATTAGTTGCATCAAAGGGTACACCGATTTGGCTAAACGGTTTGTACAAAAGAGGTAATCCTGGTTTTTTAGGGTGGTAGTGGCCCTCAACGGTAACGCATTTTCTTTGATCATACAAAAAGGCAAAATCTGACGTGTGAGCTTGGCATACACTGCAAACTATTGCAACTAGTGGCGATAAGTTTTGCCTTTGCATTGAAGACCATATGCCAACTCTGAAGCGCGGAAGAAGAAACTCAATAAACTCCTTGGTTCCTGGACGAACCACGACTCGACAAGTTCCCATCCGAAACGTTTGCAAATCCTCAAAGGGTCCTCTGTCACCGAGAGGCACCCGCATCAGCAGCAATCCATTGACGTCCAAG